>NC_138726.1:4789366-5376866 GCF_965113295.1 Leuciscus leuciscus
GATTACATGTTTTATAAAAAATATCAGTACTGTACATTAGTGTGTTTTTTGTTACATTATGTTATTTAGTTATTGTTTATTGCATTGGTGTCGTGTGTGTTACCCTGATGGTGTTTTGTGTTTGTGCAACATCTATTGACTGTGTTTAAGAACAGGTCACTTACGATCCATTTTAAAAATGGATTTGGTAGTTAAAGTAGGTATATTAACATTACATCACTTAATGAAATATATGGTTATAAGTTGCAAAATATACAGGCATCCTGTAAAAAATAGAAACATTGTCACAGTATTTTTTTATTTTTTTTATCATGGAAAGTTGTAAAAACCCAGTAGAGACGAAGGGACATGAAAGCATTCCTCCAAGTTGTGGAATGAATAACTATTTCATAAAATGGACTGATGGCTAATTTTGTCTGATGGCACAAAATTGGAGTAATAATTGCACCCTTTGATGATTTTTACACTTAAGGAAAGTTCATTGGCACAGCTTTATCAGTCTTTTACCCTCTCAACAAGCTGGTTCTGTCCTTCTTGACCTTTGCATGTGTGTGTTGCCAAAGGCATTGTGAATGGCTGAGATTTCCCAAGAAGAAGGATTCTTCTGTCTTAGTTACACTAGTTTTGTTGCCTGCCATATGGAGCACATTAGACAAGGCTTGCCTACTGCAGCTTGGCCTGAAATGAGGGGAAATGTTTAACACAACTGCCAGGATATGTTACAAAATCTAGGCCAAGCGGATACATCAGGAAATGAGAAATTAGTTTATCTTAATGCCTTTACGTTTTGATTGCTCAGGCCTACCTCTGTACCATTAGTCTATCTGTGCTTTACACTCTTGTGCAGACGAGAGCCGTTAGATAATTGTTTGGAGTGGCACAAGAAGTAAAAAGACTGAATGCACATTGAAGAAGCTTTTATTTCATCTTGCTTAGACATGTTATTGCCAGAGTGCGAATTACCCCACCATAATATGGGGGTACTGCTCCTTCACTTCTTCTATGACCATCATGGTCCACTACCATATCAATCCCCACCGTGATCGCCAAGTGCAACATGTGTTGTGCAACACACATACTTCTAAACATGCGACAAACTGATAATCAGTAAGCTACAGAATATCTCATTGTTATTATATATCCAAAAGAGAACTGTTTTGATCAACTCCCAAAAGTTAGATGTTAAGTGCACTGAAATACCATTCTAATTACTAGTAAAAGTAATAACTTTACAAGAAGCCTATTGCCTATTTCAGGGTTTTCCTGGCTCAAAATGAGGCGGAGGTGGTAAAATCATAATAATGTATTTTAATAATAAGATAATTAAATGTGTATTTTTTTGTAGATCATCATATAGCCTAATGTGTTTCCCACATTTTTTTGTTGGTGGAGCTCGGTACCTCTAGGGGGGTCCGGGGGCATGCCCCCCTGTAATCATTTTTTTTTTTACATTTTAAAGATAAATTCATTAATCTGGTGCACTTTGAGTCGCCCGAATCCACTATTAAAAATAAGTAATCCACCCGCAAACTGCCTATATTTAGATATCTGCATCTGATCATCACATTACAATTATTCAAATTCTCAGTGTTAAGCATGATAATATGGTAACATATCACACTGAAGTAGGCTGATTTAAAATGAACATATATTTAAAATAAAAGTTCTTCTTTTGGCAAAATTACATTTCCTTAAACAGAGGCTTTACTTCCTTCAAGCTTAAATTGTCAATGTTTCATTACATCACTGTTTGAAAACACTCAGAATAATTTTTTGTACCTTTATAAAGGGCATTTTCCCCTAATTTTATTAAATGTATGCTCCATCTTTCATTTCAAATTCTTAAATTTTATAAATATATTCAATTAAAATAATTAGACACTAGGCTGTTACCAATAAAATTAAATAATTTACATTGAAAAATTATAACTGTATTAAATTAGATTATTTTAAATATTTTTGAATATACAAATAAGGAATGTTGAAAAGAATGATACTTGCGTTTTGTCATTCAACGGTGACACTTGCTTGAGAAGTTGGTTAAAAATGGTACGGTCCACAATAGGGGTGTCTGAAATCGCTTTACATTAAAATGTTCCTACAGTGAAAATAGGAGTTGACTTGTATTGTAACTGTAATTATATTTTTTCACAATATCAGAAAAATGATCTGACCCCCCCAAAACTGATATTTCTGTCCCTTTGGGGGTTACCCCCTGTAATTCGAACTATGGTTATTGCCAGATATAGAATAACAACTGATGTTTACATGCGTTTTATGTTCCGTCTGCTATGCTCTTATAAAGATATCATTGATTTACATTGCAAGCTATCACAACCATCATAATTTCTGGACATTGACTGTAAATGACAACAACTGTGCCAAATTGTGTTATTTTTCTCCATATTCTCAATATTTCATACACGACTGAAAATAAAAAAGAGATTATGGACACTTAATTTCCCATAATATCATTGCCTGTGTGTTAGATTCAGTAAATTCTTCCTCTTTTCATTCCAGTTCAAATTCAACTTCTGTTAGTCTCTTTCTGTTAATGTCTTTTTGTGTGTGTGTATTGAAAGGCCCTGTAAATGATATTGACTTGTAGATGTAATATACACACTTATGCTGGTTGTTTTAAAAAAAAACATATGGAATGTGTTACAGGGAATTTGAGGAAAGGACCATGTGGTTTGGGAGGCTTACAGACAGATGGCATGTGTCCCGAAGGAACCTCTCCTTGTTGTCTGAACAGTTTTGTCTTTACTCAATTGTTGGCTTTTAAAAGTATATTGGCAGCGCCATGTCTCCAATTACCCCATGTGTCAGATTTAGCTGTTGTGTGTTTTTCTCCTGTATTATTTGAGTACAAAAACTGAATTAAAGGCTGACACGCTGTCCTCTTTGACTTGAAGAGTTTTGTTTAGAAACTAAATATTGTACCAAAATAGTTTTTTTTTTTTTTTTTTTTTATGGCTGGAGGGTTTTCTATGTAGTTGAGCTGGTTTTTCTTGTACTTTGTAGAATAGCATCTGGCAAAAATTAAACTAAAGTGATATTTAGTATCACCAGTGGAAATATTTTTTTGGTGAACATTTTCAGCAATCTGCACTGCAAGTTTTGAGGGCTTATGTAATATTTTCAGATTGCTCAAATGGCACTCAGTCTCATTCACTGTGAGTGAATTTTCTGTCATCTTTGCAGGACTGTGATATGAAGAGTGTGCAAAGAAACGTATTATCAACTGTGTGAAATTGAATAGCACATAACAGGCACAATACCACTATGAACATGAATATCTATGGGTTCAATATGCGTCACATGACTAAACTTACATTTACACAGAGTTTTCAAATGTTTTTGGAGAGCGTTTTCAAAAAGCTTGATTTTCGTTGCTAAAAACACTGTCTCAGTGTTGGACGCAAGGCCAAAACAGAGAGAAAAAAAGATGCGTTTTCAATCAAAAATGTATTAGTGTGGACAAGTCAAGTCAAGTCACCTTTATTTATATCGCGCTTTTTACAATAGAGATTGTTTCAAAGCAGCTTTACAGTGATAACAGGAAAATAATGCAACAAAGTTTGTTTCTAGAAGAAAATCACAGTCCAGCTTGAATAAATTCAGTGATGGTTCATTTTTGTTGCAAAAAAGTTTATATATATATATTAGCCGCTCTGGAGAAAACAGTGATGTCATCATCCAGCTCAGTTCAGTTCTCATATAATGGTGTCAGTGCAGGCAGATCAATAATATTGTTGAATATTAATGTCCCCAACTAAGCAAGCCAAAAGCCAAAGGTGACAAGGCCTCAAAAAAGGCCTTATTTATTAATTTTTTAGATCGAAGCGGCTGTTCAGTAAAGATAATGTAATACTGGAACCTATGAAAGTACTGAAGTGAGAATGAGTTTCCTGAGGTGTGTTTGTGTGTTGTTCTCCACAGTCGAGGCTGGGGCTGGTGTCTGGATGATCCTCCCGTCAGAAACGAGCTGTCGAAGCGTTCGTCTCCCGCTGGTGTCCTGTACAGCGCCGCTCACCAGTGCAAGCTCCAGTACGGGTCAAACTCACTGCTCTGTGACGACGTAGACGTAAGATTTTCCCCTTAAACCCACAAATACCTCCCATTCCCCCTGCAGACACATGTATGATGCCAAACTACTGGGGAAAATGGGTCAGAGGTGTACACAAGTGCAAACAGCGTTCTTAAATTATCTGTTTATGAAGTGCAGATGGAGCGAGACGTTTTCTGCTGGGAACTGTAAAAAAAAAGTAGGCTATAATGTAACCTAATAAAAATATATTAGCGCTTTTTCTTAAGGCCCTTTCGTTCTTCGCCTAGGGGTACAAAGAAGTTAGAAATACATGACCAGCTGTCAGCTGTACTGTTAGCGAACGTCCCGACACTGATGAGAGTGAGGTTTAGATGAATATGTAAATATGTGCTAACAAAATAAACACAACAAGAATGACAGCGGTGAGAAAACAGCAGTTAAGAAAGCATCTGATCATAGCGATATGAATGCAATTCAGCACTCCTTTAAAGTCACGTTTATTTATATAAAGCACTTTATACAATAGATTGTTTAAAAGCAAGCAGCTTTACAGTAATTACTTACAATATCATTCCTATTTGGCACCCGACGCACAGCGGACTTTTCCCTCCACAGACGCACGTCGGTAAATTAGGGAATGAACTTGCGCTCCCGGGGGCGGTTCAGTGAAAAGAGGAGGCGTGTTCCGGCGCAAACGTTCCCTGGTGCTATTTTGCAGTTCCAGAAAACAATTCCGCCACAGACCAGGAAAAACCTAGTCTAAAGTCAGTGGCGCGTTATTCAGATGCTATTTTAAGGGCGCATGCTTGGCCATAATGTAGCGTGTGCACAACACTCATACACTTCGACTCTCTCATCTACACAGAAGCAGCAGTTCCCAATTTTGCAAACCATACATACTTAAGAGGAAAAATATTCCACATGAGGGAAATCATTGTTGTGTCCATGAAGATGTGAAAAAATTGGCATAAATCTAGCTTACACATTTACCCAAATTATTATACGCCTGTTTAACCGAAGCTAATTTGGGTGGGTTTCTCCCATCCCCATACAATGTCACTTCTCTGTGTTTTACGGCCCTGACGAGAACGTCGGTCTCCTCGGCTGTGAACCGCTCCTGGCGTGTGCCTGGCAAATCCGCCGTTATAATAGCAATCCGCCATGGAACAAGCGCGTCTGCTCTTAAAGGGAATGTGAGATGTCGCTCTGATTGGTTTATTTCACGTTACACCCAAACCACACCTATGCGTAATGTAGCTACTTCAGACCAACCCATTTTAGATTTAGGCGCAAGAGTCATTCGCAAGAGTCAGTCGAGATCCACCCACAAAGTTACTTTGTTTGTAAGTATCGAACACCACATAGTTTGATACTTGCATTTCAGATCATTAAAATCGGGCCCTCAGTGTCTCCTTCAATTAGAATTAAAACTTAGATTTCTACTATCAAGCGTCTGTCCAGTGTGTTCATGTTTTTACTTGCGTCTGACCTTGACGAACTGAACAGCAGAAATGAACTGGAGAAGAGTTAAACATAAAAGGGTGGAGCCTCAGAAACACACCCACCTATTACATCATCACCCCGGACCAATGGGAGTTCGAAGGCGTTTGCCAGCCGGTTTAGTTATAAATAACTTTTCTGGAAAATTCTCTTTGGCAAGCTGTTTCGAACTACTAAATTAACTTTATTTTGGCCTGATTTTGTTCAAAATGACATCACAGCAAATTCATTCTTCGATTTTGCTTGAAAGTATACTTTACTGTGAAGCCGGAGTTCAGGTCGCGTAATTCCTGTGCATGACTTTCTTTCATCCATGTAACAGAAAAGAAGAAAAATAGTCGCACAATATGGTGACCAGCCATGCTGGTCTTCTCAACAAAGACGTCTGTCGGGATGCTGTTCTGAATTTGATCTCATTAGGGAAACTTTCCCATTAAGCAACTCATGTACTTTCAGGCCCATGGGCTTCTTAAATATTCTCACTGTTATATTGTGAAGGGTTCAACAAAAACCTCTATTAGTTCAAGTGTCTGGTAAGGCATAGACCACACACACACTTTTCCATCACAGAGGAAGTCTCAGTTACTTACATCAGTACCATCTGATTCCCAGCTGTTTTAGTGGGAAAACAAAAGCACATCATTAGTATAGCAGGGCTTATGTTCCAGCTAGAAGAACTATACTTTGTAAACGGTTTAACATAAAGAGCTCTTTACCTTGAATATTTTTCACCTACAGTAAGCTAGCTAAACAAAGAGGGGGAAAACAGCATATCTTGTTTGAATGGCATCCTGCAGAATTAAAATAGGGAAAAGGGCATCAGATTGCAGGGTTGTATGTCGGTCATGTATGTCAAGTCGCATCAGTGATGTTTTCTGCTTTCTGCTGATAGATACTAGCCATCGTTCAATTACTGTCCAAATGTCACAGAGACACCGGAAGAGTTGCCACTCGCTCCTTCGGACACAGATAAAGCCAGACTTCAGTTTCCTTATCAGGGCTGTTACAGTTCAAGAAATGAAACAGAGGAAATTGCAGAGGTTTAGAAATGCAATTAACGCTTGGGTTTGGTACACAAGATCTGCCATTTCGTGAACGTTTTGAGAACATTAATGCTCTTATAGATATTTACAGCACAAAAAAAAAAATGAAAAAAAAAGTAGCGTTTTGGATTTAAATAGGAAAATTCTTAAGGGTCTATGATTGGATCATTATTGCAGTGATTATTATGTTTCTATCATGTTATATGTTTGGCAACAGTTCTTCTAACCCTAATTGGTGGAGTGTGTTGCTTTAACCCTTCTGCGTCAATTAAAAAAATGTACACATTGGTCAATAGTGGTCAGAAATGTCATTAAATGTGTCAAGAGTGTCATACAAATGTTAAGCTTGGGAGCACAGACTTAAGTGTGGTCTTATTTTAAAGATGACCCTTGGCAGATTATTGTTGTTTAAAAAGTGAATCAAAAAAAGTTATAGAGGTTTAAGTTTATGAAAATGATTTATGAACAATATTTTATATAAAATATATATTTTATGAAATATGTTGAACTCTAAAACTGCTAGAAAATCAAAGCCATAATTTAAACAAGTCGTGTTCCAAATTTGAGGTTGATATCTCAATTAATTTGCTTTCAGTAAGATTTTGTTTGGGTGCAGTACCAAATTTTATGCTATAAAATTATTTTTAAAAAGATGTATGAAGACACATCATGGCAATATTCCAGGATGATAATGTCAAGATTCATCAGGCTCAAACTGTGAAAGAATGGTGGTGAGGAGCATGAAGAGTCATTTCCACACATGAATCGGCTCCTTAAATTCATTGAGAGTCTTTGGGATGTTCTGGAGACTTTACACTCTGTAAAGATCTTGAACAAATATTGATGCACCTCTTGATGGAGATTACATCACAACATTTATTTCCATCAAGAGGTGCATACATTTTTGGTCAAGATCTTGTACTGACAATGCAAGAGTCAAGTGCTCTGTAATTATACGGTTACATAATATAACATATATTAAAAAGCACATTAAAAATGCAATCTAAACAGCCCATGACATCTAAAGTATTTAAATTTTTTGGACAGAATTTAAAATAAAAAAGTTTTATTTTTATTTAATTTTTTTACATTTATAGTAAGTTGTTTTGTCTTTAAATATTACCAATATTTGAAAAATAATTGTCTATCAAATACATTTCCTCAAACGTCAATGTGCCTCATTCATAAAAAAAAAAAAAAAAAAGTTTAATGTGTGAGTAAATTGAGTCATTTTAATGTAAAATTAACTTTCCCGAAAACTTTGACAAACACATTGCAAACATCAGATTCAGATTTGATAGTTAACACTGTAAAAATATTGGCTCATTTGCACTTTTAACGATCTCTGATATTTTGAATTTGGAATGCAGTACCTATTTCCAGATTCCAGAAGAATTGTATCTCGGCCAAATATTGTCCTATCCTAACAAACCATACATCAATGGAAAGCTTATTTATTCAGCTTTCAGATGATGTATAAATCTCAATTTCAAAAAATGTGACTGGTTTTGTGGTCCAGGGTCACATATTGTTAATGATTGAAACCCTTGAAATGACTGGCCCCTTCAGAATATGTGCAGCACCCTGTGGTGTACCGTGGGCTCGACCTGCCACTCCAGGCTGGACGGTGCCGTGGATGGGACCAAGTGTGGAGAGGACAAGGCAAGCCGGGATTTCTGTGGGATTTTCATTTCCCTGCATGCAGTTCACCTGCTAGTTCTCTTTCCCAGTTCCTTGTACTCTGACTAACTGAAGATCTTGGATGTTTGTTTTTGTCAGTGGTGTTTTGACGGGGAGTGTGTGGTGATGGGTTCCCAGCCTGAAAGCGTGAATGGAGGCTGGGATTCGTGGAGCGACTGGTCCGAGTGCACCAGGACCTGCGGCACGGGCGTTCAAAATGCCCAGAGGGACTGTGTCAACCCAGTGTGAGTTTCCTGGTTTCCTCTGTTTCCAGTTTCAGAAAAAAAAAAAAAAAAAAAAAAAAAAAAACACATGCACACACACACACGTTTGTTTTGCTATACTTGTGAGGACATTCCATAGGCGTAATGGTTTTTATACTGTCCAAACTGTAATTCTCTCCCCTTACACTAACCCTACCCCTAAACCTGCCCATCACACACACACACACACACTAACCCTACCCCTAAACCTGCCCATCACACACACACACACACTAACCCTACCCCTAAACCTACCCATCACACACACACACACTAACCCTACCCCTAAACCTACCCATCACACACACACACACACTAACCCCACCCCTAAACCTGCCCATCACACACACACACACTAACCCTACCCCTAAACCTACCCATCACACACACACACACACACACACACACACACACACACACACACACACACACACACACACACTAACCCCACCCCTAAACCTGCCCATCACACACACTAACCCTACCCCTAAACCTGCCCATCACACACACACACACACACACACACACACACTAACCCGACCCCTAAACCTGCCCATCACACACACACACACTAACCCGACCCCTAAACCTGCCCATCACACACACACACACACACACACTAACCCCACCCCTAAACCTGCCCATCACACACACACACACACACACACTAACCCCACCCCTAAACCTGCCCATCACACACACTAACCCTACCCCTAAACCTGCCCATCACACACACACACACACACACACACACACACACACACACTAACCCCACCCCTAAACCTGCCCATCACACACACACACACACACACACACACACTAACCCCACCCCTAAACCTGCCCATCACACACACACACTAACCCGACCCCTAAACCTGCCCATCACACACACACACACACACTAACCCTACCCCTAAACCTACCCATCACACACACACACACACACACACACACTAACCCGACCCCTAAACCTACCCATCACACACACACACACACACACACACACTAACCCCACCCCTAAACCTGCCCATCACACACACACACACACACTAACCCTACCCCTAAACCTACCCATCACACACACACACACACACACTAACCCAACCCCTAAACCTGCCCATCACACACACACATAGGCTTGGGAATCGGTTCCAGGTTCCGGTTTGGAACCGGTTCCAAACGTTCCGATCCATCGGAATCGTACACGTCCAAACGTTAACGATTCCACTAACGATTCCGAATGTTCCGTTCTGTCCATTCCCGCGTCGCGGCACGACGTTACAGTATGCGACTGGATTTTTAAATCCCCCAAAAGCGTCATTCTACACATTTTGTATATTTGTGCGATATTTTTTTCCCAGGATGGTAGGAGAAGGTACTGCCTTTTTCACCTCGGATTGGCTAGAAGGGCTCTCCTCCGATTGTTTATTTGATTTGGCCGTGAAACGTCATCTCTGATGAGAGAGAGAGAGAGAGAGAGAGAGAGAGAGAGAGAGAGAGAGAGAGAGAGAGAGAGAGAGAGAGAGAGATGGTAGTGGTGGTGATGCTGTCGGCTCGCGCGCTAGTCTGTTTTGATCTTCTTTACCGCCAACAGAAGTGATCCATGAACCGCATTATTACACCGTTTTCTAAGGCTACGCGAACTATTTAAAACAATTTACAATCATAAAATAGCAGAGTGCTATCATGAAATCGTAAAGCCTGTGATATGCGCAAAAAATATATGCGCTGTTTTTTTGTTTTAGTTTTTTTTTATACAGAGAAGCATGACGCTTTATTTATATGCGTGCAGATTGTTAAAAGTTCCTCAGCTCTGTTCATAGTAAACGCTGCTCCACACATAGGCTACTCAGTCTCCTCATGTGCTGTTTGTTTAGGTTTCCGATAATGTACGTTTGGGAACGCAAAACCTCGGACGCATATTTCATATAACTGTCATCATTTAAATGCGTGTCAGCATCTCAGGGGGGAGCACAACAAATATGCTCAAACATTTAAATAACATCCATGGCATTAAATACCAGGAGTGCACTATATTGCAGACAGCCTGCGCTCCACAAACAATGGTAGGTTGGCTTATAATTATATCAAAACATTAATGCTAGATGCAAGTAACCAATGATCAGCCTGGAGAGATCAAGGATCCTCCCAGAAAAAGCAGACATGCTTTTTTTTCTGCACAAGAACTGCTAGAAATGTTTAAATGTTAAATGATTAATTGATGAAGTTTTTGTGAAAACAATAAAAGTTAAAGTTAAAATGTAAACCATGATGCGTTGTTTACTCTTTTATAGTTTAGCACACACGACTAAGTGTGATTACAATACAAAGCTTTGTTTTAGAAATGTTTGCTTTTTTTACAAATGTCGGTAACGCTTTAGATTACAGCCCGGAAAGTACTGAGTAATTAAAATGAAAGTACAGTATAACTTTCGGTAATTAAAGTGTACCTATAAAGTACTTACGTGTAAGTATAGGGGAACAATATGTAAAGTCTTGGGAATAAAGGTGTAACAACCAGGAAAATACTGCGTAATTAAAACGAAATTACAGCGTAACTTTCGGTAATTACAGTGTACCTATAAAGTATGTACGTGTAAGTATAGGGGAATTATATGTAAAGTTTTGTGAATAAAGGGGTAACAACCAGGAAAATAACAAATTATTTAGGCAAATTTTTTAGATTATTTAAGTATTTTAGAATCTTACTTTTGGGAGCAATTTAGCGAGTAGGCTACATACACTGCACCTTTTTGTAATAATAGTGTATAAAAATACATAAAAGCTTTTTTTAAATTGCGGGGTACATATCAGTGCATTTATAAAGTAGGCTAATTTGTTATTATTGCAAAGGTGCACTGATTAAGTTTCAAGGCAAGTAAAACTATTGCAACTTTTTATTTTTTTAAATGCTAGGAAAATATACTCTTGTTCCATGTAGTTACAGGGTAAGTGTGACATTGCGGGCTGTAAATTAAAGTGGTGCTTCTTACCCTCTTGTTTCATGTAGTTACAGGGTAAGTGTGACATTGCGGGCTGTAAATTAAAGTGGTGCTTCTTACCCTCTTGTTTCATGTAGTTACAGGGTAAGTATGACATTGCGGGCTGTAAATTAAAGTGGTGCTTCTTACCCTCTTGTTTCATGTAGTTACAGGGTAAGTGTGACATTGCGGGCTGTAAATTAAAGTGGTTCTTCTTACCCTCTTGTTTCATGTAGTTACAGGGTAAGTGTGACATTGCGGGCTGTAAATTAAAGTGGTGCTTCTTACCCTCTTGTTTCATGTAGTTACAGGGTAAGTACAATAAAAACACATGTACACACACAATCTGACATCACTTGGAAAACCTTTATTTGAAAAACAACTTATTTCAAAACAGATTTACAACATATTACACTTCTTATTCTTTATTATTTTTTAAAAATCAACTTTTCATTTCAAATACTAAAGTCCTGACAGAAAGTAGCATGTTTTGTCCTTTTTTGTCCCTCTTGGTCCCATACATGCCAACCCTCCCGATTTTTCCGGGAGACTCCCGAATTTCAAAGCCCCTCCCGAAAATCTGCCGGACCGACCTTTCTCCCGAATTTCTCCCGATTTCCACCTGGACAACAATATTGCTACACAATCCGTTAAAATGAAGTTAATTCGGCCAGCGCTCATACCTGTATTTACATCCTGTTTTCGGTTGAAGTCCAAAGTAGTCGATTGTCGAGTTCACGCGCGTGATCATAGGTAACTAAACATATGCGCGTGAACTCGACAATCGACTACTTTGGACTTCAACCGAAAACAGGATGTAAACACAGGTATGAGCGCTGGCCGAATTAACTTTATTCATATCTTTCACATCTACTGCAGTCAGAATCACCCGTGTTAACTCTAAAGGAATCACTCACATGACCTGTGCACTTGTAATGTAAACTTGCACTTGTAAAAGCAGGTTTAAAATATGCCCCATTGAAGTCAACAGGGTGCAAATTTTAAAAAGAGGATAACACGATGTAGGCAACACCGATTTTTGTCATTGTTCTCTGTATTGACAGCATTCCAAATTTACAACAAAATGAGCTCAATGTTAAAATTGACCCCCCGTGGAATGGAATTTACTCATCTTTTCGCTGCCGATCAACTGTCACCAGCGAGTGCATGCGAGTCGGCTTCATAGGGTCGGCTTGAATGGCTTCGCGTTTGGTGAAGCTTTAAGCGTTCATTGCATTCTCACGGGAGTTTGATGTGAAATTCGCGCGAGAACTGGTGTCTGTTCTTCTGCATGGTTTGTTTTTCATTATTATTATTATCTGTTATTGTTTGTATTTTGTTGTAAGCAATAATGAAAACATAAAAAAAATAATAAATCGACATTCGGTTTTTCGGTGCGCTTACGTCACGCTTTAAATTGTCAAGCGTAAACGTACTCAACCCTCTCATGAACGCGCAGGTGACAGTTGGTCGGAAGCGATAGTCTACAGTTTAAAAATGTAAAATATTTGGTATTTTTCTTACAAACGCTTATCGTTTCACTTCAGAAGACATTGATTCATCCATTGGGGTCGTATGGATTACTGTAGTTATTGTTGTATGTGCTGTTGTCAACTTTTAGGAACACATGAGCTTGCATTATATGCATTCACAGAGATTATTTATTTTTCTAAAAACTTTTGTTTGAGTTAATCTGAAGAAGGAAATTCGTATACATCTCGGATGACATGAGGGTAAAAGATGAGTAAATGGTGAGGACATTTCTGTACTGTATTTTCTTTTAACACATAATACAGAATAGCAAGAGACATGTCATGGGATTCCTTCTTAAGATTCATCAGTGGAAAGAAAGAAAAAGAAGAAGAGGAACAAGAGGAGGAGGAAACCAAGCAAGAGAAACAAATTGCTGTAAATCCGTTTTGAAATAAGTTGTTTTTCAAATGAAGTTTTCCAAGTGATATCAGATTGTGTGTGTGTATGTATGTTTTTATTGTAGCCTACTTACCCTGTAACTACATGAAACAAGAGGGTAAGAAGCACCACTTTAATTTACAGCCCGCAATGTCATACTTACCCTGTAACTACATGGAATACTTAGTCTAAATTGTAATTCCCTCGAAGCACTGGCAGACACAAGTGGTTTTCTTGCTACAGGTTTATTTGAAGCTTATTCTCCATGTCCACCGTGAAAACTAAACATACAGTATAACGAGAAAATAAAGAACGCATTAGCTTATGAACATACAATGACATGCGCAGCATGTAAAATAACGTTCACCAAAGTAAAATACAGACACAAAACAGCATACCTCGTTGGCTGCATGCTGTACACAAGGGAATAAAGGTTTCCTTAGATCGCTGACATCCACTATAACAACCTTAACACTTTTAGCAGAGCATTAAATTGTCCGTGCTTCACTTGCTGTTAGCTTGCCGACTCTCTCACTCACGAGCGTCCCAAAAGACCTTGCGCGGAAACTTCAAAATAAAAGCACTTTACTTTTTCCAAATAAAATCACTAAATAATACTAAATGCGATTTATAATTCTAAATTATGACATTGGTGGAAAACAAAGTATACATTATTATAATGTTGCGACAATTACACTCCCACCAAATCACACAAACCTTAATGTGGATTTCTCTACACATAATGGTTGTTGCAAGTAAACTTATAAACACAACTTCTGACCTTTTGGTATTTAACCATTTAGCATGGAGTTTCAGTAAAACATTAAACACCTTAGTCTGCCTCAAGCAGAGTAACAACTTTATGTATGGGTCTTTCAAGAAACACTGTTTTAGTTGTTGGTTTCCCCTTTTTGTCAAATGTAGTGTTACTAACTAGCAACCTTAGTTTTCTCACCCTACTATCTGACCCTGGATAGACTTCTGTGACCCTTGCTAGCTTCCATTCGTTGCGTGGTACCAGATCATCTTGTAGAAGGACGATGTCATTGACCTTCAAGTTTCTTTTATCCATGTGCCACTTTTGTCTTGGTTGTAAGTTTAATAGATATTCTTTCCTCCATCGGGTCCAAAACTCATTAGCCAAATACTGCACTCGACGCCACCTCTTTTGAAGATAGAGATCTTCTCCAACAAATTGTCCAGGTGGAGGCAGAATGATGGTTGACTTCATTGTAAGGATGTGGTTCGGAGTCAAAGGTTCAGGTCCAGATGGATCATTCAAATGTTCAGCTGTAAGTGGTCTGCTGTTAACAATAGCCATAACCTCATACAGAAATGTCCTTAGTGAGGTGCTGTCAAGCCTTCGTGATGACTGGTCAAGTATAGCAGTTAGAACACTCCTTACTGTTCTTATTTGTCTCTCCCAGACACCGCCCATGTGACTTGCCGCTGGAGGATTCATAAAAAATTCACATCCTAGAGCCTTTACTCTTTCTTGATCCATTTCTTTCATGAGTTCTGCAAACTCTCGCCTTGCGCCAACAAAGTTAGTTCCTTGGTCACATCTTAGTTGACGCACATTTCCTCTTATGGCAATGAATGCCCTTAAAGCATTAATAAATGCGTCAGTTGTCATGTCATCAATCATCTCTATGTGTATGGCCCTTGAACATAGACAGGTAAGTAAGAGACCATATTTTTTGAGATCTTTTCTTCCTTCCTTTACATAGATTGGACCAAAGCAGTCTATGCCTGAGTATGTGAAGGGTGGAGTCATCTCCGTTCTGTCTTGTGGTAAGTCACCCATCCTTTGTTCTTCAGTACCTCTTCTGTACTTTCTGCACTTGACACATTTGGAGATGTGTGATGAGACAGCACTGCTGCATCCCAGGATCCACCATCCATTAGCTCGCAGTTCGTTTATTGTCATTCCACGTCCTTGATGTTGCACTCTTTCGTGAAAGTGCTCAATGAGTAAGACTGATATGTGGCAGTTCTTTGGGAGTATTGCTGGATGTTTCACATGTGGGTGTAACGTGGCTTGACTTAGGCGTCCTCCCACTCTTAGAATACCCTCTTCGTCCAAGAAAGGACTCAACTTATACAGCTTACTGTCTTTGGTCTTGGTAACTACCCGTTTTGCTTTCAAGCTCTTTATCTCATCAGAGAATGCTTCTTCTTGAACTAGCTTGATGATAGCGAGTTCTGCTTCTTTCCTTTCTTCTAGGCTTGTAGCTTCGTTGGTTCTTTGCTTCACACCTTTGTATTCTTTGACTTGTCGTTTCAATCTGGCAACTGCTTTTACTGCTCTTGACCAATCAGAGAATTTCTGTAGGCGATCCAAAAAAGATCTGTCTTCCTTGGCTTTAGTATTACACACAAGCACCTTGCGAAGCTCGGGATCATCCTGTCTGATTTCTCCCACCTTGGGTTCTCTTTCAGGTAGTTCTTTACACCAAAGAAACTTTGGACCTGTGAACCAGTTTGAGGTCTTAAGTTGCTCTGCGGTTAAACCCCGAGAGGCATGATCTGCCGGATTATCCTCAGAGGCAACATAAGCCCATTGTTCAGGCATTGTACTTGACTTGATTCTCTGTATGCGGTTGGCTACGAAAACTTGAAATCTTCTGGCGTCATTGTTTATGTAGCCAAGAACGACTGTGGAATCTGTCCAAAAGAACTCTTGCAGATCTTGGATTTCTAATTCCCTTTGGAGCATGTCACTAGTTCGAACTGCAACAACTGCCGCAGAGAGCTCAAGTCTCGGAATAGTTGTGACCTTGGTTGGTGACACTCTTGACTTGCCCATTACCAGACAGCAATGAACTTCGTCGGACATGTTAATGGCTCGCAGGTAGGTACATTCACCGTAGCCGGAGACGCTTGCATCCGCAAAGTGGTGAAGTTCATATCCTTTCACGTTGCCGAAATTTGAAGGTAAAAAACATCTTTTGATTTGCTTTTCAGCCAGATTGGGTAGGTCTCTGATCCAGGACTCCCACTTGGGTCTTAGGTCTTCCGGAAGTTCCTCATCCCAGCCAATCTTCTCTCTGCACATTTGCTGGAGTATTTGTTTCCCCAAAAGGACAAAGGGTGCCATGAACCCCAGGGGATCATACACAGAGGCTACAGTAGAGAGCACACCTCTTCTTGTTAGCGGATTAGGTTTTACTTGAACTCTGAATTTGAATGAGTCTGATGTGATGCACCACTCTACTCCTAGAGCTCTCTCCATGTGCGGTGAACTCAAGGCCATGTCTTGATCTTTGATTGTGGCACGTTCTTCTTCTGGGATGGTTGCCATCACTTTCTCACTGTTGGAAACAAACTTGTGGAGTCTTAGCTTGCCAGTGGAGCAAAGTTCTCTTGATTCTTTGACGAGCTGAATGGCTTCCTTCTCAGTTTGGACGCTTGCAAGACCATCATCAACGTAGAAATTTCTTTGAATGAAGCGTATGGAGTCTTCACTGAACTGACCTTGTCCTTGTCGTGCCAGATGTTTCAGGCTGAAGTTGGCACAGCCAGGAGACGAGGCTGCTCCAAATAAGTGGACCTTCATTCTATAAATTGATGGTATGGTTTCCAAGTTGCCATTCTCCCACCAAAGGAATCTTAAATAATCTTGATCTTCCCTTTTCACGTGAAACTGGTGGAACATCCTTTCAATGTCACACATGACTGCAATGGAACCTTTTCTGAAGCGACATAGAACACCCACCAATGTATTTGTCAAGTCAGGACCGGTAAGCAGGTAGTCGTTGAGAGATGTTTCTTTAAACTTGGCAGAACAGTCAAATACTACACGTATTTTTCCTGGTTTTCGTGGATGATAAACTCCATGATGTGGAATGTACCAGGCCGGATTGTTGTCAATTTCTTCCTCTGGGACCTTTTCCGCTTCACCACGTGAAATGATATCGTCCATGAAGTTTACGTAGTCTTTGTAATACTGTTGATCTTTCTTTAGTCTCCTTTCAAGACAGTGCAGTCGATGTGTTGCGCATGTCTTGTTGTTAGGTAATTTGGGTCTTTCCTCTTTGAACGGTAATGGCATTTCGTAGTGACCATTGTGTTTCTGTGTGATGTTTTCTCTCAACTTTGCCAGGAACTTCAGATCTTCTTGAGACACCGGATCATCTTCTCCAGCTCTTTCAGAGAAGTCTGACTCAAGGACCTTTATGATGTCTGAGGGAGTGATCTCTTTTACTTTGGTTCGGCTCACATAGTGTACTTCAGTTTTGAGATTGAGAGAAGGCTCCACACATGGTGTCACTTGTCTCACTACTATGCGATGACTGATTCCGATGGCATCACCGTAGTCTACAGTGGGATTCCTATGGCCAACAATGCTCCATCCAAGGTCCATACGCTGTGCATAAGGTTGATGATCTTCGCCAAACACAACTTCCTTTGGAAGTAGAGCTTGTGAGCAGTTATACCCAATAAGCAGACCTACTTCGCAGTCCTGCAGAGGTGCGATCTCTTCTTGGAGGTGCTCTAGATGGGACCATGCTTTCGCAGTTTCGTTTGTAGGTATGTGCAATCTGTTGGCTGGAATAAACCCGCGCGTGTAGACTGGTGGCAAGGAGATGTTCTTACCGGAGTAAAAGCCTCTGACTTGTAGGTTATTTACTCTTTGAGAGCTTACTACTGTGGTTCTTGAGGCCATAGTAGAGAGCTTGAGCTTGACTTGTTCTTTGTTTGCTTCCAAGGCTTCAGCTACTTCACTTAGAACGAAAGTTGTGTCGCTTTGAGAATCCAACAGAGCATATACAAGGACTTCTTGTTCTGGTTGAGTTAAGGATGAAAGCCAGACAGGAATTACTGCAGCTGTTTGTGCATTAGCTTCACCAAGTATTACTCTATTGGAAGTAGCGGCTGTGGTTTCTTCATGTTGGGATGATTGAGGTATTTCTCTGTATCTTTCTTGACTTGGATTTTGCTTGGCTTGTGGCGGTCTTTGCTCTTTTTTGTCTCGCTCCTCATGCAGACAGGTAGGATGCCGCTTGTTGCAAATGTCGCAGACACTCCTACTGTTGCAGCTCTTTGACTGGTGACCAGACCTGAGACACCCAAAGCATAGACTTTCAACTCGAATGAATTTGATTCTGTCTGGAACGGCTTTCTCCATGAACTTCCTGCATTTGTGCAAAGTATGCCCAGTTTTCTTACAGAAAGTGCATGTAGTAAAAGTCTGTTCGCTGGAACTTGTGGTCAGCGTCTTTGCTCTGAAGCTTTGATGTTTTTGGACTTTTGGGTTTTCAGCTTCACCTTGTTTTAGTGACTGCAACGATGTGACAGAATGGCAGGCAATTTTGGCCTCCCTTGCCAGAAATTTGACAAATTGGCTAAAGGAGGGAAATTGGTTTCTCTCTTCTTCTACTTCGATAACCTTCCGGTTCCATCTTGCCGTTAGCCAATCAGGTAACTTGGAGAGAATTTTCCTGTTTTCATTACAGTCATTCAAGATTTCCAATGCCTTGATGTGAACCATGGCAGCCTCACAACTACGGAGAAAATCACTGAACTCCCTGAGCTCAAGGCTGTCCTTAGATCCCATCTTGGGCCACGCTTGGAGCTTGTCTCTGTATGCTTTTGCAATTGTGAATGGGTTTCCGTATCTCTCTTCCAAAATCTCCCATGCAGCAACATAGGCAGACTCAGTTCCGAGAAGAAAATAACCATTGAGGGCTTTCTTAGCTTGTCCACTCACATATCTTCGAAGGTAGTATATCTTTTCTTTGTCTTGAAGGTTCTTCTGGTTGATCAGTGTTTCAAAGGAGAGTTTCCAATCGTTGTATTGCAATGGATCCCCACTGAAAACTGAAGGTTCAGGAACTGGAATTCTGTTGGCACTTAGAGCGCCTGCAAGCACCTTAATGAGCTCTGATGTACTTTCATTTGAGGTGGTCATAGCTTGTGGGATGGAGGTCATACGTAGAGACTGAGGACTTGAAGGAGCCGGGACTTTGTTATCTGCTGCCATCTCATGCTCTAGTATGTCTTTCCGTTCTTCTTCTATGACTTTCACTTGATCATATACCTGCATTCTCGCTCGTGCTGCATTAAGACCTTTTACTGCCTCCAAATGCTGTATCTTCCTCCGTTTTTCTTCCAGAGTCTTCTGTAGAGCTCCAAACTCTTCTTCCAGTTGAGCCTTAATTTTAGATTCGTCTTCCTCTCTCTGTAGTCTTCGTTTCACTTCCTCTGCTTCTCGTTCTAAACGACGCCTTACTGCTGCTGCTTCTTGATCAGCTATCTTCCTTTTAGCTTCTGCTTCTAGGCGCTGTATTTCCAATTGTTCTCTCTCTTGTTCTTGTAACACTTTCAGAACAGCTTGGCTTGCAGCAGCTTCAGCGGCAGCTTCTTGTCGTTTAACAGAAGACCTACTTGAATGCACGGAGTTGTCTTTCAAGAGAGAAGTGACAGAACCCGATTTGTATGTACTTGAGTCGAAGAGAGAGCCTGCTTCAGGCCAATCTTGCTTTTCTCCTTCTGGAATCTTTCCATGCAGTCGACTTAAGGCTCTGGATACAATGAACTTGGAAATCTCTACACACAGATCCACTCTTCGACGTGTGTCTTGCTCTGGAATTGAGACGTCACGTAGTTCATCATAAACACGCTGAACGTCTGCAGAAAGACCTGTGACGCAACCGATGATGTCATTAAGCAGATCATCAGGTAAGGGCTCTGTTGACTGTGATAATGGCTTCTTTGAAGATTTAACTTGGGTTCTCCATTTGTCGTAAATGTAATTGAACCTTTGTTGAAGCGCTTTAATTTTTTCATCTTGCAATTCTCTACCTTTCTCGGTTAGAGTTCTGACTCTTTGACTTCGTCTTGGCTGCTGCGCTTCCTCTTGCTGGACTTCAGCAACACCAACTTGATCTTCTTCTATGCTTTCCCTAACCTGGGTTGTAGGCTCACTTGACTCTGACATTGTCTAATCCTTTAAATTGACCCACCTTTCTAAATAAAGGGTGTAATTAAACTGTTATGTTTGCCTTTAACACTTACTCAAATTTAAATGTCACTTACATATTGTTACTTGTAAGCTTAAATGACTTAAAGGTTTTCAAATACCAGTTTTCAATGAGGTTCAAATGCGATTAGAAAATTGAAAGTGTGCAAAAAAACCCCAGCTAAACTCAACTTTGGATATTACCTTTCAAAATGTGCTCATTATGCATGAACTCTGCAGAGTTTATAGACTTAGACACTTAAATATTAAATGGCCAATAACCTTCACTTATTTCCAAACACACTATTTAAACTTGAATATAATTTCCTTTTAACTCTGGCCCTGTGTGTCTACAAATGGCAAGCTTCAATGTATATTACATGGTCACATAAGTCAAAACATTTACTACACACACTACAGATGCTATTTTGACGCAAAAATCTTTTTGGCAAACCTTAACAGAAGCCCTCTTCTTAGATCACTCTTGACTTATTAGTGTTCAAGTTCTTTATGGCTTTGTCTTGAAAACGTTGCTCATTAAGATCTGTGCGTCCTCTTACTTCTGTCTGCGTGCGTGCATGTTTTCGGCTTCAGTCCTTTGATGACAGCTCTGCACGCTACCGACTGATGCTGATCCTTTGAACTTGCGCGTCGTCGATTAATGTCCACTCGCGTTGATGAACAGTCCGAGTTTTCACTGTAATTCCCTCGAAGCACTGGCAGACACAAGTGGTTTTCTTGCTACAGGTTTATTTGAAGCTTATTCTCCATGTCCACCGTGAAAACTAAACATACAGTATAACGAGAAAATAAAGAACGCATTAGCTTATGAACATACAATGACATGCGCAGCATGTAAAATAACGTTCACCAAAGTAAAATACAGACACAAAACAGCATACCTCGTTGGCTGCATGCTGTACACAAGGGAATAAAGGTTTCCTTAGATCGCTGACATCCACTATAACAACCTTAACACTTTTAGCAGAGCATTAAATTGTCCGTGCTTCACTTGCTGTTAGCTTGCCGACTCTCTCACTCACGAGCGTCCCAAAAGACCTTGCGCGGAAACTTCAAAATAAAAGCACTTTACTTTTTCCAAATAAAATCACTAAATAATACTAAATGCGATTTATAATTCTAAATTATGACATTGGTGGAAAACAAAGTATACATTATTATAATGTTGCGACAATTACATAAATAATTTGCCTAAATAATTTGTTATTTTCCTGGTTGTTACCCCTTTATTCCCAAAACTTTACATATTATTCCCCTATACTTACATGTAAGTACTTTATAGGTACACTGTAATTACCGAAAGTTACACTGTAATTTCATTTGAATTACGCAGTATTTTCCTGGTTGTTACACCTTTATTCCCAAGACTTTACATATTACTCCCCTATACTTACATGTAAGTACTTTATAGGTACACTGTAATTACCGAAAGTTACACTGTAATGTCATTTTAATTACGCAGTACTTTCCGGGCTGTAATCTAAAGCGTTACCGAAATGTCAAAGCATTCAACTTCTGTATTGATATTGCACACTTGGTTTTCATTCTCTAAAACCACTTTAAATTAGACATTCAAAGCCAACAACTCTCAAAGCCACCCTGTAAGTGTGCAGCAAATGGTACAGGAATCGATATGGGAATCGATAAGGAATCGCATCGATAAGCAGACTCGACAATGGCATCGATATCGATAATTTATTAACGATGCCCATCCCTACACACACACACACACACACTAACCCGACCCCTAAACCTGCCCATCACACACACACACACACTAACCCGACCCCTAAACCTGCCCATCACACACACACACACACACACACTAACCCTACCCCTAAACCTGCCCATCTCACACACACACACACACACACACACACACACACACACACACACACACTAACCCGACCCCTAAACCTGCCCATCACACACACACACACAAACCCGACCCCTAAACCTGCCCATCACACACACACACACACTAACCCGACCCCTAAACCTGCCCATCTCACACACACACACACACACACACACACACACACACACACACACACACTAACCCGACCCCTAAACCTGCCCATCACACACACACACACAAACCCGACCCCTAAACCTGCCCATCACACACACACACACACACTAACCCGACCCCTAAACCTACCCATCACACACACACACTAACCCGACCCCTAAACCTGCCCATCACACACACACACACACACACACACACACACACACACACACACACTAACCCGACCCCTAAACCTACCCATCACACACACACACACTAACCCGACCCCTAAACCTGCCCATCACACACACACACACAAACCCGACCCCTAAACCTGCCCATCACACACACACACAAACTAACCCGACCCCTAAACCTGCCCATCACACACACACACACACAAACCCGACCCCTAAACCTGCCCATCACACACACACACAAACTAACCCGACCCCTAAACCTGCCCATCACACACACACACACACACACTAACCCGACCCCTAAACCTGCCCATCACACACACACGCACACTAACCCGACCCCTAAACCTACCCATCACACACACACACACACACTAACCCGATCCCTAAACCTACCCATCACACACACACACACACTAACCCGATCCCTAAACCTGCCCATCACACACACACACACACACACACACACACACACACACACACATACACATAATTTGTTTTCACTCACTTTACTGTCATAAACCACAAGCCATGGGAGTAGCTATTTTTATCATCGATTGTCTGGGAAAAGGCTAGCATGTTTATGGTCGACAGGGAATGATTGCACTTATTTCTCACCAGAATGTCAGCAGAATGTTTGAGTGTGTGTTTATTTTGTAGACATCAATTTTGTAAGCCTTTATATTTAATGCATTATAAACTTATTTTAATGGATTAGTTATACCTTGGGTAACACTTTTTTTTCCTCTTTTTTTTTGCATTGACCTTCTTACATGTAGTTGCAATCGTATAACTTTAAATTGCACATAATTACATGCATCTAACCCTAAACCACACCATTATCCTAACACTAACCCTGTAGTAAGTACATGTAGTTGATTACTATTATAAATGTATAATTACATTGTATCGAGGACACCATAAAATAAATGGTTACAGTCTAATTATAGGTTTAAGTACTGAGTAATAATCAACTACTATAGGGTTAGGATTAGGTTTAGTTGCATGTATTTATGCATAATGTAAAGTTAGTACTAACTACACGTAACGTGTAACAAGGACACTAAAATAAAGTGTTACCAAATAAAGTGTAACCGGTTACACTTTATTTTAAGCTATCTTTGTTACTGTAATTATACATTTAAGAACTGAGTAATATTAATTAACTACATGTACTGTACTTACTATAGGGTTAGGCTTTGGGTTTGGTTTGGTTTAGTTGCATGTAATTATGCACAAGTTATAGTTATTATTACTATAGTAACTACATGTAACGTGTAACAATGACACTGTAAAAATAAAGTGTTACCATGTAACCTAAGCCTTGTAATGCATTGTATTGTCTCACGAGTAATTGTAACCACAGTTATAATACATTATAATACTTATGTTATGCCTTTAAAAAGTATAATGCATTAAAATATGACAAACAACCAATTTCAGATGTAGCAATGAATCTGCAAATAATATAATGCATTTTAGTGTTGGTTACAAATATATAATGCATTATATTGTGCATTATGAATATCTTTATAATGCATTATACATAAAGGCTTTAAGTAAAGTGTTACCATCATTTTATACATGCATATTTATCATGTATAACCTCAGTCATCCTCAATGGCCTTTATGTGTCTCTGTGGTTCTGATAAATTGTTAAATGATGAGAAATTGTGAATACATACAATATTAGAGAGCATCGCTAGGCCAATAAAAAAAGTCACTGTCTCTGGTCCACATGTTCAGAGTTTGTGAAGTATAATCATTTCATTGTATTTGGCTTAGCTTGCAGTTCTCTATTCTGGCAGATGGTTTGCACCCGAAGCAAGTTTTTAAAGATGGAGATGGTTATAGAAACAGGCTGTGACCCACTTGTGAATGCATCTCTAAGATGTTGTAATTGATGGAAAGCATGTGCAACATCTGCATCAGATTTCAGAAGAACTTTTCAAGGATAAAAGATATACTACTTCCCTGTACTTCTTATAACAACAAGCTTTAAGATGTTTGTTTGAGTCGCCTACCATTATGAGACTTGACACAAGCACCAATGATTGTCTTGCATTGTATGCACAAAAATAGCTAAAATATTCTTCAAATATCTTCTGTTTCATAGAAAAATTAAATATTTGAGTTCAACTATTCCTTTAAAACCCACTTTGAACATCCTTGCAACCACCCAGAACACACACGCAATCATGCTTTTGAACAATTCTGCACAGGCACCACTCATATTTTATTCAGAAAAATGTTTTTAATTGCGTTTAGAGCCAATGTCTGCTTTGACAAGGTGATCTAGACATTTTATACCAATTTAAAGCTTTTTGACTAGCCTATATTTTTCTTTTTTGTGAATATTTCTACAAATAACAAGTGATTTTGAATGACCTAATGACGTTTTGAATGTTTCATGCTTTTATTTTTAGACCCAAGTATGGCGGTAAATACTGTCTCGGAGAGCGCCGCAGATATCGAACCTGTAACCATGACCCCTGCCCTGTGGACCAGCCCAGCTTCAGATACATCCAGTGCACCCGCTTTAACACAGTCCCTTATAAGGGGAAGTTTTATAAATGGACGCATGTGAATAACAGAGGTGAGCATTATCCCACTACATAGAGCTGCACAATTAATCGTTAAAAGCTTGAGATCTCGATTCAAACACCCACGTGATCTCATACCTAAATGACAACGATTCGCCTCGGTCTATTAACTCTTTCCCCGCCATTGTTTTTGATAATTTTCACAAAAGTTTCATGGCCCCCAGAATGTTTGTTGTATGAATATTTGAACATGCATTATGTCAAAAGAAAGAACAAACCCTCTATAAAAAAAAATATAATAAAAAAGGCTTTATTCTAACTTCATGCATTCTTTTTTTATCAACACTTAAATGTGGGAGAGTTTCATTAAAAAAATAAAAGCAACATTTTCAGCAAAAAGCTGAGAAACTCACGCTGGGATTCACGACTGGGAGAGTCGATCGAGTCCATTAACACCTCAAAGCTTCACAGTCCTGTAGCTCGTCCTGGGTCGACGTTTCATTCAGTAACATTAGGCAGTTTTGATTTTTATGCTGTTATGTTGATGATCGCGTTATTTTACATATGCATATGATTACATATATGAGATTGCTAATTTCAGCATATTCTTCGCATGTGTTTTAATCAGGATATTCAGTACTCTTTCAGAAGTGGCGTAATAGCACCCCCTACCGTCTAACAGTGAAAACACAATGGCGGTGAAGCGTTTTCTTACAAATGACGAAAATTTCCGTCAATGGTGGGGAAAGAGTTAAACCTACGACAAAATCACACTGATTCAGATCTGTGTTGGCGCTGTCGCTGATACAGAGAGAGAAGTTGTCATGCATAGGTATTGAAACAGCTTCACAAACAGTCTTTTCAACATCAATATTATAAAAGTTTATAGTTCACTCACTGATGTCTACGTAAGCAATCAAAATAGAGGAAATCACCATTTGAAGTAACATGGCACTTCAAATAACGATTGTATCGATTACATTGTTACACCAGTAGGTGGCGACAAGTGACTGTTAAAAAATGTATTTGTCATTGAATCATTCATTCATTAAAAAAACCCGCTGATTATTCCAGTAATGAAATGAGTGATTAATTCATTCAACCTGATTTTTAAAAATTATTCATTCAGATTAATTAATTAATTAACATTTTAAATGGACTGCAGGATCTAGTAAATTACATGTTATTTTGTTTATTGGTCTGTTCAGAATCATGTGAGAATCGTGATCTCTATTCTAAACAAAAAATCGTTACTCTTAATTTATCCAGAATCGTGCAGCTCTAGCACTTCATATGTAGTGTGCTGGGGTGATAATGAGAAATTTTGTTGCAGCTCTCTTTAAATAGATGTCATGGAATGCTACGTTTGTGTAATTTCAGTTGATCCGTGCGAGCTGCACTGCAGACCCGTGAACGAGCACTTCTCGGAGCGGATGCTAGACACGGTCGTGGACGGGACGCAGTGCTATGAGGGCAGTCAGAGCCGCGACATATGCGTGAACGGCATTTGCAAGGTTGGTAATGGCTTTGACATCTTTGCTCAGTCTCAGACTGTCCTTGTAAATTACTACTTGTCATTTTCATCGCATGCCATTGACAGTCTTGTCAGCTTAAGTATCAGTCAACTGTGAAATGTTATAAGACAAGAGCCAAAAATAAATATCTGTCCTTGTACGACCCCAGGCTGAAATTCATGGATGGTATTGCTGAATACAGAAGAGGAAGCTTGATTTTGTTACAGTTCTGCTTCTACAGAGCCCTTTTTCACAATATACAGTTAAATATTTAGCAGACCACAAATATATGTTTCACTGAACCAACCATAGCCTTATTATACTGCTATAGACAGTACAATTGTGGAGATTTTTTGAAGAGAATCTCTTCAGAAGAGAGCTATTTCACTTACGTTTGTCATCTAGCAGAAGATAAAACATGGGAAAACCTGAACACTGGAAACTTGGTTATTACGTCAAGGCATGAACGCACCTATAATAATCCTTTCAGTTATAATTTGATGATGTGATCAGATACACATTGTGTAGAAAACAATAAAGTTTACTCTATTCTTCTCCCAGTTCACCGAATAGTGTGTATCCGATTGGAATCTGATGTAGATTATTTACTGTTCACACTGTGTATCTCAACGGTTCAGATCTGATTTGTGTTTCCCGTGGCGCTCTTTTCGTGTCACCATTGTATTGTAATTTTCTGCTCGACCAGCTCAACAACACAACCTTGTTTCTGCAGTAACATTCAGCAAGTTTTCTATAACAACGTCTGCCATGTTAACATTTTACGTGGCATGAGAAAGTGACATAAACCACATGAAATCCGATTAGAGCGGTCAGACTGAAATAGGATTCCAAACCCTATACGAATGTAGCTCAAAATAGATTTGTAAAAACTGCATTTCATGTGATTTTTTTTTTATGGCATTCACATTTTCTAAATATGATCGGATTCAAATTGGATTTGTACAAAAATTGGTTCCTTTCGAAAGGGAACTCGCTCTGCGTCGATGACGTTTTGGGAACGCTCCCGCGTGAACCGATGTCTGAAACGCTCTATCTAATCACGGCAATCCTATTGGCCAGCGACACCCTATGACATCACTACTAGTGTGACCCGGAAGTATATAAGGGGAGCCTGGAGAACATATCAACATCAAAACGTCTGAAGGGACTGTTTTGTTTGAATGCTTCAACCTGAAACTTCAAAAAGGTAATCATGGCTTGTGAAAAACGCTTCAGGAAGTGTGTGCATCCGTGTCTAAGATATTTGATACTTGATGACACACAACTTGTGCGTTTATTGTTTGGGCTCAGAGCACGCACGATCAGTTCCTGAGGGATCTGCTTGTGCCACTGTGAGTTTTTCCCTTGAGAAAACTCCACTCTCGTCTGCCCTCTTCTCGAGGGAAGAGGGTGAGACATCTGTACCAGGCGGTTTGGGACCTGCTCGCGCCGGAGACTGGAATCGTGGGTTTTTTCAGAGGGAGCTCGCTGAGGAGCTTGAGAGAATTGTTAATCTCTCACGCCCCTCGGAGACTCGCGAGAGTGAGCTGCAGGATGAGGATGTGTTATCACTAACATCCTCTGATCCAGCAGCGAGTGCTCTGCTGTATATAAAAACAACCAGCCCAAGAGAGCAGGAAATGGCTGACAACCCAAACCCTCACAGCCACCCTGCCCGGCGTATGTTAAGCTGTTGAGTGTTACGCGCTTCAGCGAGGCTTCAGCTGTCTTTGGAGCGCGTGAGGGAAGAGACCGCTCGTGGCAGACTTGATGAACGGTTATCTCACGGTTGGAGAGGCATCGACACTAAGTGCTCCGGCCCTGCCTTTTAAGCCATGAAAATATGACAGCATGCATAAATGGCAGGGCATACACGGTGGCGAGTCTGGCTGATGATGCCTTGTACACAATGGCGGTGTTGCAAGCATACCAGGCTGATCTGCTGACAGCTTTGAAGCATTTAAATCTCTCACCCCAAGCGCTTCTTGCATCAGCCCTGAGGCTGGACCTATTATGAGTTATTCCTTAAATTTGAAACCCTTCTGTAGGTCTGGCGTCAGGTTTTGTAGTAAGTGCGCTCTTTCGTGCTCTTATGGTGATAGGCAGAGCTGCCTTAACCTAATGTTAGGCCCCGGGGCTGAGAGGTTTTGTAGGCCCCCCATCCCCTCGATTAATAGAGTCTCATTTTAAAAAAAGTGTAATAGGTAATCTACATCACATAATGCATTAGTTTCTTTCGAGACCTACAACAGTGAGTTTTTTTTTTTTATATTGTTTTTAATTTTAATATTGTTATTAACATATCACTGAGCACATAAACACAAGACACTTTATTTAACAACCACACACAGCAACTAAATTTCAACTTTATGCAAATGAGAAGCGATTTTCGCGAGCGACAACCAATAGGAAAGAAGCCTTTCAGTGGAGCTCAGCTCCCGTCACCGTCTCGAGTGCAGGAGAGACAGAAGAGTTCGAGGGCGATTTCACTGTTTTATATGATTTGACAGTAACTAACCACAAACATGGATATAATAAAATGATGCACGTAAAAGAAACTATCGACAGTCTCAGTGAGTTTATTCTGGATTTAGTGCGTAAATCATTTTGTTTACAAATTAGACGCTTTGCAGTTGTTATATAGCCTACATGTTAAAGATTTTATTTTGGATGTGTTCATTGTGATTATATTGGCTGGGTTTATAAAAGTTTATAAAATTGAAAGGATCATTGCTTGGTGCATTTGGAAACAAAGCTTGTCTATTTCTAAATGTAATCGCGCGCATCGCTGATGATTATACTGTCCGTGTGTTGAAAAAAACGTTGATTAAACACACTCGCAACAGACACCCCAAAGCGGAGACGTTAGCGGCACTGAGCGGACACGAACCGCAACGCCTCATTCGCGCCGCGGGACCTCTAGACGCGCATAAACGCGTCTTTGCATATAGACTTTAACATTGAAATCACTCGCGCCAGACGCTCTTTTCGCGTTTGGTGTGAACGCAGCATAACAATAACATTAGAGCGACAGCACTACCAACGTCCACAAGCGACTAGCGACATACAGCGACAAAATCTGACAAGTTAAAACAATATGACCTTTTCAGCTCATCATAAACCTGAACATGGGAGGCCCCTGAACTTGGGAGGCCCCTGGGCTTCAGCCCAGGTAAGCCCGTGCATTAAGGCGGCCTTGGTGATAGGCCTCCATTTTGTGAATTTAGGCCATCGCTCTATGGGCAGCAGGTTGAGCTCTGTAGGTCTCCTCCCTTTACTAGAGTTTTTTAGTAAGTTTGAATAATAGACCATGGTTCCCAGTTAGAAAGTATTAAGAGGGTGTTAAAGCAGAACTCGGCAACTCTAGCGAACTCTAGTCACTTCTTCGCTGATTTTCCCTTTTGTTGTCGCATGTTTTCCCCACGAGCTCCCCCTATAGCTGTGGGGGGGCGTATATGTCACAACACGGTCGTAAAAAACTCACTTGCGGCGGCCTCCTCCCCCTCTCCACCGCTGCTCATGTGCGTTTGTTATGATCGGAGCAAGCCAACTGTATCTTGTGGAGCTATGTCTACCGAGGTGGGTAATCTGGTAATACATCATACATGCGTGTGTGTTTATGTCGAATTGCCGTAAAGCAATTCGTGTTTCGCGCTCGTTCTCGTTCTCGCTTCTCACGAGACTTCCAATTTCTATCTTCCCGGGACGGTAGTCCCAAAGTTGCAAGGTTGGTTTTCCGCCTGGGAACGCTGGGGGGAGCGGGGAAAGTCACCAATATCACCAGAACAGGTTGTTTAACCATCCAAATGATTTCTAGACAGTTTTATTAAGTTAAAAAAGTTACCAAGTTCTCCTTTAAATAGATAGGATGGTGAATTAGGGCCCTGAAGTTCCCATATATAGGTAGGCTATGCATACCCTTCCCATAGGCCTCCTCTTATGTTAGAGTCATCAGGCTTATATAGCGGGTAGTGCCAATCTGTAGTTGTGAACAGCTTGGCTTTATTATATGTAAAATTATCTAGTGAGGCCACCGTTCATCTGAGCATCAAACAGACATTCTGTGTGAGATGGCTTCCTCCCTAGCGGGAGTTTAGGCCACCGCTCTTTCAAGCTCCAGATAGAACTACAGAGTCAAGCATTTGGCCCTCGTCGGGTAACCTTGATAACCACCTTAGACTAGAGCAGCAGGTCTCCTCTCACTTTGAGAGTTTTTTTTTTGAGATTATAGCTCTGAACTTCAGTCGTATAACATTCAGTCAAATATCCCTCACAGGGCCACCACGAAATCTGGCTTAGGCTTAGTAACTAGGAAAATGGTGGCAGTCTTACTACAAGAGTCGTCTAGCCAAGGCCCGCCTTTTGCACTAGGTGTAAAAATGCTAGTGGTGGTACAGGGTAGATAGCAGCATAGGTAACAGGCTATCTTCAAAAAGCCTCGCGTGCAGATGTCTAATGGGCATTTGTCAGGCCTTTCAATCTAGAAAGTAAGAAGCAGTATGCTCAGGCCTCCACCCTTTATAGATGAGTATTGTAGCTAGTTTATCCAGCTAGGCCTTAAAACTGAAAAAGGGTTGTTGTTTTTTTCGCTGAGCCCCTTAAATAAAATAATTCAAGTCATAAGGTTGAATGTCGTTGGCCAGTTTTTGTGGCATCCATTTCGTTGGGTTTAGTAGAGAATGTAAAATCTGTCTTGTAAAAATACAAGATAATAGGCCTCAACCCTGATACATTCCTCAGGGTCATTCTGACAGTACTCCCCTTGTTAGGGTCATTGTTTAAGAGTACTTTGCTACCCATAGCTCATATGATATCACCCTTCACCAACCAGGCTCAGGTAGAGACATATTAGTTACTCCCTCCCATTTGGGATGGTTGAGTACGCTCCCTTAGAGCTGAAGCACTGCTCGGGTTGACGCCCGCGACATTCAAAGCTATAGGCCTTATAGTAAGCCTTCACGATAGTCCGGTAGCGTAAGACTGTACTCCACTTGCTTTAAAGGGTTAATAGCACTTCTGCTGAGTGCACTGCCTATTGGCATTGTAAACCTTATAGCTGGAGGCGCTCCCCTTATTAGGGTCCCTTTCAGAGTGCCCAGCCTCCACAGGGCCCTGAAGCACTGTGTAGATCCAGGATCTAGTAGAGTCACTCCCCACTCTTTGCAAGGGTTAGAAAGCGCTATGCTGAGTTCTACTCTCCAGGATGCCCGTCTCTATGATCCGGTCTGTGAGTGATTACTGCCACTATCTGCAGCCCTCCCTATTGGATGCCTCCGCAAGTAAGGCAAGTAAGGTTAGAGACTCTGTTTAGAAAGCCTTAGCACTACCCTGGCTGACGTCCGTGAAAGTCGAAGCTGTAGGCCTTACAGTAGGCCTCCTCGATAATCCGGTAGCGTAAGATTGTACTCCCCTTGCTTTAAAGCTTTGACTGCTTTCCTGTAGCTCAGTGGTAAGAGCATTGCGTTAACAACGCAAGGTTGTGGGTTCGATCCCAGGGGATTGCACATGCCCATGTATAAATGTATAGGATAATGCAATGTAAGTCGCTTTGGATAAAAGCGTCTGCCAAATGCATAAATGTAAATGTAAATGTAAAGGGTCGACATTACTTCTGCTGAGTACACTGCCTGTGGGCAATGTTAAATAAGTATAACCAGGCCCACAGAGATGTCTATGAGAGCACCTGGCTTCTATGGCTAGCTCTGCTAACAGTCCCACTATCAAGTAGTTAGCCCTTTAAAGGCCCCCTTGAAGGCAGCCCCCCAACGAGTTGGATGCTTAGCATTGCAAAGGCATTAAGTATCACGTTGCAGGCTCCCATGAAGCCTCCCTTTTTCTAGCCCAGAGCCTGGTCAATTCTTACCAGGTTTGAGCATAGTATTCCAGAATCTATCTGAGGATCGTTCTGTATGAATACTTAGCTCCCTAAGTCTGGTCGGAAGGTCGAAGGACTCTCACGAGGCCTCCCTGTTAGATCAGTCCTAGGGAAGCCCATAGGGAAAACATTCACTGACAACCTGTATGTGACCCAAAGGGGAAGTGTTTTGGCATTTCAGTGAAACTGCCATCTTTGACGTTTTTGTCACAGCCATAATTTGGCATGCACTCCCCTCAGCATGGCGGCGTTAGTATATCGTTCGCCAAAGCGTCATTGACGCAGTGCGAGTTCCCTTTCGAAAGGGTACATCTAAGGTTACAACTGTAACCTTTGATCCCTGAGAACAGGAAACGAGACACTGCGTCTTTCGCCATGTCTCGGGGATGCCTGCTGAACAGTCCCTTCAGACGAAAAGATGTTGACATGTTCTCCAGGCTCCCCTTATATACTTCCGGGTCGCACTAGTAGTGTGTCATAGGCTGTCACTGGCCAATAGGATTGCCGTGATTAGATAAACGTTTCAGACACCGGTTCACGCGGAGGCGTTCCCCAAAGTGTCATCGACTCAGTGTGAACTTCCTTGTTCTTTGGGAACAAAGTTAAGTCAAAAGTCCTGTTTTGTCCACCAAAAGTCCACCAAAACATTGTACACATAATAATTACGCCCCCTGGGACGTAACACAAGTAAGTAAACATTTGCAACCATCCAGTACATTAATCGCTAAAAGATCGCGATCTAATTCAGATCTAATTCAGATCTGTGTTGGCGCTGCTGACCTTACGACACTGATGTCTACAGTAGTGTTCAAAATAGAGAAAATCTACTTTTTGAGCGCTAATTGCGCTTCAAATAAAGATTGTATCAATTACATAATTTCACCAGTAGGTGGCGACAAGTGACTGTTAAAACAATTTAAGTTGTTCAGATTAATTGATTAAACATTTTAAATAGACTGCAGCAATCAACATTTTGTCAGAACCTCTAGTAAATTACATGTTATTTTGTTTCGTTGCCTGTTTAGAATCATGATCTCTATTTTAAACAAAAAAATTGTGATTCTAAATTTTTCCAGAATTGTACCATCCAGAATAACCTAACAACCGCCTAGCAACACCCTGGCAACCACTCAGAACACCCAATCATTATAACAAACAGCATTTGAGGATCATACAAACAACAAACTCATGCACTTGTTAAAATGAAATGTATTTTTTTTATCTCTTATATGATTGTGTCACAGTACATAGGCTGTGATTATGAAATCGACTCGGATGCCGTTGAGGATCAATGTGGGGTTTGCCATGGAAATGGATCTACATGCGAGACAGTGAGAAAGACCTTTGAGGACAGCGAAGGGCTCGGTTTGTAAAATGAGTTTCTGTTTATATTTTACTGAAAGTAGCATTCATGTCATAAATATAATATTACACATTTGTTTTCTTTCTGCTTCATTTGTTTGAATAAGCTGAGTTTTTTTTTTTTTTTGGTCTCCCAGGCTATGTAGACATAGGCCTAATTCCGGAAGGAGCACGGGATATCCGTATTGAGGAAGTCGCAGAGGCTGAGAACTACTTGGCATTACGCAGTAATGACCCCGATAAATATTTCCTGAACGGTGGCTGGACGATCCAGTGGAATGGCGATTATAAGGCAGCAGGAACAGTATTCACTTACGAAAGGACCGGGCAGCTGGAAAACATATCTTCCCCCGGACCGACCATGGAGCCGGTGTGGATTCAGGTACTAACTTCCATGCATTTGAGCAGAATCTAGTATGTCATGTTTGGGGGTTTTTGTTTCAGAAGCACCTGCTAAAGTCTTCTGCTAAACTAGGTCACAGTGTAGTGAATTGATGCCTGAAATGTGGTTTAGAGTTTAAATAGAGGCCTAAAATGGTAAACATAATTTAACATCTAACATTTGTTGCATGGCATGGAAAGGTATACAAACAACTACTTATACGATAAAGAGAACAGACTGTATTATCCAGGGAAACATTTACAGCTTTATAACAGACAACTGCAGATTTCTCCTAAAACAGAGCCTTATCTGCTTATGTAAAGACTTCTGGAAAAAAGGAACTCATCTTTATGGAATTCTTCTTATTCTTTTTTTTTTTTTTTTTTACTTTATTTTACAGTACGTGCACTTACAGCGTCCTTACCTAAGAAAGTACTGGGAAATATAATGTAACCACATGGGTTAAGGTTAGGTTTAGTAGGTTCAAGGTTAGTACTTAGTTATTACCCAGTTATTGCAATTACTATCATAAGTGCATAGTATGAACAATAGGGAACAGGACTGTGAAATAAAGTGCTATGGTTTTTTAATAAATGCGTAGTTCATTGTATATCCATCAAAAGTAAATATCTGAACTGAGAAAACAGAACGTTTTTTTTCTGACAGGCAAAGGGAAATCAATGGATTTGCATCAAATTCTACTCAGAGGGAAGTAGCTTTGTGATCTTTTTCAATAACAAAAAAAAAATTATGTTTGATTTTTATTCCAGTCCTTGTTTGAAAAGCAAAATATATTTTAAAATTTAGTGCACTTATTGATATTGAACAAGATTATTAATGATTATTAATATAAAATATGCATGCTTTTCATGTTGTAGTGCCATTAAAGTGAGGACACCGTTTATTAGGGATTTAGGCTAGTATGTCTAGCAGAGAAGGGGCAATCTAGATAAAGGACTTCCTCCCACTGAGCGATTTGAGGCCTTTGGCTCGAAGCCTTTGCGCGGGTGGGAAAGAGGGATTTCTACAGCAGCAGGAGGCAGACAAATGAAATCTGGAGTAAAGTCCTCTTATCACTCTCTTTTTTTTTTAAATCCCTTGTGGCTGAGAATAGCTTACAACCTCACATTTTTCTGTTTTACTCTCCTGCTGTCTCAGTTTGGTTGACTTGGTTCTTTCGGACCAAAAAATTATTATATCAAATTGCGTGATATAAAGTCGCAATTGTGAGTTATAAAGTCAGAATTGCATGATATAAAGTCACACTTGTGTGTTATAAAGTCAGAATTGTGAGATATAAACTCGCAATTGCGAGAAATAAACTCTCAATTCTGACTTTTTCTCAGAATTATGTTTATATCTCGCAATTCTGACTTTATAACACGCAATTGGGAGATATAAAGTCAGAATTGCAAAATATCAACTCGCAATTGTAAGATAAAAAGTCACAATTATCTTTTAAAATGTTTTAACAAGCTTCCATAGGTTCGCTTAGCATTCACACAGTCAAAACTAGATACAATACCCCCCCAAAAAACTGCTTTCATGCCGTATATTTTGCAATAGAATTTACCGAACATCCAAACTGGGTGACTGGTTCTTCTTTAATTTAGATTCATATTTACATTATCATATACAATAATTATCATATAATCTTGATATATTGATATATGATTGTATGGGCATTGTCCTAGATTCTAGGTCTGAGATTTGTGTGTTTTTCACATGATTTGTGTGTTCTTGTGTAAATATTTCTCTTTAATCTGCCCTCAATGTTCTCCAGCTGCTTTTTCAAGAGTCGAATCCTGGGGTGAGGTACGAGTACACCATAAGCAGAGACACTCTTGTCGTTTCCAACAACGGCACTGCTGTCTCTTATTTCCAGTGGATTTATGGGAGTTGGACGGAGTGCAGCGCCACATGTGGAACTGGTAAGGAGTCGTCTTGTTGTTGTACTCATTCACTTTTAACTTACACTCATGTACAACTCGAGCCAATCCTGACTGATCTGCCTCAGCACTTTTTATGTATTTACTTTAGGTAACTGCCCTGTTACAGTTTCATATTATGCTAAAAAGTGCAGAAAATAGCTGAGTTTCTCAGTCTGGCTCAATTGCTAGTTTTCGGCTATAAATTAGCTCTCTGGCACACATTGCTTTCTCAATAATTGCAGACAGACAGTGAACTGAACTGTCCCGAATTAAACTTTATAGGAAACAGACTTTGGACAAGCTGATGCTCAAATTTGTGTTGTTAAAACATCCCAGCTCAAGCAAGCTTCGATACATTGGAAAAAAGACTTCAATAATGGTATAATATGGTCTAGTAAGGTGCTGTCGCATTTGCTGTATTGAAATCCAGTCATTTTAATCTACATGATGGGGAGTTTTGCGTGAGGGTGAAAAAGTTCCTCATGTAGATTTTAGGGGTTAAACAGATCGTAGTTGATCCGTGATCCGTATGCACGCATGCGATTTGCGGATTAATTCCTAAGGTTAACCATCATAGAGGGAAAGTTTATCATTTGTGCGTGTTTTGTCTTGCCAATTTAGTGCTTGCGCACTGTTATCTGTGCGCACACACAGAGAGGCACGTTTCTCACAAACACGGAATTGATTCTTTCACATCTTCTTGCCCTTGAACAGACAAATACACACTAAATTATGTCAAAATATTGTCGAAAACACAGTTGGTTATGTCTTGAGTGGACAGTTGAGAAAGAAATCTGATGTGTACCATTATATTGGATCCATGCATTCAGTCTTAAAGTGACAGCAGCCTAATATTCTAGGATCCGGCGACTCAAAACGGGGGTTGGAGGTAACGGAACAAAAAAAAAATGACACTGCCTACGTAGCTTCTCTGCAGGGGCGGCGCCAGAGAATTTTTAACGCATGTGCTGAGGGGTTGCTAGATCATTGACAGGGGGAGCTGCGCAAAACTTGGCCACTAAATATTTAATATTCTGTTATTTTAATGATCACAATTAAAGCATTCAACATTCAGCATTCAATCAAATATTCTAAAAGATGTAGGCTATTATTAATAATAATGTTATTTCAACATAATATCTCGTTATTTCGACATAATATGTGTGCGTGCAACAAGCAAGATGTGCATTTGTAAAATCCGGTGACGCGTGCATTGATTTTTATTAATAAACTAGTGTTTTCTGACAGTGTCGACTGCAAAGATGAAGTTGACGATCGCCATCTCCGTAGTGAACGCGCCTATAGAGAGAAATGCACATAATGGATTACATAATCAGAGAGTAGCCTTTTTCTTTTTTCTTTTTTAATTATTTCATTTAAAGACATTTCAAGCTTTGCGTATTTGATTTGATTTCTCATGTCTGTTTGAGGCATACACTGAGTTTCGTTAAGTTAGGATGAAATGCGCTCCTGTTAACGTGCAATGCAAGTGACCGTGTGGGCGCCTCCATGATTATATTGTCTGTTATATTTGCTTCTTATTCATTAAATCCAGGCAATTGGTTGATGAAAAATTTATTAAAATTAAGATACAATTTATACAAAACGAAATTCACTTTAAAGAAAGGTTTTCTACAAAACAAAACTTAATGAAGTGGTTAAAATTTATTTTCCATAGTGACACAGGAGGTGCCGGATCCAATAAAAAAGGTTCCGGATCCAACGTCGGAGGTGACGGCTCAAATTAAGCCCTGTGCATAGTGTTGCTCACAACATATATTTTGGTTTTTGAATGTTCTAAATTTGTTCTGAAGAATGCGGGAGTCCAGCAGAAACGAGTGAGCGAGATGCACATAAACATACAATAGTTTTATTAAATCATGTGTCATCAATAGCGATTCACTTAGTACAATTGCATTCATATCAGCAGCGAACCGTACCGCAGAACAGTTTTTTTATGCAGACTCGGGTACGGTTTGTGTGAACACACCCAAGTTCGGAAAACAGCGTTCACGTCATCCAAACGAACCGAACTCTGACGTCAGTTGAACTCGAGTGCGCACCATAAGTGCTAGTGTGACAGCAACCTTAAAGTCCCACTTTAGTCAATCATTTTATACCTGAAAACTCATCTTTGATCACCGTTGACGATCACACGTTGATCTGATTGGTTACAAGGTAGTTTGTGACGTCAGAAACACCAGCGATTTCAAAGCGTGTTTTTGAGACTGTCTTTGGTTCACTGCAGTTTTAAGGAGGAAATACTCAGCAATGCTGTCGACTTATGAATTTACACATGGTTTGTCTTAAAGCATATTAAAAACACAACATTAAAAGCTGAAATTTCACCTGGCTTTCATAAATACTGTGTATGTAGACATCTTAATGATGTGAAGTACTGTTTTTTGTATACTACTTAGTTGGGGAAAGAGGGAAGTTTAGATTCCAGTTGGATTGCAACTGGATTGCAACACATCATTAGTTCAAAACCTGCTCCACATAGCTCTATGATAAACATCAAATATACTCTGACTGGCTCTGATCGATTTCATGCATAATTTCACTTTCATTGGTATGATGTTGTTGCTGGAAACACTTGTTAAGACAAATGATGGCCTTTCATAATTTTCAGCAACAAATGGGATCTTTAGACTTGTTGTTCTCTAATCAAAAATTCAGAGAATGTTTAATGGTTTTTAAAGTGTGTCTAATTTGACCCAGGGATCACCGCAGTTTTTTGGGGGGTTTTTTTGGTCAGCTGGCGGGTTAATCTGCCAAGCATTTCCAGTTAATGATGTTGAAGGCCTTTTAAAATCTGCCAGGGTTGTTATGAATGTAATTAGGAACCATGCAGGAAGAAATACTGTCTTCAATGTTTAAGAAAGTACATTTGAAGTTCTTACAGTGTCATTCATACTCAGTTAAACATATTGCTTAATATTGACATATTGATAATCAAAGTGTAATTATGATAAACATCCTGGGAGTTTTTACAAGCTCTTTTTACAAAAATCTTTTCCTCATTCCTCAAATGTGATTCTCGCTGCTTATGTAAGGATGACTAAAAAGAACAACAACTACTACTAATTTTGCTACATATTTCATTTCTTTGTATCTCAGAGACCTTTTTTTACAAGGCAGCTGAAATCAGGGATTTGCATGTAATTGCACTTTGCGGGAAGCAGAGCTTTTATGGTAAAGGTACCATTTAAATGATGTATTCAAAACAGGGATTAAAGTTTTATGTAGAGCTCTTTTCATTTAGAGATAGAAAAGTACAAGAAAATGGATGGATTTGTTGTCAACAGGCTGTGATAATGACAGAGTTGGTAGAAATTATTTAGAGAAGCTGGTAGTTATGAAGCTGAACCAATCGCATACAACACATTTATTTGTTAATAATTTCATTTAGTTTTGCTAATAGAAAGAGGTTCGTATACTGAGGTGATTGGGTGGAAAATTAGGAAGTAAAATGTACACAGAGACAAGCGTTTGAATTATTAGACTGAATATCTCGTCCTTTGTATACGTGAGGTTCCAGAAACCTGTAAACTAAGTTGGACAGGGTCTCTGATGGAGTTTCTTAAAGGGGTAATGAATGACATGGATTGTTTTTCATTATTATTTTAATATGTTCCTTGAGGTTCACTTATGATGTTAAAAAAGTTTATTGCATAATAACAAAACAAATATATATGCGGAAAATTATTGTTTTCAGTATCAACACCCACTTGCTATTGAAAACATGCATATAAAACTGTAATTTACAGTCAAGGCATTATTAAGCGTGTGGAGTACGTCAGAAACTGAACGCACATCTGTATTCTCCATCAGTGTAGACAGCATCAGCCATTATAATGGTTTCTGTTTGTTTTGTATTTGTATTTGTCAGTGTAGGCAAATGTCTGCCATTAAGCGACTGAATGCCAGGGGGCGGAGCCTATAGTGCATTCATGATGTGAAACTATTGGTTGATGTCTTGTTCTGGGGGCGGGCATATGCAAATATATTTGCCTGTGCGATGTCACAGATCCCGTAATATCAAAATGAGCCATTTTGGAGCTTGATTAAATACATTTAATGAGAAGAACGTTTTAAGCTATGAAACTTGCAGGATGTTTTTAATGGTGCAAAGTCCTCTTATATGTCAAAAGATCAAGGCAAATTGTATTTCTTCTGTCATGACCCCTTTGAAGTCAATGCAATGCTGCTGTATATTTTAATACTTTACTCAAGTGACTCCTCTTTAAATTAAAGTAAATGTTATTGATTCTTGTTGATGATGATCAGTGGATAGTTTCCCATGAAATGCCATTTGTTTGTCTTTAGCTAAATGTGTTCTTTGCACTTTGTAAAATGAATTTATTTTATATTTTGCTTTTGGCCATCAACAGCTCTGTTAAAGGTTATTGCACAGCACACATAGTTTTTTTTTAAGTAACATTAATTTGTAATGTTATTTGTTATACAATATGAAAATGAAGTAGAATGTTACAAAAACTGTGTCCATATACCCCAAGAGCACCATTCTCGATAGTTCTGAAGAGTTGGAGTGAATATGATCATTTTTAGATGCAATTAACCGCTGTTCATTTTTAATTTGACTGAAGTGCTCAAACAAATGCCATCATTTAATTGGTCTGACACAGCAGGTAAATCAATTATTCTATATCATAACAGCAGAATTAAAGCTTTGTCGGTCCAAACTCAAACTAAGGGTTCCCAGTACATCAAATAATGTTTTAAAATGAGCTGAACTATGCATTTAATATGTAAAAAAAAATAATAATAAAAAATAATGAACTTTAGTGACTTCAGAGTTGGTCTCAGCCTCAGACGTCATGCATATACGGACTGTTGTCAACTTGAAGATCTGGCTACGCGAGACTACTTCAGAGTATAAGCTAATAAACTGTTAAATACGTGTGTGTGGGCAAAGTCATCCTGTGTATTGCTTCCATTGTGCAACTGAAAGAAATACAAGATAGCACTGCTTTTAATCTAATTAATTGCATGATGTGCCGAATATTAACTGAATTAATCGCAAATTAATCACACAATAATTTTGGCTGAGAAATCACTCCCAAATGATTTAAAGCCAGGGCCTAGTGTATGAAACGGTGTCCGTCGCCAGTTGGCTAGTAACAATTTTTTGAATACTAATAATGCAATGTTGTGACATCATGAACGTGAACGATGCTCTGTACAGTTGACAGGTCAATACTTCATCAGCACGAAAGTTTCAGCCTTTGCAATATAAATATATTGCTATATCATATGATATAAACATGAGACAAAAACCCATATTGAGGCATTTTTTGCCCCCATATCTTGAATTTTAGTGGAATTTTAACCGCATTCTAGTAGGCTTCATCATGCAGTCAGTCGTGTTCATAACTAAACTGCATGCGGTGTAAAGGGCCTTTCACACTGAACGCGATTAAGGATTATCGTTATTTTTTCCATAATTAATCCACCAAATTAACATGTTAAACAACAGCCCTAATGTGGGATTCTGAAAACATAAGTATCTTGAGTTAAACATGCATCTGTAATTGAACATATGACATGAGATCAGGTCATTTGTGACACCGTGTCTTTTGGGGGTCGCACCAATCAGTGCAAACTGACGCATGGTCCCCGAGGCCCTTTGGCCCATCTGTTTGAGGGTTCATCTGATAACATTCTTTAAACACCTGTGAAGGACTGTGGGTCCCTTCATCTCTCTATTGGAAACTTTGCTTCTCAAAGCGGTCAAATAAAGGTCGAAACCAGCCCGAGGATGAGGAGTACACAAGAAGAGCTATCCCTCCTCCTTTTGGAGTCAATTCAATTCCTAAAATAGAATAATAATAGAGAAGTGAAGGTGGTAAATATCAGAGGCCATGAATTTGATCCCATGTCTGATTTTGAACTACAGAATTTCTGAGCTCAAGATTTTTCTTATATTCAAATAGTTCAAATTCATTCCCAGAGGAAAATAAGATGATCAGAAAATGTTCAAACCACAGACATTTTTTGAAATTTTCAGTTTAGTGTTGTTGGCATTTCACAGCATTGAGATAACAATGAACAGTACTTACAGTATTTATTAATCTTAGTTCATGTGAATCTCAACATTTACTAATCCATTTTTAGGATAGAAATTCTTGTTGAGTTGAAAATAATTGTCGAGTGCATACTTGTGTGCATTAGCAAACATGGCTTTTTTCTAAACAACTGCTCCTCTTGTTTTCAGGTGTGCAAAGGCAAGTTGTACACTGTGTGGAGAGAACATCTGGGATCGTTGAGGAGCATTACTGTGATCAGTCTTCTAAGCCTGATGACAAGCAAACTACCTGTAATAAGGGCTCTTGTCCAGCCATGTGAGTTTTACAGCTGAACAGTCCTTTGCTTTACACACCCATCAGCAGCATCCCACCTAATGGCTTTTAAGTGCAGTAAAATTGCAATAAATTCCTGTGATGTTTCTGTGTCATCATCAGATGGTGGGTTGGAGACTGGCAGAAGTGCTCATCTAGCTGTGGGGACATGGGGCTTAGGAAGAGAACAGTGCTGTGTATTCAGAGCCTAGGGCTGGATGAGCAACGAGCGCTTCAGCCCACTGAATGTCAACGCTTGCCTAAGCCTGAGTCAATTGTCCGGTGTAACACACGCGTGTCCTGTCCTGCTGACTGGACTACTGGAAGCTGGTCAGAGGTGAGCTGGCTATATACTTACAAAGTTCTGTCTTGAAACTCTAGATGGCGCAGGCTGATCGGTCCTTAACTCAACCTGCTTGCAATCACATCATTCTCTATAGGGCACAGCTGATTGGTCCTGCTGTTTCAGTAGCCAATGAGCTCGCTGCTCAACCTTCAAATACTTGGTCAGCATTTGCTGTAGCAGTTGCAGCGCGCTTTCAGAAACCCTCCACCTTCCCCAGCTCCACCTGTATAGATCTGCTATGGGTAATTCATGTACACTATATTGTACAGCAGCGGCATGTCTTACTTGCTCACAGCAGCGTGTCGTGTGTGTATTGGCAGGAGCAAGTCTCGTACTTGCTCTGCAGCAGCAGCAATAACAGCAAAAGCCTAGAAGATCTATTCCGCCAAGACCAAACATATCACCATTGGCATATCCGTTACCATGCCAAACACTCTGAGAGTTGTCATGATTGAAATGTGATTATGACATTCTTAAAGAGGACAGAATGATCTGTGAAGAAAGGTTTTACTGAGATTGTCTGCACAGCCTTGTAGCATTATGGCAGCACTATATATATATATATATTAATATTAGTGCTGGGCAACGATTATGTATATATTTAAGAAATATTTACATGTATATACTGTGTATATATATTTATACATAATTGATATTATATATAAATATTAATATTTTATATATAAATAATACAAATCTTTAATATATACATGCATATGTGTATATATATATACACACTACCGTTCAAAAGTTTGGGGTCAGTAAGATTTTTAATGTTTTTTCTGCTCACCAAGGCTGCATTTATTTGATTAAGAATACAAACAAAAACCGTACTATTGTGAAATATTATTACAATTTAAAACATCTGTTTTCTATCTGAATATAAAGTAAAGTGTAATTTATTCCTGTGATCAAAGCTGTATTTTCAGCATCATTACTCCAGTCTTCAGTGTCACATAATCCTTCAGAAATCATTCTGATATGATTTGATGCTCAAGAAACATTTATGATTATTATCAATGTTGAAAACAGTTTTTTACATTTTTATTTCATGATGCTATGATTAATAGAAAGTTCAAAAGAACAGCATTTATCTGAAATCTAAAGCTTTTGTAACATTAAACACTACCGTTCAAGAGTTTGGGGTCAGTAAGAATTTTAATTTTATTTTGGGGGGAAATAAATAAAATAAATCAATACTTTTATTCATCAAGGATGAGTTAAACTGATCAAAAGTTACAGTAAAGACATTTATAATGTTAGAAAATATTCTATTTTAAATAAATGATGTTCTTTTGAACTTTCTATTCATCAAAGAATTTTGAAAAAAATGTGTACAACTGTTTTGTCAACTGTCAACATTGATAATAATAATGAATGTTTCTTGAGCATCAAATCATCATATTAGAATGATTTCTGAAGGATCATGTGACACTGAAGACTGGAGTAATGATGCTGAAAATTCAGCTTTAATCACAGGAATAAATTACAGTTTAAAATATATTAAAATAGAAAACAGTCATTTTAAATTGTCATAATATTTCACAATATTACTGTTTTTTTTTATTGTTTTTTATCAAATAAATGCAGCCTTGGTGAGCAGAAGATACTTCTTTTAAAAACATTAAAAAATATTACTGACCCCAAATATATATATATATATATATATATATATATATATATATATATATATATCATTTCTGATTAATATTAAATGAAAAATTAAGGTTTGAACCAAATTATAAATATAATTTGAGAAAAGTGAGTAGATTTGACTAACAAGTATAATTTTTTTCACATGCTATTGGAACTATCTCTATACCACAGTACTACTTCATCACATTATTTGAACTGAGGGGAACATTAATCTTCACAATAATGCTGTCAATACTACAAACACTATACATGCTTTATGACTACTCCGTACTTTCTCATAAGACGACCTTCAGATTTTGTTTCATGGGATAAAACTGCACAAAGGCGACTCTTTTATGACTCATTGATATACAGAACGGTCTCAATTGCTATTTCATTTCTATTTTTAAATCGATGTGAGACAGTGTTCTGACATTGACAGCTCTTACTGTCTTGTTTCTTCCTCAGTGCTCAGTGAGCTGTGCAGCTGGTTTCCGCACACGTGACGTGACCTGCAGCTGGAATACTGGTGTAGACTGTGATCCGAAAGCCAAGCCTAATTCAACCATGCCATGCTATGCCAAGGACTGCCCCATAAACTCGGACAACTTTGGCACCGACTGGTCAGGAAGTGGAGCGTCCAGCAAAGAATTTTTCAATGAGATAAAAGCTATACCTCATGACAGTCTTACTCTAAATCAGCCCAGGGGCAATGTTGACCTCAATGACATTATAGAAGATGATTTCTCACATTACAGTCATATTGAAAAGTCCTCTGAAAATTCTATTGTGAAAAATCTTCAAGTTGATGATTTTTACTATGACTATAATTTTATAAAATTCCATGAGGATCTGTCGTATGACCTTAATAAAGATGAAAATGATATGTTTGATAACTCAGGAATAAAACATGGAGACGTTTATCTGGCAGGGACAGATGTCCCCGTAACTACCTCTTCACCATCCACCACTGCAAACCAATACAGTCCCACCACTATTCGCTTTGACAGCATTACAAGCAAGGGTACCGAAGGGCATGGGCCTCAAAAGAAAGATGTAATGGATGAAAATAATGATGAGCTATTTGCTGAGGACTATTTTCTACCTGTCATTACAACAACTGAACCATCCTCTGTAGCTACCAGGTTATTTAACAAATTGAAGGCATCAGACTTTGATATTGGCTTGAGTCAGGACATCAGCATTACAAGGAAACCTCCATCCACTGCAGATGTTTCCCCTCAGGACAAGCACACATTATCATATGACACTGTGCCAAACATCTTTTTAACTCCTGAAACACATGTAAGTTTGAACGGAAATTCAAATAACCACGACGAATACAACGGCAATCAAAAAGATAAAACCACAATGCCAGTAACTGAAGATGAGAATGAAGGGGAGTTTGGTGAAGATGTTCCTGTGGGTGAAAGTGACTGGGAAAGCTTTCAACCTCAGCATGGCACTCAAAATTATGAACCAAAAAGTATGTCTCAGTTTGAGAACACACATGTTTATAATCCCACTACTCAATTACAATGGATTACGACCTCGCCGGCAGTCTCACTGAGTGCAACTCCTCACCCAATGGATCTTCTAAGCAGTGCCTCTAGTAATGAGTTAGCAAAATATGAAGTTTTCACTGACCCAACAACTAAAACGAAGGCTAGTGAACCATGGCCCGCTGTAAGAGAGTTTACTACGACCTCAGATAGCCTTTCTCAAGAGTCTGTTCCTTCTCTGACTTCCTCTATCCCAGCCAAACATTACAGTAGCATGACCTCAGCAGCTGGAACAACAGCTCTACCTCCTACAGAAACAGAAAGTGATCTTGAGCCCCCATTCTTCACTCCAACTCTGATTCCTGACACTACAATTGCAGCAGAACCTCACAGTTGGTATTTAGGAACCATTGCAACAACTAAGACAAACGGGCCTAGAATAGAGCCTTGGGGAACTCCGATCCCCTTACCTCGCTGGACAGAGATTGATAACAATGAGATTATTATTTCCCGAACGCTTAGACCTACTGGGCTGAACCCGACCCTCTCTACTCCTACTGAGCAGCCATCTCAGGGCATTAGCATTGAGCATTCAGTGCATTCTTCTAGCCCTATGATGCCCACTGGGCTGGTCATGTCTTCCCTTTCCCCATCGGCCTCCCCTGCACACTGGAAAAAAGGCAACTGGAGCGCTGTGAGTAGCTAATTATGCATTCCTCACATTCTCTAGATATGAAACCAGCATGGGCTGAGAAACAGCAGTCGGCCACCATGATAAAAGTCCTTGAATTATGCTGACATCACAGCTTTTGGTTTCAAAACAAACATAACCTTGTCTTTCAGGTAATGAGATTTTTCATGTTATTTTAGCACCAAAAATGGATATAAAGGATCAAGTGGTACAGCTATCCATCCTTAAAGTCAGACAGTAGCCATGTTTCCATCCACCCATTTTTATGTGAATTTTAGGATATTGCATTAAAAAAAAACACTGGATGGAAATGCCAAGATGTGCATACATTCTAAAAATGTGTATTAAAAAAAAGTTTTTATCCGATAAGAAGACATGCGCATAAACTATAGTGGAAACACATTTGCCGAATAAATTCCTTGATGCGTATAAAAAAATGTCATGTGACTTTGCACAATGAGACGGTATAACTGGACTAACCAGTGGATCGATCTCGTTACACAGCATCTGAAATGTTGCTTTGGTCATTTTGAAATGCCTGAGCCGAAGTCTGTTGTCAAAGTGTTCAGTATAATTCCCTCCCGGAACTTTCTCACACAACTGCATTCTCAAACAACAGGCATCTGCCTCCGGAAGCAGGATAACATGACCGCGTTTATTGCGCTTCGTCTGCATGTTCTGAGGCACAAGTAATTTATTGTATTTTCTTAGTGATAATTGGCGGCAGTTTATCAGGAAGTTACGATTTTGTTCTCTTCAAGTCACTGGATGGAAACTGTGCTTGCAAATGTTTTATGTGATCGTCCAATTTTGTGCGCAAGTTCAATTCATAACTTTGGATGGAAACATAGCTAGTGTGTAAGTGTACGCCAGGTTTCATAACCTGAAAATCAAAGGTATGATACATTAATAAGAACGTTGTTGAAGCCCATAACCTCTAATGTTTAAAGGAACTCTAAAATTTGATTAGGTAGTTAATAAAAATGTTGATCCAGGAATGGGTCTTGGATAAATTACTTAAAGCAGGGTTGCATGCTTGTTTCAGTGTCAACCGATACTTCATTACTAAAAATTATTTTGTATGGTAGTGCTCCACAAGTTGTGGGCTTGGTGCCATCTGGAGATCAGTGTCCTGCAGCACTGGTGAAGAATCAGACTGTGATTTAGCTACTAGGCCAGTGCCAGCGCGCCGCTGCTACCTTCGACCCTGCTCTGCATGGAAAATTGGAGAGTGGAGTAAAGTAAGTCCACATGCATGCAGCAAAACATAATAAAATCAATGAATTTCCAGTGACAATGGAACAATGAACAATGAAACAATGGAAGTTTCTACCCCTGATTTCTATTTTGGCAGTGCTCGAAAAACTGTGGTGTGGGAGTGAAGGTTCGAGAGATTCAGTGTTACGACACACGAGATCAAAGGTCGCTGAGGCCGTTTCATTGCCAGGCCGCCTCCCCTAGACCTCCTGTCCGAATTCCCTGTAACATCCACAACTGTTTAGATTGGTACACCTCCTCTTGGGGGCAGGTAAAGAGGTTTCACATTCTGTAGCTGGTCTCCCCTCCTTAGCTCTTTGCGTCTGTTTCCTGATCTTCACTCTACTCTCTTCATCTCTGTGTGTCCACTATCTATGTCTACAGTGTTCAGAGCTGTGTGGAGTTGGGGAGCAACAAAGGCTGGTCACTTGCCCTGAAACTGGGAAATGTGATGACGACGGGCAGCCCAGCTACATCCAGACTTGCAACATCCATCCATGCAACCAGTGGATTACTGGATCCTGGGGTCAGGTGAGTGTTAAACATCTCTTGAGGAAGCATTTCATTTTTACAAGTCATCCGGTTTAACAGTGTGTCTCTGCACTAGATAGCAATTGATGCATCTAAAGGTGTGAACTAAATAGTCCACATAATCAGAATTAGAGGGACACCATTTGCTGGGTTCTGTTCAGAATCTCAGATTTGTTTTATTGAAAAACATTCAAAATCTTGCCCTGCCCCATTAAAACCAAGAACATCTGTTTGGTTACATAAGCGCAGAACAGTGAGCAATACACCATACAACTAGAAGACAGCAAAGAAGAAGAAAGTGAGAACAAACCTTGTTACATCTCATGACTGGTTTGAATGTAAAAGTGAAGATTTGAGAACAAGAATACTACCCTTAAAATACTACCCCACAACCACTTGTAAATCCCCAACCACCCACAACTTTGGCCAGTATATTTATTATGTATTAGAAGGAATAAAAAAAACATTAAAAAAAACATTGACAAGCAAACATTTCTTTGAAAGTTACTGATTTATGTAGTTTTTTTCTGTTGTGGCAATTTCTGAAAATGGCAACATCCCAAATAGTGGAAGAAAATTACAGATTGATTCGTTTGTAAATTTCTCTCATTCGGTTTTTCTTTTCAGATATTCAAAGATAAAGATATGTAATGGACTAATCACAGTGTGTGCAGAATGTCAAACTTAAATGTAGGAAATAACATAATTGGACAATCAGTGAAGTCAAATGCACCCACATGAACTCAAGTGTGGGTATCTGCAAGTTAGAGTAATAGGCGTAGGGATTTGCCTTAAAGGGATAGTTCACTTTGAAATAAATTTTTGGTATGTTTTAGCTTACCTCAAGGGCATCCAAGATGTAGGTGTCTTTTTTTCCGCAGTAGTTTCAATTTTGATATTTTTAGGTCAAACCGTTCTTGTCTGTCAGTCATATAATGCAGGTCTATGGTCACTGTCTCAAAGAGCATGCACAGAGTCCAAATTAAAACAATTCCCCGTCGTCCAAATTAAACAATTCCCCATCATAAGTACACATTGATGGCCTAAGACACGAAACGAGCGGTTTGTGTGAGAAAACGAACAGTATTTATATCGTTTTTACCACTTATACACAGCCATGTCCGAGTGATCTGATCTGACGTGTACGCAGACTGGTGCATAGATATATACACACTAGATGTCGCCTTGTCTACGGCAGTTCATTGGAACGAATGTCTTTAAGGCGACATCTAGTGTATATATCTATGCACCAGTCTGCGTACACGACGGGGAATTGTTTTAATTTGGACTCTGTGCATGCTCTTTGAGACAGTGACCATAGACCTGCATTATATGACTGACAGACAAGAACGGTTTGACCTAAAAATATCAAAATTGAAACTACTGCGGAAAAAAAGACACCTACATCTTGGATGCCCTTGAGGTAAGCTAAAACATACCAAAAATTTATTTCAAAGTGAACTATCCCTTTAAGGCCTTTACAATTGGCAGTGAAAGCTGCCTGTTAGGGTGTGTGGTAGGGGTTGAAATGATTTTTTTAAAGTCGACATTTATGTAATGAAAGTCGATTCGACGTCGACTAGACGCTGATGACGTCATTAATGAACAAATAAGCCTGACCCTCGAGCTGAGACACGAATGCAGGTTGCCATGTGCACAGATATGGGATATTGACACAGTGCTTCCCACACGGCTATACTTAACAGCTTATTTTTATCAGTTCTTTTGTCTTTGGGTCGTTCTATTTCTCACAGATTTCTGCTCGTTCTAAATCAGATAAAGTAGCACAGTAAACATTTATATGAATACATTAGTGACAGAGTGATTGCGTGTGAATTAATTCTCTAATAATATTGAAGCTGTGGTTTTTAGTTACTTAGGGTGCTTTCACATCTGTAGTTCGGTTCATTTGGTCCGGACCAAGGGCGAAAAATTATACTTTGTAGCATTTTTAAGGCGTTTTGGTTCCTTTTCACACCACACTAATCGCTCTGGTCCGAATCAGTTTATGAGTTGATAAAACGAATCAAAATGCAGTCACGAGACAACATCCACATCACTCGGAACGCATTTCCATAACTGCACTTCGTTTGGTCAGAATTAACGTGCGGGAAAATTCCAACAGAACTCCCGGAAGTGAACAAAGAGGTGGAAAATCCGGCAGACAACACGCCACTGTTTACTATGGAGAGACGACTGCGTGGGCTGATTGTATCCTTGGTCATATTTTATCATATAGTTTCTCTACACCACTTTAGACAAACAATAATATTTGAGAATGAACCGAGGATGCGGGTCAAAAATAATGTTAATAATAATTTCTATCAAGCTCCGCACCTCCTCACAACTGCAAACTGTCAACAAACATTTCTCCTCATCCCATAATGCACAGCGCAGCTGACTACAGCAACTGGCTTAATCCAAAAATGCGCAGTTCTTTGGCAGTTGGTTCTGTTCGAGGTCGGATCACGTTCTCACCACAAACGAACTGCTCCAGAGTTCGTTTCAAAGCGTACCGAGACCACCTCTTCCAGGAGGTCTCGGTACGCTTGTTTGGTCCGCTTTTGGTGCGCACCCGAGTGCGATTGCCGCATTCACACCTGCCCAAACGAACTGCACCAATGGGGAAAACGAACTCTAGTGCGATTCAACCGGACTAAATGAGGCAGGTGTGAAAGCACCCTAAGGGCCCTTTCACACCTACCCTTGTTTGGTCCAGATTTTCTGACTTTTCAGTTTGGTCCGAATCAAAATTACAGGTGTGAAACCTCCCCCGGACCACGGTCCAGACCAAACAGACGAAATTTGGTCCGACGAAAAGAGGTAGTCTCGGTCCGAATCAAACTGAACAAGGGTTTGGATCGTTTCCAGTGTGAACGCATTTTCTGTATGGTTCGGACTTTCAGAACATTTACAGGAAGTTCCGGTGGTTCCCGCGTAGCCTGAACAACTGAGGAAGAATATTAATGTGCAGATCTGTCAGTCCTGCCCACAGCGTTTCTTCCAGCTGCGCCCGCGCGCACACACACACATATATGTCCTGCGTCCTGCCGGTGACGGATAAAATGTTCGCACAACGTTCATTTGCCGAATGTGAACTAACCTCGAGTATATAGCTGGTGCTGCAGGGAGCAATTCCATAATAATAACAGTATAGTGGCAACGATATGCGTCTGTTTATTCATTCTTGTCAAAGTTACCCGCCGAATTAACAACACGCTGACGTCAGACGCACGTCCGTTTACAAACTAATCAATGTCAAGATGCAGCCCACATAGATGATAACGACAGGACGCAAGTACGTCATGTAAAGTTCTTTAGTGCGCTCGCAGAATTGCAATGTGAAACCAAACTAAAACTAACCAAATATAAACAATGTATCAAAACATGAACTTTGGTTCGGACCTTGGTGCAGACTCTCAGGTGTGAAAACGCATACATATAAGGTAGAACTTTTCAGTTTCTAAGATATTTTATTGATAAATCACATAACAGTGTTGACAATACATTTCTGCGCTACTGAATGATTCTCTGTGTGCGCGATCTGCGCATGATGTGCAAGCTTCTGTATGTGTGTGCGTTACAATGCAGAACGGTGATAAACTTATGAGTACAATAAGCTGTTTAAAACGTGCATTCTCCCGATCAATTTTGAGCATCTAGATAGTATAATCAAACATCTTGTGGAGCAGAGTATGCATTTATTTGTCATTTTAACTGTTTGGACACGGAGTTTTAAAATGGACTTCCAAGATTTCTTATCCTGTTGCGCCCTCTATAGGCCATGACCAGCGACTAGTCGACGTCAAGCTTAAAGCGTCATGGCAGAGCGTTAAAGTCAACTAGTCGGAGCAATCCCTAGTGTGTGGTAGGTTTAGGAGTTAGTTTCTGGAGTAGCAGATTACCTTTCGGCACACCCATTACTCCGACCTGCAGCTATCCCTGTCTCCATGAACTCACAATGCTCATCCTGCACATTAAGTTGCTAATGTTTGGTCTACCCTCTTGGGTACATATTCACAGCATCTGAACCGCCTTCTATACTTCCTCTCTACATCACTGCTGTGTTCAGTGATCATGGTAAACACATACATTTGGACCAGTGTATGTACAGAAATTGTGTTGTGTAACGGCCTTGTACTATAATTAGGTTTCCTAATTGGACAACAAAATGTTAAGATTCCACAATGTTAACATTCCATTGTATTTTGTCTGGGAGTGTTCGTATGATAAAATATTGAAGTCCTTCAAACCTTGTGCACCGCCTTTTTTAATTCTACAGGTCAGAGAGACGGTGGGCACTGGTCATGTACTGTAACACTGTTTTCATGCACTCAAATAATCCATTTATAATTGGATTGGTGGCTTAATCGGACTGAAAAGCCTTCATGTAAACACCTCAGTCGATCCGAATTAAGCTCAATCTGAATGATATTTAAATTGGATTGAAAGGTGTGGCGTAGACCTGAATTAAAAAAAAAGCATGTAAACGCTTTCATCCGACTGTTTTCTTGATTGGATTGTAGAAACCGTACTGGGTGTTTACAGTTTTTCTCGATTGCTTAAACACTATAACCAGGCTTTTGAACTAAAATTTCAAAACCATAATGCCATTTATCAAAAAGCACACCCATTTCCCTAAACTATAAACACTATTCCCTGTTTTGACACATGAGTCAGATTTGTTGAACTGTCACTGCAAAACTCTACACACAAATCCCTTCATTTCTCATTGCCTAGACCATGTTGTCATGTATAAAGCACTAGCATTCAATATTGTTCACTCAAGTCAGCACAGCTTCAGCTCAGTTAGACACAATTACCCAGCTGGAAACACTAAGAGTCAAAATTTAACACACATCAATCAGATCCTTCAATAAATAGATAAAAGGGCCCAAATCAGTTTATTGAGTTTTGGAACAATGGATCCAGAAAGACATGAAGGAAGAGATCGAGGAGGGATAAGGAGGAGGAGGAAGGGCAAGGGCAAGGGCAAGAAGACAAGCAGTCTCAGATGAAATTCAAGCCACTCTAGTTGCCCATGTCTTTGTCAATGGTATGACTGTGAGGGAGGCTGGGCTACGAGTAAGGCCAAATTTGAGTTGCTTTACCGTCGCCTCGAGAACCTTCAGGGAGGTGTGGTGGCAAACAAAATTCTATCACTGAATAAGAGACAAACATTTCCAATAGTCTTTGATTAGGTTTATTTTCTTGCAAGAAAAGGCCAGCAGTCGTACAGTCAAACAGAGTGACACAGAGTGTGACAGTGAAGGGAGGGCATCCTTTCTCCTTTTGAGTCTTGACTCCCAGAATGTTATCTTTCTAGGCCAATAATGGTATTTCAACCATAATGTGGAACATTCTTAGACGTGTTCATCATATTGTCTCCTTGAGTGGAGTCCCTCCTGTCACGTACCAACACTCTTTACCATTCCAATACAATTTCATATTAGACTAAGGTTTGTGTGTGCTCTTTTACTGTCATATGATGGTCACACACATCTTAAGTAAATATGAAAAAATTAAAAAATGGCAACATAACTTACCAGTTTTGGAAATGTTGTTTTGAATTTATTGCACCAGTGTGTTAGACTATGTTGTAGTGTGTGTGTGATTTTGAGGACTTGTGTGTCCTGTCTGAGGGCAAAGTTTGGTTTTTCAGCAAGAGTGAATGGTTTTGAGTGTAGAGCTTCATTTTGACCTGAAAATAGGATGTTTGGGGAATTGGGTGAGACGTTATGGATTTGTGTTTACAGTTTTGAGAATACGAGGCATAGTTTCAAGAAATGTGTTTAAGCAATCGAGAAAAACTGTAACAGGCTTGTCTATTGTGTGTTGGCAGTGCTCTGTGTCCTGCGGAGGAGGCGTTCAGCGGCGATTGGTCAAATGTGTCAACACTAAGGCCGAGCTTGAGGATGAAAATGAGCATGTGGACTGTGATCATGAACCTCGACCAAAGAACACAAAGAAGTGTAACGTTCATGACTGTGACAGCGCCCCCTCTGGTGAGTAGAGTTTTGTGTGCTAGAGACAATGTATACATGCATACTGAGAAATTCAGGGTGCAATTTCATTTTATTTTTAAAGTCCACCTATTAAGCTTCTCTGTATATTACCTCTCATTCAGTGTGTAATACAGATGTTTGAGAACATAAAAAGGTCTGCAAAGTTTAAAAGATCAATGCGCACTATAAATGGAGTTATTGTCTCCAAAAAGAAAGAAGTGATTCTGATCTGCCTGTAGGTTTGTAACAAATGTGCATAATTCCAGCTTATTGTCTTTATTGGCTGCCTGTGAACAACAATATACGTTGTCCCATCCTCAAACACTGTGTTGTAGCTGAGACTGGAAGAGTTTGGATCGTGTTGTCGACATGATTATGTTTTCTGCACTGCGAAAGCAAATCCACTTTGCATACACTTCCAAAGGACAAACCTTTACACTCAGTATGCTCTGATAAATACGGTGTGTGTTATTGTGAACTGCAGTTACATGGTAGCATGAATACTAATTACATTTGTAGGTTTAGAAATTGCCTTGCATTATCAGCAATCATACTGAGAGAGAGAGAGAGAGAGAGAGAGAGAGAGAGACACGTTTATCCCCTGAGTTTGCTATTCAAAGTTCCATCAAATGCTGCACCTCTAGATTGGTTTGGCTTGATTATTGCCGGTTGCTGAGGACTTGGACAGAATACCTTTGCCATTTACGGACCCCTGAATCCTCCTTCGTTGCTGCTCTTTTGTCATGGGTCATTGGGGATAGAAGAAAGCTGTGTTCACAGTCCAACACGCCAGACAATGATTATTCTGATATATAAAGAGAACGACACACAGGCCAACAAGAGTTGAAGTCTCAGACAAATAAGACAAAAGCTAAAAGATTGTAGCTTATAGCTTAAAGAATCTTAGCTAAAAGATCTTTTTTTTTCATTCTATGATCTTAGCATTGAATCTAGATTAAAATTGGCATTCACAACCCGTTGCTGAGGTTTTAGCCGAATTTACAGGAATAATATATTATTTAAATATTATCCTTAATTTGAGGTTCACAGATAGCAGTTATCACCAAATTGGAAAATTAAGCATGAAAATGCTCACTTCCTTAACCTTTACTTCATATTCCAGTCACTTCTTTCTTCTTCAAGTAATGCAGCTCACCTGTCTCACAGCCTTTAATTACCATCATCATTACTTTGAAATGTACCGCTAGGCCTGTCATGTTCTAGTGCTGAGAAAATTGCTTTGGCTCAGTGTACTAATTAAAATGTGATTCGTGGTGAGCTGTTTGGTGGTACCTATGTTTAATTCCTTACCTATTGAAAGAAATGATCCAGGAAATCCACCCACGTTTGATTAGTTTTTTGGAAAAGCAATGTTTGCTCATAATTATTTCACCTGATAGGTCAGTAGGACTTCATGATTATTTCAAAAAATAATTATGCCACCATGTTGTGCTTTTCTAGATGAAACACCTCAGCTTTCCCCTCCTCAGTAATCATTAAGACTTGATGTATTATTTATGTTAATCCATACAGACTTTTCAGGCCTCAAGATGTTGTTCTATGGCAGACCTTGAATTTGACCTTTCATAGTGCGGAGAATTTCATAATTTGTTTCTTTGCAAAAACTTTTATAGTTGTCTTCAGGTGCAAACTTTATATCTTAGGTAACGTCTACATTAATCCGGATCCATTTGAAAACGGCGTTTTCATTTAAAAGTGCTCTCCGTCCACACCAGCGTTTTCAGCCGTTTTCCGACGTTTCAGTGTGGATGAGAAACTTTTGGAAAACGCTAAATTCACCTTATCCTGCGCGCATGCGAAAAACCCTCACAAAAGCTCACTGAGATGAGACAGACGGAAAAATTTATAATAAAGTTATCGTGCAATACTTCTGACAGGATCATTTTGTTTCGCAAAATATCTCACCATTCATTGATGCGTCCAGGTCGCACTCACTCACCATTATATGTTTGGTCTAAAACGAAACTGCTCTCATGTTTTGCCACACGACAGCAAATGTGAGTAAATATTGTCATCTTTGCAGGACTGTGATATGAAGAGTGTGCAAAGTAACATATTTTAGCAACAGTGTGACAATATGTACAACAGCGTACAGCGGTTTAATGCGTTTTCCACTACCTCTTGAAGTGACTGAAAGTGGACAAACTGTAAACAAGGCTTAAGTGATGGTTGGTTGGGGGGATGGATGGATGGATGGATGGATGGTTGTTTGGTTGGTTGGATGGATGGATGGATGGATGGATGGATGGATGGATGGATGGATGGATGGATGGATGGATGGATGGTTGTTTGTTTGGTTGGATGGATGGATGGATGGTTGTTTGTTTGGTTGGATGGATGGATGGATGGATGGATGGATGGATGGTTGTTTGTTTGGTTGGATGGATGGTTGTTTGTTTGGTTGGTTGGATGGATGGATGGATGGATGGATGGATGGATGGATGGATGGTTGTTTGGTTGGTTGGTTGGATGGTTCTCCCAGTTTCAAGACTGTCCCATTGGTCACCCTACCACCCACAGTCTCTTCATGCTGTCATACTGCACGCAAAAAGTGGCAAAAAGTGGCTTAAATTTGCTATGTGAGACTACCTTAATTTCCCTTTTTGTACCCATTATTTAATGATTTAGTTGGTGCATACTTAACTCTAGATCCAGACTCCTAGCCCTGGAATACTCCACTTCAACACTCTAATGAATAGGATCTCCTTTCTTTGTTTCAGTTTGTTTGTTGATGTTGGATAGTAAATTAATCAGCTTCTTGACCAACTACCAAAAACCTGGTTGTTGGCTCAAATTGTCATAGTGTCAGCTGGAGGATCTAACAGCCTTTTGTATTACTGAGGGGCTTTTGCTTCACTGATTTTCCATCCTGGGTGCCTTCTGTGGACTTCCCCACTCAAGATTTGTAAACAATGGCGTCCCAAAGGGCTATTAATAGTATTGTTTTTTCCTTTGCCTCAGATAATAACCTCTTTTGGCAAGGCACGCTGCCGATGAGATCACCTCACTGACAGTGTTTTGGATGTTGAGAGAGGTCTTGCATAAGCGTTTGGATTGAATTCTTTTGGACGCTGTCCAAATGGATTTTCATGGCATTTCAACTGAAGTCCGCGCTTACTTTCTTACACCGTTTAATGAAGGCTGTGATATAACAAGTTAACCCTGTGGTACAGTACATCTTTAAACCATTGTATTAACAAACCATATTCAATGCAGTCTGCTAAGTGAATTAATGCAAATGTCTTGCTCAGAGGTCTGAAGATTTGAAAATCTGAAAACGTTTTTAGATATGTTTCCCCAGATTTTTTTCCCACAAGTTAACAAAAATTATGTTCTAAGAATATTTAGCTAACGTTCCCATTAAGTTATAAGAATGCTATTTTTGAATGTTCCCTGAAAGGTCAAAACATCCAGTTTTTTAAATGTTTTGAAACGTTTTTTTTCTTGGTTGTACGAACATTAAGGGAACATTCCATTTTACAGTTTTGCAAGCATTATGGAAACGTTGTAGAATGTTCAGAGAACATTCAAAAGTAACAAGTATAACTTTTAAACCTTTTGTAACGTTACTGGATTTTTGTTCATAACTTTGAGAGAACCAAAAGCCGTTTCAGCGGCAGATGTAAATTTGTTGGAAATTATTAATGGAAGATTGAAAAGTCACACATATTTTCCTGACTCTACATGATAATATGAAACTTGCATTAAAGAAGTATATGAACCAAATTCTGATGTCATGTTAAAGTTTGGGGGAAATCCCTGATTGGAAAAACTGTGATCTACAGTAGTTTCCATGAGAACTGCCTACTGTCTGCTCATTTGGTTTGAGAACTGAATGAGTGACTAAAAATAAACACAAACTACATTTCCTGTATCACTCCGACTCCTCAGCATTGTTTAAAGCAGATCCTACAGGATGTTGGGGAGGTGGGGGGAGTTCAGACCGGATTAATGAGCCCTCTCCCAGCCGAAGGCCACTGTGTGTCACGGGATTCAGTGTGCTGCTCTGTGTGGAATAAATCATGTAAATACAGGAAGTGTGTGTGTGTGTGTGTGTGTGTGTGTGTGTGTGTGTGTGTGTGTGTGTGTGTGTGTGTTGGAATGTGCAAGTCTTTCATTATCTCACACAATGTGCTTTTCATTGATTGAGTTGTAATTAGAGGTTAATGTTCATTCATGAACATGAATACTTAACAATACTGAGTAATAAAATAATAATTAAAAGCCATGATTAAAATATTGGATAGTTGAATATTTTGGACAATATGATTGAATGGGACAGTTAATCTCTCATTTAAGCAGAGACGGTATTAGCAGTCAAGCAAGCGAGCACATTTTATTTGTAAAGCACTTTTGTATCAATGCAGTTCAAAGTTGGAAAGTTATAAAATATTACAGGAAGGCCAGACTAAATAAATATGTTTTTAATTTAGACTTAAAACTATTAATATTTTCTGCACGTCTTACTTCCTCTGAAAGGTTAATCCAGAGGCGAGGAGCATAGCGGCTAAAAGCAGCATCCCCGAATCTTTTAGTTCTACTTACTATTAAAAGAAAAGAATCAGAGGATCTGAGAGTCCTTACAGGTTCATATACTGTAAGCATTTTTGAAAGATAGTCTGGAGCAAATCCATGCAATGCTTTATAAACTAATAAAAGGTTTTTAAAATCAGCAGGAAAACTAACAGGTAACCAGTGTAATGACTTTAGTACAGGTGAAATGTGCTCTCTCTTCTTGGTCTTTGTCAATACTCGAGCAGCAGAGTTTTGTATTAATTGTAGTTGATTAATAGTCTTTGGTAGACCAGAAAGGAAGGCATTACAATAGTCGAGTCTGCAAGTTATAAATGCATGCATTCATTTTTCTGTATTGCTCAGAGAGAGAAATGGTCTTATTTTGGCAATGTTCTTTAGATGATAAAATGCTATTTTGGTAATATTATGTATTTGAGCTTTAAAAATTTTATTTTGAGGTATAAGAGGGAGAAGATTAATACTTTATTAGCAAGGACACGTTAAATTATAAAAAAGATTAATAAAAACATTAAAAAAACATTTATAATGTTACATCCATCCATTCCCCAACCAACCAACCTTCCAATCTTTCCATCCACCCATCCATCCCCCAACCAACCATCCATTCATCATCCATCCATCCCCCAACCAACCAACCTTCCAATCTTTCCATCCACCCATCCATCCCCCAACCAACCATCCATCCATCATCCATCCATCCAACCAACCTTCCATCCATCCATCCATCCATCCATCCCCCAACCAACCAACCAACCAACCTTCCATCCATCATCCATCCAACCAACCTTCCATCCATCCATCCATCCCCCAATCAACCAACCTTCCATCCATCCATCTATCCCCCAACCAACCAACCTTCCATCCATCCAACCAACCAACCTTTCCATCCATCCATCCCCTAACCAACCTTCCATCCATCCGTCCAGCCAAGTGTCCGTCTCACTGGCTGACATTTGCTTCATCACAGAGATGAACTCTGCAAACATTTATGATGTACGGCGTAAATTGGATTTACACGCCCAAATGAAACCGCAGTTAGATCCATCATAAAATTAAGTGTAATTAGGCCCTAATTCATCCCATTTTTGTAATAAAACATCACAGTGTTCTTTTTTCAGTTAATGGTCAGTCCATTAATTCACTGTTTTTAGTAGCTGCTCATTGATTTGTTCTGCAGCCTCAGTTGGCACTGACACTCTTTTGATATGTATTATCAATATGGTAAGTGTGCCATCCATCCATCCATCCATCCAACCAACTAACCAACCAACCTTCCAACCATCCATCCATCCATCCTCCAACCAACCAACCTTCCATCCATCCATCCATCCATCCATCCCCAACCTTCCAACCTTTCATCCATCCATCCATCCATCCCCCAACCAACCAACCTTCCAATCTTTCCATCCACCCATCCATCCATCCATCCCCCAACCAACCATCCATCCATCATCCATCCATCCAACCAACCTTCCATCCATGGGCGTTGGAAGAAAAAAAAAAGTGGGTGGGTCCTCCCCCAGAAAAATGTTTACTGGAGTAACTGTTAAATACCATTTCATGTATTCTGGTGCCTTTTAATTAAAACAAGTAAACTAAACTCCACTTCACGTCGGGCGGTTCTTTGCCTCCACGTCGTGCATTAAATGTACAGCTATCCGTGGATTATCCCGCTAATACCATGGTCATTTGCAATGACAACTTAAAGCTGTTATTGATGTTTGCAACGCAATATTTGACTGGAAGGGTACAACGGGCGGTTACTTTCGTCAGTTGCGGCTCATTGAGAAATATAATGTAGCTATTCAGCGTAAATGGAGTTTAATTTATTAGGGAATTCCTCAAGTGGAATGGATTTGACTGACGGCGCTATGAAAAGACAAATGCGCTGAATCAGAGACGGTAAAAGTAAGTGGGTCCAATACCATTGGTCTTAAAAAGTGGGTGGGTCTTGTCCCACCCATATACAATGGTTCCGACGCCCATGCTTCCATCCATTCATCCATCCCCCAACCAACCAACCAACCAACCAACCAACCAACCAACCAACCAACCAACCAACCAACCAACCAACCTTCCATCCATCATCCATCCAACCAACCTTCCATCCAATCATCCATCCCCCAACCAACCAACCTTCCATCCATCCATCTATCCCCCAACCAACCAACCAACCTTCCAACCATCCAACCTTTCCATCCATCCATCCATCCATCCATCCATCCCCCAACCAACCAACCAACCAACCTTCCATCCATCATCCATCCAACCAACCTTCCATCCATCCATCTATCCCCCAACCAACCAACCTTCCAACCATCCAACCAACCAACCTTCCAACCTTTCCATCCATCCATCCCCCAACCAACCTTCCATCCATCCATCCAGCCAAGTGTCCGTCTGACTGGCTGACATTTGCGGGGGCAGTCATGGCCTAGTGGTTAGGGAGTTGATCTGGTGACCTAAAGGTTGCTGGTTTGATTCCAGAACCGGTGGGAAATGACTGAGGTGCCCATGAGCAAGGCACCTAACCCCTAATCGCTCCCCGGGCGCCACACAAAGGCTGCCCGCTGCTCTGGGTGTGTGTATCCACGTTTGCAGTGTGTGTGTGTTAACTACTCACTACTCTGCTCCTAATGTGTGTGCATTAACTTGGATGGGTTAAATGCAGAGGTCAAATTCCAAGTATGGGTTACCATACTTGGCCATCATGTGTCACTTTCACTTTTCACTTTCACTTTCACTTCATCACAGAGATGAACTCTGCAAACATTTATGATGTACGCCGTAAATTGGATTTACGCCCAAATGAAACCGCAGTTAGATCCATCATAAAATTAAGTGTAATTAGGCCCTAATTCATCCCATTTTTGTAATAAAACATTACAGTGTTCTTTTTTCAGTTAATGGTCAGTCCATTAATTCACTGCTTTTAGTAGCTGCTCATTGATTTGTTCTGCAGCTTCAGTTGGCACTGACACTCTTTGATATGTATTATCAATATGGTAAGTGTGCTGTGAATCATGAATAACCTGTGACTGAATGAACTCTGAATGACACGGTCATAGATGAGCAGACTATGCACCATGTGAAGTGTGGGCTTTAACTTTCTATGAGCTGACAGAACATGACAGCTTTCACAGGCTGGAAATGAGGTGTTTGTGAGCAGAGACAAAGCAAAAGCTAGGAAGCTTTTATAAACGTTCTGAAAATTGTATCGTATTTTGTCTACTGTTTAATCAGCATTATGGTAAAAATGGAACACCATGGCAACAGCTTTCTTACCTGTATGCAACTGTGTTTCAGTTTTTTTCCCCTCCGTTTGTCCTAAAACACTGTTCATTGTCATCGAGTTTGAAATGTTGACTACAAACATGGACATTTTTCAGATTTTCCTCTGCGGTGTTCTACCCGTATTTACGATTTAGCCTTTAGCCACTGCCTTCAATGCGAAATTGAATTCTTGCACCTGGCTGGGAACAATACAAGTCAACACCATCATGACTAAAAGTTTGCTAAAAAGTATTTCCTACTAAAGTAAGGCATTGTTTGGTAAGCGTATCCAGAACAGACTGGTGGGAGTGGCCTTGGACGGCAACATGCCCAGTGGATTATGCATTTTTTAGCCTTTCTACTACATATGCAGCCAAGTTTTAATGAAAGCCCATTTTTCCAGCATTGAAGTACACCTTTAAGTAGAGATAGTAAAAATTAATACGAATTAGCCACCAATTTGCCAAAATGTAAAATAGTTAGGAATTGCCATGAGATTGCGTTGGATGATACTAATGAAATAGGAATCCACAATAATGCTGTCCCCCAGATCCGGCCCACATTTGGTACGTGGACCAACACTATGGCTACGTTCACACTGCAGGCTGAAACGACCCAATTCCGATTTTTTTGCCCCTATGCGACCTGTATCTGATCTTTTCATGACAGTCTGAACGACACAGATCCGATCTTTTCAAATGCGACCCAGGCCACTTGGGTATGTGGTCCCAAATCCGATACATATCCGATCTTTTGAAATGCGACTTCAGTCTGAACGGCCAGGTCGCATGTATCCGACCTGCACGTCATTGATACGCGAAAAACGTCATAATTATGCGTTGAAGTAGTCGTCGGTTTGAAAACGGACTGCATATTCGTCGAGCTGAGCTAAATCTGCCGAACGGGTCGACCTCGACGAGCCCGTAAAAAAAGAAAAAAAAAAAAAGCCCACGGCCATTATATATACGTTATGTTAACTTATTTGTGCTGAATCTGATATTAGATAGGTCAGCGGCTGCTGTCTGGCTCTTGTGTAACGGTCGCTGCGCGCGCTCGTGTGTGTGTGTGTGTGTGTGTGTGTGAGAGAATCACAGTTAAAGTTTAGCTACTTCCGCAAACAACAAGTGACGTCGTTGACCGTTGAGTACTCTTCTGCGCATGCGGGTCACTTCTGGGTCATTTCACGTTCACACAGGAGATCACAAAAGGTCGCATTTGATTGGAAATGTGAACGGCCTTGCAAAAAAATCGAATTTTTTCAAAAAATCGGAATTGAGCATTAAGCCCTGCATTGTGAACGTAGCCTATGTTGCTAAATGGCAATAAAACATTGGTGACCCAGAGGGTTTCAATCCCCTGTTATAAGTTGAAACTGAAGTTCCGTTGAAAAAATAAAGGTTGTCTATGTTTTTAGTGTTGTCTACTATATAATTGTAAATAAAACAAAGATCATTGTGAACATTTCACAAGAAAATACAATTTCAGTCTTTTTACCTCTGAATTTCACATTTAAATCAGTGTGTTGCAACACATTGTAATGCCATTACTTTGTAATTAATTGTAAATATTACTGGCAACTTCTGAGTGAAAATTGTATTTCTAAATGTATTTCTACACCAATGTTTTATTGGCCTTTCGTGTATGCCACAAACTATTTTATTGTATGTGGGCATACGTCCTTGCTTTCATTCAATATGCCACCAGACTCCAGTGCTATCATGCTTTTGCATGGTTAAAAAGTGCGACATATGCATATTCCCATGTCATTTTTTATTCAAATTACAACCAACCAACCATCCATCCATCCATCCATCGTGTGCATATAGGCACAGGCTTTCAGTGTGTGTTTTGTGAGAAGTCTATGTTTATACATGAGGCTCTTGGACACTTTGAGATTTTTGAGCGAGTAGAAAAGCGATTGGGACACCGGTCACAGAACGTCACTTCTCCCAGTGCAGCGTGGGAAGGCGAGGGTGCAGTGTGTGACCCCACTGATGTCAACACACTGTGATCTAGCAGCGCGAGGAGACGCTGTCGTGCTGAGACGTCAAGGACTCCTTCTGTTGGTGGAATCATCCGGTGGAAATGCACAGAAAATCCATTTAGTATGCCTGTCTGCAACTCTTCTGTAAATTTGCGTTGTAAACCCTTCTTTGTTTTTGGTCTCTTCACTATTTCAAACAAGGCTGAATACGAGGCATTTAAAGTATGCTTAAAATCAGCCTTTCACAGGCACATGATGTCTTCTAACTGGTATTTAGAAAGAAAATATTTCTTGTCTTGTGAAATGCACTGGAAAACATGCCCAACAAAGGTAAAAAAATGTCCACCAGAGATTTTTTATGGGAATATATGGCATTTTGTGATGTGAAGGCTCTAAGTGGCATCTTGTTTGGCTTCATACTATCAGAAGGTATTATACCGCTTGCGTCTGGTGACGTTTGTAGTAGATTCATCATCTGCTTTACATTCACCTTGGCACTGGGAGTCCTTTGACAAACTTGTCTATGCTTAGCGCAGAACCATGCATCATTAATTAATATTTTTACATGGTTTTACTCAATTCTGATTCTTTAAACTGTTATTCCACAACAACCACCGCTACAACTGATAACAGGCCGCACAAGCGGGTACTGAAAGTCACCTTGAGGCAATAAAATATGCCAAATTAATATTTTGTGTTCAATTATTTTCTCATGTGGCAAGTTGCTGCATAATAAGCAGGATCATTTTGCAGTGGGGTCTTGTATCGCCCTGAAGGGATTTGTTTTGCATAACAATCAGCTGACTGTACTCTATCCCTTAGTCTTGCCCCATCTCCATTTTATAACTCCTGGCCCTCAGTGTGGGACCCAATGTGATAGAACAACAGGAGTGAATTTATAGCCTACTGTGTAAAATGTTCGTCTGTGTGGTAGATTTATTTTTACCATCCCCCGCCTTTGTATTACATAGGCATTTTAGAACAAATTTCTTAGGTACAATACTAGTACAATTTCGTTTGAAAATGCATCTTTTTGTCTCCGGTTTGGTCTTCTGTTCTGAGACGGCGTTTTTAGCAACGAAAACTAAGCTTTTCGGAAACGCTCTCCAATGTCTTCGCGAAAACAGAGGTATTCAAAAACGATGACATAAGTTTAGTTTAGTCATGTGATGCATATTGTACCAATAGATATTCATGTTTATAGCGCTATTGTGCCTGTTATGTGCTAAAATGTTACTTCACACACTCTTCGTATCATAGTTTTGCAAAAATGACAGAAAATTCACTCAAAGATGAAAGATTCACTCACATTTGCTGTCCTGTGGCAAAACATGAACAGTTGCGTTTTAGACCAAACATGGTGAGTGAGTGCGACCTGGACGCATCAGACAGATATACTGCAAAATAAAATGATCCTGTCAGAAGAATTGTGTGATAACTTTATGTCTGTATCATCTCAGTGAGCTTTTATGAGGCTTTTACGCGTGCGCTGTAAGGTGAATTTAGCGTTTACCGACGTTTCAGTCTGGATGAGAAACTTTCGGAAAACGCTAGTGTGGACGGAGAGTGTTTTGAAATGAAAACTGCAGTGATTTGAAATGATTAACGTAGACGTAGCCTAAGAAAGTCACTTAACAGAGTGTGTTTTACAGCCTGATGTCAGGAGTGATATTACAAATTCTCTCTTGTCTTTAGAAAATAAAATAAAAAATCTAGTGGTGCTTTAAAAGGGCCCAGAAACAAAAATGCTGGTAAAAATAATCGAGATAATGCACATTTCAAATTCTATTTGTTGTAGTTTCCATTCACCACTATAAAAGTTTACCCAACCAATACGACTTCGGCTTCTGATAAGTCTAGAAATGTAAAAGAAGAAAAAAAGGGTCCATTTCTGAAATTATCCTTAATTATGTTTTGCTGTGCAGCCATTATACTTTCATGTAATGAAATACTTGATTTTCTTCCAGGTATTCCCAGCATCAGAGATGAGCGTGATTGTTTTCCCGCTACTCTCGAGGTGTTGGTGTTGCTGTAATGTGTTGCCTGGCTTGAGGGCAAATCCCCTGATGTGTGAACGCACTAGTGCATGTGTGCGGTGCAGGTGGCGAAGCGCTCTCGCTGTCTCTCATGTTCATTTTCTGTCTGTGTCTTTCAGGTCAGTTGTGTTTACGAGACCATTTGACATTCCGCTTCTGCCAGACCCTCCGATGGCTTGGCCGATGTCAGGTGCCTTCGGTCCGGGTAAAGTGTTGCAAGACCTGCGGGCTCCCGTCACGGGGCGGCGAACGCACTGCAAGCCGCTGACATAGAAAGGGATTGCAGAATGACCGTTGTAACACAAGATTATGACACAAATACTCAAAGCAGCTACCCAGACAGCAACATAGTGTCAGCCCAGATCCGGCTCACATCTGGTACACGTGGATTCCACACGGCTCAGATGTGGTCTGGATCTGGGCCGACACTATGTTGCTGTCTGGGATTGGCCACAGTTTATCAGGGAGCCACTTTGTCCCTACATTCTTCAACAGAATAAGTGGTGCTTATTTCCATCCATCATCTCAGATAAGTAGTAGTAAAGCAGGTAGAGTGGATCTTGCCATCTCACTATAGTGACTACAGTAATTAAGCTTCCTTGCTGAGGACATTTTTTATTTTCTTTACTAGTTTGCAATTGATGGAATAAATATATTCATAATGTGGCCATTTTAATCATATCTTTTAACCCTGCCAAGACTGCAGTTCAGTTCCCAGACAGCAACATAGTGTCGGCCCAGATCCGGCCCACATCTGGTACGTGTGTTTCCACATTGGATTTGGATTCCTCACGGCCCAGATGTGGGCCGGATCTGGGCCGACACTATGGCCTCGTTTACACTGTCAGTGAAACGTGACTCAATTCCGATTTTTTGCTCATATGTGACACAGATCGGATGTGTTCTATGACAGTGTAAACAGGATATTTCCAGATCGGTTTCAGGCCACATTCATATGTGGAAATAAATCGGATATGTGCCAATGCGACTGTCATGTAAACAGGCAGATCGGATTTTCTGAGGCATTAGGCAATGTCTCCGCGGTTTAATGACGAGAGCAACCCCGACGCGCTTCTGCAAAGGGACGGATGACCCGATGAAACGTTGTGTCGTCTTAGGAGAGGAATGTGGACAAACGTTGACACAACATATCAAAGGTTGGCTTGCTCATCCTAAAATTTCGGACCCACTGCTCCTTATTAAAGCCAATATTTAAACACAATATGCTCCCACCAGTCCTTAGATCTCTCTCGCACACAATAACTGAAGCATATGTGCAATGATGGCACTTTTCGTCCTCCTTCGCCTCAAAATCATGGTGATGTTTGGTGAACTTTGCATATATCGCAGACCTAGCATCAAGCATATTTTGCGTTCGTCCATCTGTGCAAGATAATTTAACCCTTTAAGCATGCGCAATGTTTCAGATAGTATGGCAAGTGTAAACACATGAATCGGATATGGGTCACAATTGAAAGAAGGTGTAAACGAACAGTCAAAAAAATCGGATATAGGCAACAAATCAGAATTGAGCATCAAGACCTGCAGTGTAAACGAGGCCCAAGTTGCTGTCTGGGATATTTGGTAATTTCATTCCTGTTTTGTGCTGTTTATCATACTTTTTTCCCCATTGAAACATATAACCACCACGCTAGCGAGCAATTCCGTGTAATTGCAAGTTGAGCTTTCCAATGTTTCTATTTATTAGAGCTGATTGCAAATCAAATATAAAACCAGTAAGGAAGTCCCTGGTGCTAAAGGTAGCGAGCGTTAAGCTCCTCACTCAGTCTAGTGTTGGCTGGTACTTGAAATCTAAAGACAATATTTATAGTAATATTTATAGAAATGCTGATTCATCCAGTAAATGAAACGAGTGGTTTTATGAGGGAGTCGTTGAATCAATCACTCAATTTAAAAAAAATACTGAATTCAAATTGATTTAATATTCTTATTCTTAAATAGACTGCGGCAATTCACAGTTTGTCAGAACCGCTGGTAAAGGACATGTTAAAGGGTTAGTTCACCCAAAAATGAAAATAATTTTTGTGCGAAAAACCAAAAAAAATAACAACTTTATTCAACTCTTCATGTTCCTCTGTGTTCCTCTGAGTGAGTTCACGTAGTGTAACAGCGCTGGGCTTCTGGGTTGTACGTCAGAACGTAGGCTCACTATTGGCCAGCATCACACACATGACCAGCATCGGCCAATAGTGAGCCTACGTTCTGACATTGCGCTGCGCTGTTACACTACGTGAACTCACTCAGAGGCCCACACAGAAGAAAATGATTAGTTGAATAAAGTCATTATTTTGGGGGGTTTTGCCCACAAAAAGTATTCTCGTCGCTTGATAAACTTAAGGTTGAGCCACTGTAGTCACTTGGACTATTTTAAACATTGTCTTTACTAACTTTCTGGGCCGGCAAGTTTCAATAACAGAGAAGCCTATGGAGGAGTGAGCCAGCTCTCAGATTTCATCAAAAATATCTTAATTTGTGTTCTGAAGATGAACGAAGGTCTTACGGGGGTTGGAACAACATGAGGGAGAGTAATTACTGACAGAAGTTTCATTTTTGGATGAACTAACCCTTCGTGAATCGTGATCTCTGCTTTAAACAAAAATAATCGTAATTCTCAATGTATCCAGAATCGTGCAGGTATACACCATTGAATAGCTTAATTTCTGCTTTCTTAAATTACAATGATTTATTTTTAATGCAGTCATTTTCCTTACAGTATTGTATGCTTGCCGTCATCAGTTTAAAACAAAACTGTCAATATTTTTTTGTCAGGTACATGTAATATTACATGAAGTAAATGTTTAGTAGGCCTTGTTTTTATTAATACATGACCACTAACTGTGCATTCAGTCTTAAGGTGCAGTTTCAGTGACGTTTAGCTGAGAATTAGCAGAACAGTGTGATCGCACCTCAAGTTGCATGTTATATAAACTGTGCTGCATATTGCTGTGAGATGTCAGGATGCTTTTAATATTTCACTTACATGTCGATAAGTGTCCTCAGATGTATATGACTCCCGTGTATCTGCCAAGCCTAATTATACATGTCACGTCTCTTTAGACAGGTTATAATCTATCTAGACCAAAACTAAATCAGAAGTTTTTGCTTTATCACATTTCAGGTATCATTTGTTGGATTTATGTAATAAATAAATAAATAAATACATACAAGAAAGCAGTTGCACTCCGGTTACACGTTTGCATGTAAAATCTCTGTACTTTTACGTTCATCACTCGTTGATCCAGGGACCATGGGATGTAGCTCCAGTCTAAATGATTTGTTCTTGTTGTTTTGCTGGAATGATTCAGACGACTACATCACTATCAACTGATCAACATCAAAACGACAAATGCAACATGTTTGTCAAGTTGCACTGAGAAATTTGAATTGATTTGTAATGATGTTCTATTTTATGAAGTGTTTGTTGAGGCTTGTAATTCTGTGCTTCGCTAACTGATATTTCAGGATTGTCCAGCATAACGTTTTCTGGTAATACATATAGGATATTTTTTCTACATAATATTGTCTTTTTTTTTTAAACATTATTTTATTGTTGGGAAAGTGCCATTGTCTAAATAAATATTATCCATATTGCACTTCTGTAACACCTTTGTTTTTGTTTCTTTGTACTTAATTAAATAGTTTTTGTAAATGAAAGGATGTGACAAACTTTTTTTTTTATTAAAAAAAAACCTCATTTAAAAGAAAAGTTTGATGTAAATGGAGCACATTATGTCCAAATTGCAGTGAAGATGAAGGAAAAACATCAATCTCATGACTACAAAGCAAATATTCATTGAATTATTAGTCTAAAATGAAGTCATATTAAGTGTCTGTAACATGCTGGTGCATTTCATCTAATTTTGGAAGCATTCCTTTAAAGGTCATGTTGGAGAATGGACAGTGTTGTGCTGTTCCACTGATGTGAACTTTTATCACGTCTACAATGAAATCCAGTACTTGAGCACTGAATAAATCATATGATTTATGACAGCGATTCTCATAACCATTGGTGCAACTACACCTGAATAATTGAAATTGAACCTAAACGATAACGTGTCTCCAACTGACGGCAGAAACTCAGTTAGTGTCAATGCTGTGTTTGCTTTCATTAGCTCAGGGCTTTAATATTATCAGATCAACTAAAACCCTCTTTGATCTGCTGGATTTGATGGACATCTGTAAGTATAGTAATTCTAAATCCTGCTTGTTTGTTATTCCGTTCTCTCATGTACAATGTCGTTCATGAAACACAGAGGTCAGTGTGAGGACAAAGCTTTGATTCTTCATCATTAAAAGCCTGTTAAGAGTTAATGCATCTTGCATCTAATGCCTTTAGTCTTCAATAGTAACATTGATCTCCAGATGACTTTAATGGAAAGAGAAACAGCGCCTCCTGATGGCAAATAATAGTCCGTGCTGTAAATACTCATGAAAATCAATCACTTGCTCATGAAATTTTAATGGAGAAAGTACGTCAATTTTTTTCCATATGAGGTAAAAGTATATGATTTAAAAGGAAATATGAGCAATGTTAGCATAAAACATTGTGAACAATATTAAATCAAAGTATGCATTGCATGTGTGAATTGATTTTCATTTGGATCAACATACAAAACTCTCAAATATTATCTTTATATTGTAATATTACATTTATATTGTAATCATTACGAGTTTAGGGTTAAACAAGGAATCTACAAGCAGCTCTGTGGAGTCAGTGAGAAGTTCTTTGTACTTTATCGTTAGAAGACAAATTAATTCAAGTATCCAAATTGCATATTATCATAAAAATTTTCATCAAAAAATATACTCTAAAAATTCAATATATCTGACTTTCTATACTTCTCTACAGCGTTACAGACGCGAAACCCAAGTTTCTCTTTGCTTGAACGTTTATTATTGGCTGGCTGTGAGTCTAACCCACAACAAAACATATTTATATGTTAAGAAATGCATAAAAATAGCAACGTTTAACCGCAAAAACCCGTTCTGTGTTAATGACCCCTTACACGTCTTCTTTCATTTGATTGGTCACAACCACCGCTCTCCCAGGAACTTCCCAAGACGAGACTAGTAAACAGACAAGTTTTAACATACACATTCCAACATTTCGGAATGCAACATAAGCAAATAACCTTTAAGAACATTAAAATAGGATATATAAGAGTAAAAAAAAAAAATCCCTTTTAAGAATACATTTCATTCCCCATTCATAGTTTGCCAATCAAGACAATCTAGCAGTGTTTCAAGTTTGTTTAAGAATGATATTATTTTGATATTTTCCCCAGCAGTCAGTCAGTACAGTATCATGTACAGTACGTGTTGATGTTTATTGCTTCTCAATATCTCTCCAAACCTCCCCGTCAGGATACTGATGCTTTTGCACGGATTCTTCCAGCATTTCACAAGAGAATCCAGGATCCTGAAGATGTAGAAACACTTATTTATTATGATATTGCTACAAAATGTCCATATTCCCGACTTTTCATTTTATACATGTTTGTCCAAATGGAGCTAATTATTTTATTCATTAGGTTACACTTTATTTTAAGGTCCCCTTGTTAGAGTGTAATCATACATTTAAGTAGCGAGTAATAATAATTAACAACATGTACTTACTATAAAGTTGAGGTTAAGATTAGGGTTTGGTTGAGGGTTAGTTGCGTGTAATTATGCATAATTTACAGTTATTACTATGGTAAATACATGTAACAAGGACACTAAAAAGTGTTACCATTTATTATTGTTTTTGCATTGTGATTTTAGTGACAATTAAGCATGAATATTTTCATTTAAAAGTATTATATGACGATTATCTTTTATTACATTTAACTTATTATTATGTGCAGTTATACAGTAGTCATTTTACAGTAGTAATAATTTGTAGAATTAATTGGAGTTATCAATTTGTGAGTTCATAATGTATAAAAGTAATAGCATAGGCCTATTACATTACACAAAAATGTATCATGTTATCATCATGAGCTCATCATTTTATTACATTATAAGTATGTTTACATTATTAATATTAATTACATTTGACTTATCTCATTTTATTCTGCTTTGCTGACTTATTTTTCTATAACTGCATGGCTAAAGTAGTTCCAAGTCTCTGATGTCCTCAGAGTGTGTATGTGAAAGTTCTAAAAATACCCAACAGATCATTTTTTATAGCATGTTAAAGTTGTCCTTTTTTGAGAGTGAGCAAAAACATGTCGTTTTGTGTCTGTCCCTTTAAATGCAAATGAGCTGCTGCTCCCGGCATAGGGGGCGGAGCTTCAAGAGCTCGTTCTTAGCAGAGCCATATAGAGCCCTTTGTTGCGAGGCGGGGTTTATGTAAATTTTAGGGTTGGTGATGTCACTAACCCGGGAGGAAGCTTGTGTAGTTCCGACCAGCCGTTTGTTGTAGTCCTTAAAAAGCAATTTCTTTAAAAGCAAATATCTCCCTTTGCTTTGAACTTTGAGCATTGTAACTTTGCAGATGTTGTTTATGTTCAAACAGCAACATTACACACTAACTAAAGTTAGAAAAGTCAAATCATAATCAACCACCCCTTTAAAGAGACTTCACAGCAAAAAGAACCAAAAACCACAAAGACACTGATCAATATAAACTAGTTCTACACACAAGAGTGTTTTAGGGAGAAAACGTGTGGCATAGTAAAAGTAGAATAACTGATTCCAGACTGAGATTGGGTATCGAGAACCAGTTTCATTTTAGAGCACCGGCATTCAATAAGACACGCATGTTGCTTATCGGTTCCTCTGTGTGTATTTTAATGTGATTTTAAAGGATTCAAGCGCAAGAAGACGTGAAAGAGAAAGTCCCTATAAACAACTGTTCATAGTGCAATAGCATGAGATATCCCTTGATCCCTTAACTTACCACTGGTGGTATGTAGTGGGCATTTCTGATGATGGTGGGGCTTTTGAAGTGTTCATGCAGATGATCCACATACTCACACATCCTGTAATACATACAGAGGAAAAACTCAACTGAATGACCTTCTTTATGCTCAAACAGTTCATGCTTAAGATCTGAAGGAACTGTTCATCCAAAAATGCAGTCGTTTTTCCACTTAAAAATCTTCACTTCTGACTTCTCTGGTCGATTCATTGGCCTTTCACAGATGGTCCACTAAACAAAATTAGCCGTTTGCCCTTATTTTTTATATATTAACATGATTTCGACCAACATTACACAGATTTCTTTCTTTTTTTATGTTCTATATTTATTTTGAAGTCTGGGATGTTGCAGTGAGGGGGTGTTATGATATAAACGCTTAGTGAAGTGACTTCAAGTTGATGAGTGATTTACACTAGTTTATCTAGACTTTTATATATACAGTATATCAGGTTGGGGTGAGGTGAAATCAAAGCCAGCCTAATCACATGTGGCTTCCTTAAGGCTGATTGGTCGGCTAGTTTAGTCAGTCACAACCCACCAACTAGTCAGTTTTGAAAAGTTTCGCCCCTGTCTATTACACACACTTATTACCAGCAATAGGACTTGGAATACAGTTTTCTAGACTACTTTTATGATGCCCTTTTGAGCTCAACACACCCACTGATTTTTGTTTTAAAGACAGCAAATCTAAGATTTATAAATTAACTAAGATTAATAAATGCTTTATGTCATTAATCATTAACTATTAGTTAATGTTCACTAATGTAGTTAACTAATGTTAACAACTGAAACCTTATTGTTAAGTGTTCCCAAAAAAAGAAAAAAAAAGAATAGTATTACAAAATAATAATAATAATAATATGATGATGATGATGATGATGATGAGGTGGTGTAAATGACTACATCAGTTTTGGGTGAACCATTTCTTTCAGTAAGCATCAAGGCTTCAAAGCATTAGACTTAAAAAAGAGGAATACACACATTTCTTCAAGACACATACCTATTACTTAAACTAGCAGACACAGAAATGTAGTCAAACAGAATGAGGTGTTGAACAAGCTCACACAGTCCCACACCCCCGGCATGAGGACACACGGGAACTGCAAAGAAGAACAAGACAAACCAAATCTAGATCAGCTGACAATCATTCCAACATTTCATAGACATTTGTGGATAATATTTACATTGGAATTACCATTAAACTTCGCAGCCATGAGTATGATGGCCAGGTTTTCATTGACACTGCCCACCCTACAGCTGTCAATCTGAACAAACTGTAGAGCTGAGGCCTGAAGAAACTGCTTGAACATCACTCGGTTATGGCACTGCAAACAAGCACACACATATATACAGACCCTTTCCAAAAAATGTGAATATCATGGAAAAGTTTATTTATTTCCATAATTCCATTCAAAACGTTAAACTTCCATAGATTATAGATTCAGGGCCTTCAGGGATTTCAAAAAATTAGAATATTACATGAATAAAAGCCTAAATTCATTCTGTTTATCATATAAAGCGATTGAGTCTCTTTAAAAGATTTGGACTAAACCGCTCAATTCATATGATTCGTTTTACGATCTCTTAATGAACTTTTTGAAGCGTCAAAGTGGTAGTTGCGTAGACTGTCAATGGAGGGACAGAAATCTCTCAGATTTCTTTAAAAACGATTTCATTTTTTGTTTAGAAGATAAACAAAAGTCTTACGGATTTGGAACGACATAAGGGTGATTAATGACAGAATTTTCATTTTTGGGTGAACTATCTCTTTAAGATGATAAATATGATGATAACGATAAAGATATAGCTCTAAAAAACATTCTAAATATAAAAGAATAGCAGAGTCACGCCACAACTAAAACAATAACGGCCCAGAGGAACGATATCGTTTAATCTATTTCTTTTTTCAGCTGATGACTGATAAAAACATTAACAGCCAATCAGAATCCAACCTCACATATTTAAAGCGGCAGACGACAAAACTGCACTACCCTTAGAATAAACAAAATGATATTGTCGGCTGCTGTGGACGCTAATATTGTTATTATCATTTTAGTTAGCATTCTTAGTGTGAACGGGCTTTTATACCCAATAAATACACTCTCACCTGCTCTCCAGAGGCCACTCCAATACCAAAGGGTGCAAGTGCCTAAAAACAAGACAAAAAACCCTCAAAACCTGACTAACATGGTCTAATAATGAACACAGTGAACCAGTTTACCTTCGAGATGGAAGCATGACCTAGAATATCATCTGGACACGTGGGCTCCTCAATCCACAGAGGGTGAAACTCTGCCAGCTTGGTTACCCAATTAACCGCTTCGTTAACATCCCACCGCTGGTTGGCATCAATCATCTGACAGAAAAGAGGACATTAAACTCCCCTGCCAAACACAGCCTTCCGTTCATAGTCTGGACCAACTTAAATTAACGTTCAACTTAAAGGGGTAGTTCACCCAAAAATGAGAATGATCCCATGATTTACTCACCCTGAAGCCATCCTAGGTGTATATGACATTCTTCTTTCAGACGAATACAATTGGAGTCATATTATAAAAGTGCATCTATTATCATAAAAGTACTTTTATGATGAATAGATGCACTTTTATGTTGGACAGATGCACTTTTATGATGGACAGATGCACTTTTATGATGGACAGATGCACTTTTATGATGGACAGATGCACTTTTATGATGAATAGATGCACTTTTATGATGAATAGATGCACTTTTATGATGGATAGATGCACTTTATGATGGACAGATGCACTTTTATGATGAATAGATGCACTTTTATGATGGATAGATGCACTTTTATGATGGATAGATGCACTTTTATGATGAATAGATGCACTTTTATGATGGATAGATGCACTTTATGATGAAAAGATGCACTTTTATGATGGACAGATGCACTTTTATGATGGACAGATGCACTTTTATGATGGACAGATGCACTTTTATGATGAATAGATGCACTTTTATGATGGATAGATGCACTTTATGATGGACAGATGCACTTTTATCATCGATAGATGCACTTTTATGATGAATAGATGCTCTTTTATGATGGATAGATGCACTTTTATGATGAATAGATGCACTTTTATGTTGGACAGATGCACTTTATGATGGATAGATGCACTGTTGCCTTTGGCTTGCTCAGTTGGGGATATTTTGGGGATATTTAATTTAATTTTATCAATCAATAAATTCCTCTTGAAACAAACTTTGTTGTATTATTTTAATTTAATACTGTGAAGCTGCTTTGATACAATCTGTATTGTGAAAAGCGCTATACAAATAAACTTGACTTGACTTTTATGATGGATAGATGCGCTTTTATCATGGATAGATTCTCTTTTATGATGGATAGATGCACTTTTATGATGGACAGATTCGCTTTTATGATGGACAGATGCACTTTTATGATGGATAGATGCACTTTTATGATGGATAGATGCGCTTTTATGATGGATAGATGCGCTTTTATGATGGATAGATGCACTTTTATGATGGATAGATGCACTTTTATGATGGATAGATGCGCTTTTATGATGGACAGATGCACTTTTATGATGGATAGATGCACTTTTATGATGGATAGATGCGCTTTTATCATGGACAGATGCACTTTTATGATGGACAGATGCACTTTTATCATGGATAGATTCTCTTTTATGATGGATAGATGCACTTTTATGATGGACAGATGCGCTTTTATGATGGATAGATGCACTTTTATGATGGATAGATGCGCTTTTATGATGGATAGATGCACTTTTATGATGGATAGATGCGCTTTTATGATGGATAGATGCGCTTTTATGATGGATAGATGCACTTTTATGATGGACAGATGCACTTTTATGATGGACAGATGCACTTTTATCATGGATAGATGCACTTTTATGATGGACAGATTCGCTTTTATGATGGACAGATGCACTTTTATCATGGATAGATGCACTTTTATGATGGACAGATGCACTTTTATCATGGATAGATGCACTTTTATGATGGACAGATTCGCTTTTATGATGGACAGATGCACTTTTATCATGGATAGATGCACTTTTATGATGGACAGATGCGCTTTTATGATGGACAGATGCACTTTTATCATGGATAGATGCACTTTTATGATGGACAGATGCGCTTTTATGATGGACAGATGCACTTTTATCATGGATAGATGCACTTTTATGATGGACAGATTCGCTTTTATGATGGACAGATGCACTTTTATGATGGATAGATGCACTTTTATGATGGATAGATGCGCTTTTATGATGGACAGATGCACTTTTATCATGGACAGATGCACTTTTATGATGGATAGATGCACTTTTATCATGGATAGATGCACTTTTATGATGGACAGATTCTCTTTTATGATGGACAGATGCACTTTTATGATGGATAGATGCACTTTTATGATGGATAGATGCGCTTTTATGATGGATAGATGCGCTTTTATGATGGATAGATGCACTTTTATGATGGATAGATGCACTTTTATGATGGACAGATGCACTTTTATGATGGATAGATGCGCTTTTATGATGGATAGATGCGTTTTTATGATGGATAGATGCACTTTTATGATGGATAGATGCACTTTTATGATGGATAGATGCGCTTTTATGATGGATAGATGCACTTTTATGATGGATAGATGCACTTTTATCATGGATAGATGCACTTTTATGATGGATAGATGCGCTTTTATGATGGATAGATGCACTTTTATGATGGATAGATGCACTTTTATGATGGATAGATGCACTTTTATGATGGATAGATGGACTTTTATGATGGACAGATGCACTTTTATGATGGATAGATGCGCTTTTATGACGGATAGATGCACTTTTATGATGGATAGATGGACTTTTATGGACTTCAGAACAGAAACAGCCATTCACTGCCTTTATAAAGCTTGGAAAAGCCATGACATTTTATAATATGACTTCGATTGTATTCGTCTGAAAGAAGAATGTCATATACACCTAGGATGGCTTGAGGGTGAGTAAATCATGGGCTAATTTTCATTTTTGGGTGAACTCTCCCTTTAAGCTAAATTGTAATATCTATCTACTGTTTTGCAATGTAAACACGTTTGACTGAGAATCACCAGGGTGTTGTCTGGTCCAATCAACTTTCGGATAAGCCTGCATCTACGGATGTCATCCTGCAAATCGGCCCCAACCTTCACTTTAAATTTAGTCCATCCCTGGGCAAGAGCTTCAGAGCAGAGCTATTCAAAGCAAATGATATTTGTTAAGGTCAGAATATGATTATGATAGAAACCAAAACAGCCACAGAACAGGCATACCTGGGTAAGTTGCTGGTCAGTGTAGCCCAGCCAGGCACATGAAGTGGTGTAAGCAGGATAACCTTCCCTTAACATCTGCTCCTCTGGAGGGGTTTAAAGTCACCATGAAATCAAGATTGACAGTTCTTATTGTTTATGGAATATTGCAGTGCTTATTATAAATGATTTATCCGTGCACATCATTTTTTTTTTTAATTCCTGTGTTTTGAAAACTGTTTACATGACACCGTTTTCAACTAAAAACGTAAAACTTTTTATGCGTTTTGCTGTTCGTTTACACGACAACGGCGGTTTGAGAGCCTGAAAACGCAAACTTTTGAAAACGGGTTTCAAAGTGCAAGTTTTTGAAAACGGACTCCGTGAAAACAACAAAAACGCGAATTTGTGAAGACGATGACATCATGCACATGCGTAGTATAGTGTTTCATCGCCATCTAATGGCCTGGCAGAAGAATACAGTGTTTTTAGGCGTTTTCGCGGATCCGTCTGATATGGATCGTTTTGACAATTGTGTCGTTTGTACGCGGAAAACTCAAAGGAAAAACTTCTCCGTTTTAAGCATTGTTGTCGTGTAAACGTACCCTTAATCTTAAATCAGAATACCTTTAAGGTATTTAATGCCCATCACAAAGAACATTGATGGATTGTCAAAAGGATGGCAGGGATGGCAGAATGAACTCTCTCACTCATTCATGTCGTTAGACAGTATTTGTGTTTTGTTGTTGTTTTTCTAATAAAATAAATAAATAACTAAATGGTCCAAAGAATACATCTTAATTCTTAACATACACAACCTTTCAAAAGTTTGTGGTTGGAACGATTTTTTATGTTTTTGAAAGAAGTCTCTTCTGCTCACCAAGGCTGCATTTATTTAATCAAAAATACAGTAATATTGTGAAATATTATTACGATGTAAAATAGCTAAACAGCTAAAACAAATACTATGTGAATATACAGTAAAGTGTAATTTATTCCTGTGATCAAAGCTGAATGTTCAGCATCATTACTCCAGTCTTCAGTGTCACATGATCCTTCAGATATCATTCTAATATGATGATTTGATGCTCAAGAAATATTTATGATTATCATCAATGATGAAAACAGCTGCTTATATTTGCTTAATGTTTTTTTTCAGGATTCTTTGATGAATAGAAAGTGCAAAAGAACAGCATTTACTTGAAAAAAATTTTTTTTTTTTTTAATAAAGTAAAACTCTTTATAGTCACCTTTGATCAATTAAATGCATCCTTGCTGAATAAAAACCAAACATTTCTTCCGACAAAAACAAAACTCTTACTGACCCCAAACTTTTGAAGATTTGGTAGAGCATGTATGAGCTTCTCTGATCAAATGGCACTTTATGAAAAATTATAATATGATAAATAAATAAATATGTTCAACAGTTTATAGCCTTTATGAACTGATTTCACCTCTAGTTTTCTTTCCCGTTTTGGCTTTTACCAAAATATCTAAAAGAAAGAGAAAAGGAGTATTATTATGGAGTATAAGAAGTCATTCATTATATGAAGAATATCTGCTTAAACGACCTCACCTAAAGCTTGCTGCTCTGTCAGCGCATCAGTGATGTATCTGAAATCAATACAGCTGATCAACTTCACAGGATCCTAGGCAGAAGATTCATAAACATACACATTCAGCAAACATAATGCTGACTGTTCAACACGTTTACAAAGCACATCAACAAAAGGTTTTTTTTTTCACGGTGACCTATTTTAAAGTCAGCATAAAAATCAAAATCGTCCCTATTTATTTTTTCTAATGCATATTACTGGTCTTGTGAACAATTCATCCATATACACTACCGGTCAAAAGTTTTAGATCGGTAAGATTTTTAATGTTTTTAAAAGAAGTAGAAGTAAAAGCTGAATGTTCAGCATCATTACTCCAGTCCTCAGTGTCACATGATCCTTCAGAAATCATTCTAATATGATGATTTGATGCTCAAGAAACATTTATGATTATTATCAATGTTGAAAATAGTTTTTTACATTTTTATTTCATGATGCTTTGATGAATATAAAGTTAAAAAGAACAGCATTTATCTGAAATCTAAAGCTTTTGTAACATTAAACACTACCGTTCAAAAGTTTGGGGTCAGTAAGAATTTTTATTTTATTTTGGGGAATAAATCAATACTTTTATTCATCAAGGATGAGTTAAACTGATCAAAAGTTACAGTAAAGACTTTTTATAATGTTAGAAAATATTCTATTTTAAATAAATGCTGTTCTTTTGAACTTTCTATTCATCAAAGAATAAAAAAAAAAAAAAAATGTACACGACTGTTTTCAGCATTGATAATAATGATGAATGTTTTTTGGGCATAAAATCATCATATTAGAATGATTTCTGAAGGATCATGTGACACTGAAGACTGGAGTAATGATGCTGAACATTCAGATTTCATCTGAGGAATAAATTACATTTTAAAATATATTAAAATAGAAAACAGTAATTTTACATTGTCATAATATTTCACAATTATACTGTTTTTTATTTTTTATTGTTTTTTATCAAATAAATGCAGCCTAGGTGAGCAGAAGAGACTTATTTTAAAAACATAAAAAATCTTACCGATCTAAAACTTTTGACCAGTAGTGTGTATATATATATATTTGGACCCATAATCTTGTCAGAACTACAATCTAATAAACAAAAATCAGGTCTTGCTTTAAATTTTGCTCAATAACCGGATTAACTCGGAAACATGTTACAATATGGAAATACAGTTAGTCACAATTTCTTTAATGCCTACTTTTAAGTAATATTCCTTTGTTTTGCATCTTAATTGCGATCATTTAAGCAGCTAAAAATCGAGCACTCACCATGTCAGCAAGCAGCTTCCACAACGGCTGCAAAACATATTCATTCTGACCATTAATGATATTCTGTATTCATGAATTTTCACAACATCTGTTCAAATTGACAGCATGTAAAATGATCTCACCTTTCCCTCCACTCGTGCCCATAAGTCCCAGACGGCGTTCAGAATGGCTGCCGTCGCCAGCTGAATTACTCCTTTTTCTGGTCCAATCTATCAGTGAGATCATCTGTTGATTCAGCTGAACATGAAGAAGTCTTGACCGGACGGAAACCCCTGGTACTCACCCATCTCATCTGACCATCACTGCTCAGGAGTCTGTAGAAGCCTCTGAAGTCACCGGTTATCTCCTCCAAAGTCTTTCCCAACACCAACGTAGATAAGGCTTTAACTGCACATACGACTAGACGAACACAGACACACACACTGATCTAGATCATTGGTTCCCAACAGGGGGGTCGCGGCCCACAAGGGGGCCTCAGCGAGCTCTGTGGGGGGTCCCGTCATATTTTGAAAAGTTTTGAGCAATGAGCATTAAATAAAATCATTAACTTTTTTCTGTTAAAAATGTACAAAATGTATATAATGAGCGAGTTCATCATGAATCCATTTCCAATCCGTGTTTTTGTCTTATCCGGAATCACAATGGTACACCTATAATAAGTGTTTACATTGGGACAATTTTACACTGGTTCGGATCGCTGCCGCTGCGGAGTAGCCCAGTACCTGCGTGACTCGTCATAGACGCACACGGAGAGAGAAGTAGTTCCGGCTACAATGTTCTTCCGAAAGACGCATTATTCTGTTAATAAACGCAAGTTTACTATCGCTCGCTATAGCGCCAAAAGCGTCAAAAATAAAGCTCCCAATTGATAATGCCTCACAAATAACATGCAAGTATTGAGGCCCCAGACAGCAGTCATTTAGTAGTAGCCTAGCATTTTTTTTTTTTTTTTTACCTACACACCAGTATGAATATTTTTGTAATTACATTTCAAATAGGGCCAATTTATAGGCTACTCCTACATTTTTAAATTACAAAGGGCCTACTGATGTTTTTGTTATTGTATTTTCAATATTATAGGCTATTATTTGTGCATAAACATATCTGGTTATAGTAAACATACCGTTTGTTTGAAAACAACATATTTTGTCATCCTTGCTGCAAGCTTACAAGAGCGATAATATCAATAAATGTGAAGGGGGGCCCTAAAATATTTTCTTGGGGAAAAGGGGGTCTCAGACAAAAAAAGGTTGGGAACCACTGATCTAGATAAGTATAAGTATAACCTAGTCCAAAACAATTGGAATTTCAATCATAATTTGAAACTAGAGCTGCACGATATTGAAGAAAAGTGCGATATGCGATAGCTCATTAAATAATGCGATATTCGATATCCGATACGATAATGCTTAAAGTGTGTAAAATAAACGTAAATTATCTTTTAAATATATTTAAAATGATATAACCTACATTCGTGTTTCACATTCTTTTTGCTGGAGTGTTTTACTGTCGCATAAGAAGTGTTATTTTGGGTTCAGGGGTTCAGGTTATCCTACATTAGGGTTATTAACAGCAGAAACTGAATAATCAAATGTAATAATAAAACACTGCTTAGTTTTCACTGTATGAATGAAATATATCCTGATTCTTATTAAAGCTACAAAAGTTATTCAGACGAGAGCAGCGAGTGATTTTCTCTTTGTCTTTTGTTCATGACCCCAGTTATTGCAAGCCGTTGCGATATGCATATCACGATATATACATTTGCGATATTTCGATAATTCCGATATATTGTGCAGCCCTATTTGAAACTAAGGGATACTAATAGGAAAACTATGTCCTTTTAAGAAAGTCATGTCACTTGGCGGCCATCTTTGAAACGCCTCTCTGGCGTTCAAGTGCAGCTCCTGTCTCTTTGAATGGGGAAACCGTTCGCCAAGCTTACGATTAAATGTAATATTTGAAATCACTAATGAAATCTGACAACAACCGTCTCATAAAACCGGAGAAACCGGAGCTTCTAACGGCAGCTGCAGTGACGCGATGACTTTACCAATCGGCGATTGGCTCTTATTTAGAAGGCGGGACTTATTCCGCCATATTGAGCGTTGCAATTTTCCCCATTCAAAACAATATGAATGAAGCGTCTTGTGTTATTCTGTAGTCTTTGATGATACTATACAAAAATTTGATATTTTAGCCAACAAAACAGCTTTTTTATTGTTACCAATAAGATAAAACATCTTTTCTGAAGCTCCTTGTGCAACACTAGCACAACAAAATGTAGTGTGTCACTGCGACCAACGTTGGTTACATCATCACAATGTCACAGTTTTAGCTGGGAATATTTATTCCAATACAAGTATGGTACTGATAAACTGAACAGCATTGTTGGGGAAAGTTACTTTTAAAAGTAATGAGTTACAATACTGCGTTACTCACTAAAAAAAGCTACTAGTTGTGACACTTTAGATACATTTGCACTTCTTTTTCTCACCTGGGCTGGGCTTGCTGGTTTATTTTTTAATGAGAGAAAACACCAAAAGTGAAATAAATAAGCACCAGGCCAGAAGAAATGCAAAGTCACGCCTGTACAGTAGAGGGCGCCGCTCAAACAAACCGTTCAGCTGCCGTTCTGGATCGCAGAAGAATAGGGTGCAGGAGGAAAAGTAAAAAGTAACTTTAAAAGTAATGCGTTACTCGTTACTTGAGAAAAGTAATCTGATTAATCAGATTACATAATTGAGTCACATACTTGTAATGCGTTACCCCCAACACTGCTGACCAGTATGGCCGATAGCATGGACAAATATAATGCAGACATTATTATTATTATTAGAGCACTAATATTAGCATACTTGGTGAATTTTTTTTATTTTATTAATTTTTTTATCTGAAATGTGTGCCATAATTGTTGGCACTTCTTTATTTAATTCTTTGTGCAACCTTTCTTTGTCAAGATATCATATCTAACGGTACACTTACAGACAACGATGTACTAAAAATGCTGTATTCTGCTGCCACGCCAGTAGATGGCGATGTGATTTCGTAAAGAAATACAGATAAAACTGAACAGATAATACGCATGAAGTCCGCTCACCATTTTCACAAATTCCCGTTTTTGTAGTTTAAATGGAGGCGATAACAGTATCTTTTTCAGAAGCGTGAACTTTAAAACCTGTTTTTAAACATTTGCATTTTTAGGCCCCCAAAAATAAGTTTTTAGCTTTAGTTTAGATCTTAACAAAAAACGGAAAACTTATTATTAATACGATTTGGCCGTTCATTTTGGAGGCTGAAAGTGCAAACTTTTTAAAACAGTATCGTTATTGTCTCCTTGTAAACTACAAAAACATGAATTTGTGAAAACGATGACATCAAGCGCAATCTCGCGTGTGTATTATGGTTCAGTCTATGGGCGCGTAGTGTTTCTTTACAAAGTGACATCGCCATTATCGTGTAAACTGTGAAGTCCGTGCTTGTGGAGTGGACTCTCCTCTTCAGTTCATCGCACAGGTTTTCTATAGGGGATTGTGGACGCCAAGACTAAATATTCATTCTCTGGCCAGTGAACCATTTTTGTGTTGATTTTGAGGTGAACTTTGGACTATTGTTCAACCACTGTCAAGTTAAAGCTTTCTAGCAGAGGCAGTCATCATGTGTTTAATACATGTTGAATGAAAAATCAAGCAGATTAACAGCAAAGACATTATTTTTACAGCTGGTTTCGCTCATATTGACCAGGAGTCCTGAATTAGGAAAACAATATTCACGTTCATTTCATTCCATTATGAAGGAGTTTTACTTGATGACATTTTTCGCCAGAAGGTGTCAGGCTCGTATCGTTACTGAAATAATAGAGATTCCCCTTCGCACGCCATGGTCATATGATACGACATACAGTATTTGTATAATTGCTGAATAATTTGTGAAGCTCACCGATTTCCGTCCCTCTTCCCACAGTAAAAGTCAAGCCATAACCCTTCAGTTCAGTGTCCGTGTCCAGAACAACATACGCCACAGAGTAATCTGGATCAGTGTGCTGCGAATCAATCACATTCATTACCAACTCTAATGCATTCATTGTTGTTGTTGGTGCAACACATGCAATGACTGATATAATAACCACCAGAGAAGTGAACGAACCATTGCATCCGATCCATGTTGTTCTAGTGACGTCGGGAATCTCACGTCGCGCACTCTCACATTTATTATTTTGCTTCCAGACATTTTGTAACAGTTGTAAACTTACTATGTGGCTGACGAGTGCAACACTTCTAACACTCCGCCCCAAGAACGCTCTGATTGGCTGGCTTTTTGACAATATTTTCAGACCGTAGAAATCTGATTGGCTGTTTTGGAAGGACGTCACAAATGACAACAACGTGATCATATGATCGTTAGAAACGAAACTACTGCTGGAATACTGTACTCTGCTGTTAATAAAATAAATACATTTAAAAAAAAGAGTCCTATAATAGGATGAATATTTATGTTGGCGTGCTTTCTTTATTTAAATGTATTGGTTACACTTTATTTTATTGTGTCCTCCTTGTTACATGTATATGTATTTACTGAAGTAATAACTATAAATTATACATAATTACATGCAACTAACCCTAAACCAAATCCTAATCCTACCCTAACCCTAGTAAGTACATGTAGTTCATTAATATTACTCATTACTTAAATGTATAATTAGCCTACATTGTAACAGGGAAACATTAAAATGAAGTGTAACCGACTTGCTGATTGAAGCCTATTCATTAAAGGGATAGTTCACCCCCCAAAAATGAAAATTCATATCAAAGAATCAAAATATCATCTTTTGTGTTCAGCATAAGAAAGAAATGTATACAGGTTTGGAACAACTTGATGGTGAGTAAATGAGGACAGAATTTTCACGTTTTGGGTGAACCATCCCTTTAATATTACTATTGTTATTATTATTATTATTATGACAAACATCTCTGACTGGAACTCTTTAAAGCTACAACCATCAAACTTCTGTCAGTCCATTCTGATCAGACTTACTGACAAAAATCCCATTACATTGACAGAATATTTAAATAAGCTAAGCCTACAAACTCCAATTAATCTTTATTCCTTCTACGTTCTTTTAAAACTACTTTAAACTTAAAGACATCAAACTTCAAGGCTTTAAAACTACTACCATTTTTTTTATATTGTTTTTTACCAGGCTTTCTCAACAACATCAAAGTTTTTCTTGACAAACTTTATCTAGTAGTAATTCACCTGCATCTAAATAGGTAAATGAACTAAATGTTTCTTGACATAAGACACTTATGTCTTACACTATGTATTCTCCTTAAGGAATTCATGCATGACTTGGTAATAATAAAAGAATCCTTCAAGAATAAAACAAAATGTACTTGCATGACATAATCTTGATATTTCAGCTCTTTCTGAGTCAGTTATGCTTTATTTTCTTCTTCAGACAGTTCACTTCTACTGACTTTAAAATGTTTTGGTTATAATATCGCTGACATCATTAATGTTGGATACATTGTTTCGACCTAAATTCAAACATTAAACAGAATTCAAAAAGTACTCAGAATGTAAAAAAACTTTTTACATAATATTAAAGTTAGATTGTATCATGTTTATCAAAATAAGTTTAGACCCCACTTTATAATATATCCTATAATTTAATACATTATATACTGTATGTATAGAAACAGCAATGAACAACATAATCTGAATACGTTTATTCAACAATAACTCATAAAACAGATGTCCACCCAATTGAACCACAGTAAAATAAAATCGATTCATTTATAAATATATACATATTTTGTTCGTAATTAAGAACACTGCAAAATCATCACGTCAGTTTGAGGATGTAACAAACAGATAAGCAGAACTTCAGCGTATAGATAAATATGTTTCTTGTTTGTTCAGATATTGTAAAACCATAACTGAGATTATCAGATGACATTCAATACATTCAGCTGGACTAAATCAAAGAGTAGAATAATTCAACATACAACGATATGAAAGATTTCTAAATACACATAGCAGGGACAATAACTGGAAAGTGGATTGACTATTGTAACGATGTCGTAACATCACATCAAATTCAATTAAATAGTGCCGTTTGAAACACTTTAACTTAATGTAACTTTTGCATAAAACCACCTGTATATATTGCCTTCATTCCACGAGGAGCACAAGTCTCACCGATCGAGAGCCAGGTAACTTTCACCTAAACATGTTTTCAGTATTGCAGCGTTGAGAAGCCCTGAACACAGCTTGTCCTTGCGCTGGAGGCTTGGTGTTATCGCTGGATGTTACTGAAAGGCTGAAGTGGCGGCTGTAGTGGCGGCTGTAGCGGCGGCGGACTGGAAGCTTCGGTTAGTGATGACACCTTGAGAAAACTCGTCCTGGGCCTTCTGGAAGCTCGCGCCCGTGTGCCTGTACATGGAGTGAACCTGAGAACACACAGCAGAGTCAGTGAACAAGAGTATCGGATGCAGAACGATAAAGCAGAATCAAGTCCATCAGCTTCAGTCGTTCCACATTTCATTCGCCAGTTTTGATTTATATGCAGTTTGATGATCGCGTTATTTTACACATAAGCAATGCTTCCATCGTTTGTTTCTGCTTCTTCTTCACTTGTCTTTTAATCCGAAGAGTCTGTACTCTTTCAGAAGATGCTGAACAGCAACATTTTGATGAAAAAAAAAAACCCTCTCCGGGTCAAAATGACCCGAACACAACATAAGGGGAAAAAAAAGCTCAAATAAAATATACATAGCTGAAAAACTTGAAAAGTTGTCTGGGCAATAACCTGAAATAAATTTAAGCTGAAGCACTTAAGTTATTAACTGGAAATAACCCTAACTAAAGCTTAAAAAAAAATTGACCTAAATGTTAATTATACTAATAATTAACTAATTAATTAATTAAATATTTATTTAAAAAAAAATTTTATATATATACACACGCATACATATATATGAACTAATAAAATTATAAAAGCACATAACGAAACTCATAAAAATAAAAATAAAATAAACTTTGACAAACTAAACATAAAAATAAAAGATAATTCAAAATATTAATAAAACCAAGAGAGTGAACAAGACTATCGGATGTAGAACGATAATCAAAGCAAAGAACGAGTGGAATCAAGTCCATCGGCTTCAGTCGTTTCCTCTTCGTCTGTTCCACATTTCATTCAGTAATGTTTGGCAGTTTTGATTTATATGCAGTTTAATGTTTGATGATCGTTATACTCGAGCGTAAGCAATGCTTCTATCGCTTGTTACTGCTGAAAAACTTGAAAAGTTGTCTTGGCAATAAACTGAAATAAGTTGAAGCACTAAAATTATTAACTGGAAATAAATAAAAACCCTGACTAAAGCTTAAAAAAAATGAGACCTAAATAGTAATATATATATATATATATATATATATATATATATATATATATATATATATATATAAATATATAAAATATAATATAATTTAATATAATATATATACTAATAATGAACTAATAATGATCGTGTTATTATACTCGATTATACTATATACACATACATATATACACATACACACACATATATAAATATATAAAGGTTACACTTTATTATACAGTGTCTTTGTTACATATGTTACATGTACTTACCATAGTAATAACAGTAAATTATGCATAATTACATGCAACTAACCCTCAACCAAATCCTAATCCTACCCTAACCCTATAGTAAGTACATGCAGTTAATTAATATTACTCAGTACTTAAATATATAATTACACTGTAACAATGACAAATAAAGTGTAACCAAAAAAATTAAAAAAGTACTAATAAAATTACAAAAGCACATAACGAAAACAAACTAAACATAAAAATAAAAGCTGATTCAAAATATGAATAAAACCATAATAAAAACTGCAATACCACTGTGTCCAACTTACCATCTTGAGTAAGACGACGGCCAGCATGGCGTTGACCGAGAAGAAAGCAGCGACCAGCATCATGAAGACTGACGCGGCTTTATTAATCCCGATCACAGTGATCGCCGTGATCCAGCCACTGACACACAATCATATCAGCACATTACTGATCATTCAACATCCACACGCGTCATTTAATATTACACAATATTACTGATCTGACACCAACTGAACTGAGCTGGACCATGACATCACTGTTTTCTCCAGAGCGGCTAGATATATAAATTAACTAAATTAATAACTTTTTTACACCAAACATGAACCATCACTCGCTGAACTATGACATTATTTTCTTCTAGAAACAAACTTTGTCGCATTATTTTCCTGTTATCACTGTAAAGCTGCTTTGAAACGATCTCTATTGTAAAAAGCGCGATATAAATAAAGGTGACTCGACTTAATCCACCAAACACACAATATAATCATCTAGGTTTAGGAAGTAACCCCACACCTCTCCTCAGCAAGCACATGATTTCAGCTATCATTCATTTGAAATGATGGTTAAGAGATTTGTAGGATATTAATAGCAATGTTTGCCTCAGCAAGAGCCTAAGAAGAAAGTGTGAATATTAGGGGTGTATCGATGCCCTCATGTCACGATCCGATACATATCACGATATTAAACTCACGATTCGATATTATTGCGATACTCAAGAGATATGATAAAAGATAAAAAATGTACTGTTGAATAAAATGCTAAATTTGGTATTACATTGTGTGTGTAAATGAATATTCTTGGACTTGGTGCTGAAACCCAAAGCACAGGACAATAGAGACACCAGAATAACAATATTCATGATTCTGAAGATAAAAATACAGGATTATTGTAGACGAATATGTTTGCACTCTTTCACTGACTAGATATATTTAAAATAATGTCGGCCACTTTTTACTGGTAACAAGACATTTAACATTATCAGGACCCACAAATATCCCCCCACTGCATTATTATATATTATATTCAACATTATATATAGTGTAGTTCTGACACTAAAACTCAACTAAAACCGAAATTTCCATTTCGGGTGAACTATACACAATACATATTGTCACTATCTACAGTACATATTGATGCACCCCTAGTAAACAGTATGAAAGTGTAAATGAAGACTGCACATTGCTGAGAGGAGTACAGGATGATTCAGCACTCACAGAGAGAGACCCGGAAACCCAACACACCGACAGATTATGAGGAGGCGATCAGTCTAAGAAACATGCCGAGAGGAAGAACACGTAAAGATTCAGATCACACACGTGAAGCAGAGCGATCCACAGATGGAGAGACTCACCTGTTCCCCCAGCCAGGGATCCCCACGCTCTGAATGATGTACGTGATTACTTGGAAGGAGAAAATGAAGAAGAAAAAGAAGAAACTGAAGGAGCTGTCAGATCTGCAAAACAAAAGAAAAGTTATAGTTGAGATGATGATACTTTCTTTAAAAATGTTTTTTAAAGTGTAACCTGTCAATAATCACCCTTTAATGACTAATATTATACATTCAGTGTGGGTATATATATATATATACAGTACAGGTCAAAAGTTTGGAAACATTACTATTTTTAATGTTTTTTAAAGAAGTTTCTTCTGCTCATCAAGCCTGCATTTATTTGATCAAAAATACAGAAAAAATATGTAATATTGTGATATATTATTACTATTTAAAATAATTGGTTTTCAATTTATTATACTTTAAATTATCATTTATTTCTGTGATGCAAAGCTGAATTTTCAGGATCATTACTCCAGTCTATCACATGATCCTTTAGAAATCATTCTAATATGATGATTCATTATCAAAGTTGGAAACAGTTCTGCTGCTTAATATTTTTTTCATAACCTGTGATACTTTTTTTAGGATACTTTGATGAATAAAAAAAAAAAGAAGCAAATGTTTTAAAAATAGAAATCTTTTGTAACAGCAATATACACTACTGGTCAGTCATTTGGGGTCAGTCATTTTTTTCTTTTTTTTGAAATAAATCAATACTTTTATTCAGCAAGGATGTGTTAAATTGATAAAAAGTGATAAAGAAGATTTATATTATTAGAAAATATTTTTTTATTTTGAATAAATGCAGTTCTTTTTAACCTTTTATTCATCAAATATATTAGGCAGCAGAACTGTGTCCAACACTCATAATAAATCAGAATATTAGAATGATTTCTAAAGGATCATGTGATAGACTGGATGTCACATGTGACACTGAAGACTGGAGTAATGATGCTGAAAATTCAGCTTTGCATCACAGAAATAAATTATTTTTTTAAGTATATTAAAATAGAAAACTATTATTTTAAGTTGTAATAATATTTCACAATATTACTGTTGTTTTTCTGTATTTTTGATCAAATAGACGCAGCCTTGATAAGCATTAGAGACTTCTTTCAAAACTATATAAAAACGTAATGTTTCCAAACTTTTGACCTGTACTGTGTGTATATATATATATATATATATATATATATATATTATTGTTTTTGCACTGATATTTTGGGTTATTTTGCTTCCATAACTTGTCATCTTTCAAAGTAGTGGAAAGAAAACACCCAACACATTTAAGTGTTTAATTTCACTGTGTGCGTCTTTAAAAGCTGTTTTCTCAAAATGATTTTTTTTTTTTTTTTTTTAAATCTGCACTTTAGCAGCTTTACATACACCAAACTTTACAGCTTTATTACTATCTATATTCTGAATGTAAAAAAGATAATGATATTTCATGGTAGTATTTGTTGTACCACTTTATATTTAAATTTTAAGGGAGGGTGAGGCTAAAAAAATATTGGTAATACTTTACAATAAGGTTCATTAGTTAACATTAACTAACATGAACTAACAATGATTAATCTTTGTTAATGTTAGTTAAAAATACAGCTGTTCATGTTAGTTCACAGTTAACATGTTAACAAACACAACATTTGATTTTAATAACGTATTAGTAAATGTTGTAATTAATATTAACTAAGATTAATAAATGCTGTATAAGTATTATTCATTCTTAGTTCATGTTAACTAATGAACCTTATTGTAAAGTGGGTTACACTTTATTTTAAGGTGTCATTGTTACAGTGTAATTATATATTCAAGTACTGAGTAATATTAAGCAACTACATGTACTTACTATAGGGTTAGGGTAGGATTAGGATTTGGTTGAGGGTTAGTTGCATGTAATTATGCATAATTTACTGTTATTACTATGGTTAGTACATGTAACATATGTAACAAGGAAACTGTTAAATAGTGTTACCGTAAAGTATTACCAAAATAATAATGTCACAATGCAACATCTCAACATTGAACTCACTTAAAGGCCTTGTAAACGGGTCGGTACCAGCAGAGGAACGCGACGGGAGTGAACAAAAGAAACCAGAGGATTGCGAGTCCGAAGTCAACTCCTCGTGTTGTGTCGACAGAGAAATACACCAGACAGGCCAGCAGGTTCAGGAACAGCGTCACACTGTGGTCTGTGGAACAACAACATGTGCATTATTATCCAGGCTTACACAGAGCATGAACATTTCCTCAAATGTTTGATAACAAGCATTGCTACTAGCAGACAACCGTACTTCTCAAACTATTTTGCAGCATGTAAAACATTAAAGCAAAATAAAAAAATATTTTGGGCCAAACCCCATTCCACAGCCTGTCACACACCCAGTTTAAGAATATAGTGAATACATGCTTAACCTTCACAAATTAAATACTCAAAGAAAATTTGCATTTAAAGAAAGGCCATTTTGAACTGCGTTTCTATTATTTACACACTTTATGAAATTTCTCTGTTTTCAATCTAATACTTTTACAAGACTTGACTCTTTGTGATGTAGTCATACAAATAATTAACCATTTGTATAACTTAAGCACAAGTTTTTATTTCTCAAATCATAAAAGCCAACAGAGCTTTTGCATGCATGGAATACTCGGGTGACATACTACACTGGATACAATTAGCAGTATAAAACTTCATGAAATGCATGAAATATTCAGAATGCAAATGTTAAAACATTTTATTTTTTTACACAAATATGATTATAGCAAGAAAGTCTGTAAATTTGTAATTGTAACCTAAATTATTCAACGGTTATAAATAATCCAAAAGTTACGGACTGGAGCTTTAAACTGCAAAGGTAAAGTATAAATTAAAATGACTGTGACCGATTTGAAGGGGGAGGAGAATTTATACGTGCGTCACGTTTAGTCGATAAACCACTTCCGCAAAGGATACGCCCGTGTATCCTTGCTCATGACTCCTCAGGAAGCCTCCTCACGCCTCGACTCCTCGCGGTGCGATTAGAGAACTGAGATGTCATTCAAGATGGCTGAACTCGATCGGTTTCCGGGTTGTAGGATGGAGGACGGAGGAGCGAGGAAACAAGGAGGGATATTGAGAAGCACCCACAGTTGGAAGCATAGTTCGCAAGTTCATAGTTAAAGGAACAGTGGTTACACTACCTGGACAGGGCAGAAAAAGGAAGCTATCAACGGCTGCAACCAGAACGCAGGTTCAGAAAAACCCTCAAGTGACTGCAAAAGACCTGCAGCAAGACTTGGTGGCAACAGGCACTGAGGTTTCAGCTTGCACAGTAAGGCACATACTAAACGCATGCCAGAACTCCAAGACGTACACGACTACTGATCCAAAAGCACAAGAAAAGTCGGCTCTGATTTGCTCAAAATCATATAAATAAGCCACATAAGTTTAGGGATTCTGATCTGTGGAGCGATGAAACAAAACTGGAACTTTTTGGCCCTATGGATCAGCGGTATATCTGGAGAAAGAAGAATGAATCATATGTTGAAAAGATGCTGATGGCTCTGTGATGCTCTGCGGCTGCTTTATATCCTCTGGCACTAGAAACCTGCAGTGCATGGAAGGCAAGATGGATTCACTGAAGTATCAGGAAATCTTAGGAGAAAACGTCATGCAATCAGTGAGCAAGCTGAAGCTTGGGCGTTATTGGACCTTCCAACATTCCACCAAGTCTTAAAGGATTAGTTCACCTCAAAATTAAGATTTCCTGATAATTTACTCACCCCAATGCCATCCAAGATGTCCATGTCTTTCTTTCTTTAGTGGAAAAGAAATTAAGTATTTTGAGGAACACATTTCAGGATTTTTCTCCACACAATGGACTTCAATGGCAACCAGAATGTTAAAGTTCAAATCAATGCAAATGACCGATCGTTTCACTAGATAATACCCTTATTTCTCGACTGGGATCGTGCGACCCTTTGAACCTGCAATAATTTATACTTCAACATTCTGGTTGCCATTGAAGTCCATTGTGTAGAGAAAAATCCTGAAATGTTTTCCTCCAAATACTTTATTTTCCACTGAAGAAAGAAAGACATGAACATCTTTGATGGCATTGGGGTGAGTAAATTATCAGGAAATTTTCATTTTGAGGTGAACTAATCCTTTAAGCCCTATTCGCACTGGATTAGTGTTATCTGGGGACCTCGTGTGATTTAGAATTTACCCCCCCACATCTGAATTTCGTGTGGCGCATTCGCACGGGATAAGCTAAGCCTGTGATTTTACTCAAATTTACTGACTTATCTCCTGGATGTGATGTCAATAGGCAATTGCTTGGAAATGTCTTGTCGTTATAGGTCTAGCTGTATGATATAACATAAACAGAACAATGTTCCTTACTGCATGCTAATATACATGTCATTCACCTCCATCTAATCATTCTTTATGTTTTTGCTCTTCTGATGGTTTTCAGCTTTCTCTTTCTGCAAATTGTATAGTTGTATGGTGTATAGCGATATGACCCAGCACCCAAAATACTATTAAAACACTCCAGCCTCCATTCTACAAGAAAGATGGATAAAGCGCACAGGAAACAAAAACCTCGGAAAAATTATAAACGACCCCGCCAAATCACAGAGATGCCGATTCGCACGGGACTAATATTATCACAGGACCTCGGTGTTCGGCGAAATATGGTAGGTCATTTGCGGGGGAATTTTTACTTTTTACTAATTTTTATTTTTACTAATACTAATCCAGTGCGAATAGGGCTTTAGTTGCAGAAGAAGTCCTGGAAGATACAGTGGCATCACAGTCACCTGACTTGAACCCCATAGAAAATCTCTGGTGGGATTTGAAGGAGGACGTTGCATCACACAAACTCAAGAATATTACTGAACTGGAGGCCATTGCTCATGAGGAACGGGCTCAGATTCCTCAGAAACGCTGCCAGAAGCTGGTGTCTGGTTATACAGCTCGTTTGCAGCAGCTCATAACAGCTAAAGGGTGTTTTACTAAGTGCTAAAGATGCTTGCCATGAAGGGGTTGAATAATTTTGAGACAGCAGAAGTCATTAAAAGTTGCATTTTAAGTTGAATTTGGGGAAACCACTTGAAACATTTGTTGTGTTGAGCTATTTCAATTACTTTTGTTTGATTTGTTCATTGCAAACAGCTGAAAGTCTGTACATTTTGCGAATCAACCTAAATGGGGGTTGAATAATTTTGATTGCAACTGTATTCCATGTTATTCCATTAAGTCTGTGTTCACTTACACATCCAGAGGTAGTACATCATCTTGCAAACCCGTTGATATTCCACAGGAATTTCTTCATTAAAATCCTGATAAAAGCAAGGTTTTATGGGGAGAAACCTGGGCAAAGGTGGCCAGTTGTTTTCTTTACCTGCAAGAAAACATTCCTTCATGTCAAGAGTGCAGAAGAACATCTATAGAGTGAGATCAGAGCTGTAGTGTTCATTACCTCAATTTATTTTTATTTTTTATTAGTCCCCGGGCAGGTGAACAATATTAAAACATTAAATAAAAAACTAATCAAAAAAACCATAACAGCCTAAAATATATACAACATAGTCAAAAACATTTACTTCAATATTACATTTGTAGACTTTAAATGTGCTGATGCTGACACAGCTGGTTATCAAGGATGTAATTCTTTAAGTTTCGAGAGAAATTTTTCAGATCTACAGATAATTTCAGACTATCTGGGAGTTGATTCCATTGTTTAATAGTTTTATATGAAAAGGCTGTCTGTGCAAAGGCGGAGGATCTTTTCGGGATAGCACAATTTCTGTGAGCAGTGGAGCGGGATGTTCGGTTTGTTTGTTCAGAGTAAAGTTATGACTTTTTTCATTGAGGGTGGAGCAATATTATGAACAATTTTGAAAACAGTTCTTAAATTTGTATATCGAATTAGAGAATCAAAACTTAATATTTTATATTTACTGAGAATATTACAGTGATGATAGCGAGGGGCTTTTCTGTCAAGCACCTTTAAGGCCTGATTATAGACCGATCTGAGCGGTTTGAGTGTGGTCTCGTTGGCCTGAGACCAACAGGACAAACAGTAGGTGATGTGTGGAGAGATCATGGCATTAAAATACATGAAAGATGCTTCTGTTGTCAAACTATTCCTAATGTGTCTAAAGATGGAGATATTATATTTAATATTTATTATATTCAACTTAAGAGTTGAACACCTAGATATTTTATCTCTGTCACGATGTTAATTTTTTGTCCATTAACATAGATGTTAGGCATATCTTTAACTTTATTGGACTTAGCAAAATACATTCCAACAGTTTTTTCAATATTTAGTGTTAAGCAAGAAGATTTAAGCCAATTACTTATTTTGTCCATGGCTGAGGACAATTTAGTGGCTACTTGCTCAATATCCCTCCCATGTACGTAGATGACGGCATCATCTGCGTACATTATGATGTCTACGCCCTTGCACACAGCCGGGAGATCATTGATGTAAATACTGAACAACAAGGGTCCCAGAATTGATCCTTGCGGGACCCCAGTTGTGCCAGGCTTCAGAGAGGACAATTCATTTTTTACCCTCACACATTGCATCCGATTTGAGAGATATGATTGTATCCAATGCAGTGTCTCCATGGACAGATTATACTTAGAGAGCTTAGACAGGAGGACACGGTGGTTTACCGTGTCGAAGGCTTTTCGCAAGTCCAAAAACACGGCACCCACCGTGCCCCCTCTGTCCAAGTTGGCCTTTATATTCTCTATCAGATAGCAGCAGGGTGCGTCGGTGGAATGGTTACGTCTAAAACCGAACTGGATGGAGTGCAACAAATTATTATAATCTAAGTGATCAGTTAACTGCTCTACAATAGCTTTCTCAAGAATTTTAGATGCTACAGGCAATATACTAATAGGCCTGTAGTTGCTTATTTCATTTTTGCTTCCAGATTTATAAATTGGGGTTATAACCGCTGTTTTAAAGACACTGGGGAAGATACTCTCATCAATAGATTTATTCACAATATATGTAATAGCTGGTATTAAAATCTCCCTATGTTTTTTAATGAGAGAGCTATCAAGTCCCCAGAAATCTTTAGCTTTTGAGTTAGATAAGGATTGTATTATTTTATCTGTTTTAGAATAATCAATGTGTTTAAAAAACAGAACCTCATGATCATAAATGGAGGGCTGAGGTGATAAACAAGGATGAGGCAATCCAGAGGCGTGTTGGATAATTTCATTAACTGAATCAATAAAATAATTATTAAAATAGTTTGAAACTGTTAGACCATCCTTGTGGTTTTCGTCATTTATTTTCAGCTCTATTATTCCACTCTTAGTTTTCATCTTTCCAGTTAATTTGTCTATAGTTTGCCAAAGTTGTTTAGAATTGCCCTTTGCTTGTTTAATTATATTCAGAAAAAACATTGCTTTTGCTTGTCTTAGCTGTGAGCTTAGCAATGAGCTCATTGTTTCTGCATTCAATTATTACGTTGTTTACATTAATAAACTTTTAGTGAACTGTGATTTTGTATATATACAATTCTGAAATACATAACTTAGACCGTTCCCTCTGATAACAGATCACTCTAAATTGTAATGTGGACTCATACACTTTCTGTGAAGCTGCTTTTGAAACGATGTGTATTGTGAAAAGCGCTATATACAAATAAACATGAAGTGAATTGAATTGTAGTGTCTCACCTCGTGCAGTGTCTCGATCCCGAAGCTCCTGTTCTTTACGCTCCAGCTCCGCTGCTTTCTTTTCCAGCTCCGCTTGCTGACGGATGAGCTCCGCCTGTCCCGCTGCGACACCGGCCTGATGGAGGAACCACACACACACTTACACACTAACACACTAACATGCTGTGACACCGGCCTGATGGAGGAACCACACACACACTTACACACTAACACACTAACATGCTAACATGCTGCGACACCGGCCTGATGGAGGAACCACATACACACACACTTACACACTAACACGCTGCGACACCGGCCTGATGGAGGAACCACATACACACACACTTACACACTAACGCGCTGCGACACCGGCCTGATCGAGGAACCACACACACACACACTTACACACTAACACGCTGCGACACCGGCCTGATGGAGGAACCACACACACACACTTACACACAAACACGCTGCGACACCGGCCTGATCGAGGAACCACACACACACACACTTACACACTAACACGCTGCGACACCGGCCTGATGGAGGAACCACACACACACACACACACACTTACACACAAACACGCTGCGACACCGGCCGGATGGAGGAACCACACACAGACACACTTACACACAAACACACTGCAACACCGGCCTGATCGAGGAACCACACACACACACTTACACACTAACATGCTGCGACACCGGCCTGATGGAGGAACCACATACACACACACTTACACACTAACACGCTGCGACACCGGCCTGATGGAGGATCCACACACACACTAACAAGCTGCGACATCGGCCTGATGGAGGAACCACACACACACTTACACACTAACATGCTGCGACACCGGCCTGATGGAGGAACCACATACACACACACTTACACACTAACACGCTGCGACACCGGCCTGATGGAGGATCCACACACACACTTACACACTAACACGCTGCGACACCGGCCTGATGGAGGAACCACACACACACTTACACACTAACATGCTGCGACACCGGCCTGATGGAGGAACCACACACACACACTTACACACTAACATGCTGCGACACCGGCCTGATGGAGGAACCACACACACACACTTACCCACTAACATGCTGTGACACCAGCCTGATTGAGGAACCACACACACACACACTTACACACTAACATGCTGCGACACCGGCCTGATGGAGGATCCACACACACACTTACACACTAACACACTGCACCACCGGCCTGATGGAGGAACCACACACACACACTTACACACTAACACGCTGCGACACCGGCCTGATGGAGGAACCACACACACTTACACACTAACACTCTGCGACACCGGCCTGATGGAGGAACCACACACACACTAACACACTGACACGCTGCAACACCGGCCTGATGGAGGGACCACACAAACACACTTATACACTAACACGCTGCGACACCGCCTGATGGAGGAACCACACACACACTTACACGCTGCAATACCGGCCTGATGGAGGAACCACATACACACTAACACGCTGCAACACCGGCCTGATGGAGGAACCACACACACACTTACACACTAACATGCTGCGACACCGGCCTGATGGAGGAACCACACACACACACACTTACACACTAACATGCTGCAACACCGGCCTGATGGAGGAACCACACACACACACACACTTACACACTAACATGCTGCAACACCGGCCTGATGGAGGAACCACACACACACTTACACACTAACATGCTGCGACACACGGCCTGATGGAGGAACCACACACACACACACACTAACATGCTGCGACACACGGCGTTATGGAGGAACCACACACACACACTAACACGCTGTGACACCGGCCTGATGGCGGAACCACACACACACTTACACACTAACACGCTGCGACACCGGCCTGATGGCGGAACCACACACACACTTACACACTAACATGCTGCGACACCGGCCTGATGGAGGAACCACAAACACACTTACAAACTAACACGCTGCGACACCGGCCTGATGGCGGAACCACACACACACTTACACACTAATACGCTACGACACCGGCCTGATGGCGGAACCACACACACACTTACACACTAATACGCTGCGACACCGGCCTGATGGAGGAACCACACACACACTTACACGCTGCGACACCGGCCTGATGGAGGAACCACACACACACTTACACACTAACACGCTGCGACACCGGCCTGATGGCGGAACCACACACACACTAATACGCTGCAACACCGGCCTGATGGAGGAACCACACACACACTTACACGCTGCGACACCGGCCTGATGGAGGAACCACACAGCACACACACACTTACACACTAACACACTTACACGCTGCGGCACCGGCCTGATGGAGGAACCACACACACACTTACACACTAACACGCTGCGACACTGGCCTGATGGAGGAACCACACACTTACACACTAACACGCTGCGACACCGGCCTGATGGAGGAACCACACACACACACGCTTACACACTAACACACTGCGACACCGGCCTGATGGAGGAACCACACACACACACGCTTACACACTAACACACTGCGACACCGGCCTGATGGAGGAACCACACACACACTTACACACTAATACGCTGCGACACCGGCCTGATGGCGGAACCACACACACACTTACACACTAATACGCTGCAACACCGGCCTGATGGAGGAACCACACACACACTTACACGCTGCGACACCGGCCTGATGGAGGAACCACACAGCACACACACACTTACACACTAACACACTTACACGCTGCGGCACCGGCCTGATGGAGGAACCACACACACACTTACACACTAACACGCTGCGACACTGGCCTGATGGAGGAACCACACACTTACACACTAACACGCTGCGACACCGGCCTGATGGAGGAACCACACACACACACGCTTACACACTAACACACTGCGACACTGGCCTGATGGAGGAACCACACACACACACGCTTACACACTAACACACTGCGACACCGGCCTGATGGAGGAACCACACACACACACGCTTACACACTAACACACTGCGACACTGGCCTGATGGAGGAACCACACACACACACGCTTACACACTAACACACTGCGACACCGGCCTGATGGAGGAACCACACACACTTACACACTAACACACTTACACGCTGCGGCACCGGCCTGATGGAGGAACCACACACACACACACTTACACACTAACATGCTGCAACACCGGCCTGATGGAGGAACCACACACACACACACACTGACATCAACCTGAGAAGCTGTGTTTGAGTGCCTTTGGGAGGATGTGTAATCAGTAGTGTTTAGGGGTGTAACGGTACTGATGGTGTAATGTATTCTTCTCCAGATCAGAGCAAGCCACACCACTCCTTGTCCAAGCTCTTGTTCTCTCCAGACTGGATTATTGTAATGCTCTCTTAGCGGACCTTCCGGCATGTACTATCAAGCCTTAACAACTGATCCAGAAAGCAGCAGCGAGTTTCATCAGTTTCATCAGTTTGCACTGGCTGCCAATCGCCGCTCGCATCAAATACAAGGCACTGATGTTTGCCTATAAGACAACCACTGGCTCTGCACCCCTATACCTAAACTCGCTAGTTCAGACTTGTGTCCTCCAGAAGCTTGTGTTCTGCAAGTGAACGACGCCTCGTGGTGCCATCATCCTAAAGAGGCACGAAATCACTCTCACGGACCATTACCTGGACTGTTCCCTGCTGGAGGAATGGCCTATCTCAATTCTGAACAGAAAACATTTTCAAAAAATGTCTAAAGACATATTTTTCATCAGCACCTGACCAATTAATATAAGCATACTATTCTATTTGTTTTGTTTTTCTGAAAAAAAAAAAAAACTTGCTATGTGTACTGTGCTAGGCTAACTGAGACTCGTTACAGCACTTGTATACGGTTGCACTCTTGTTCATACTGTTGCTCTGTCGAGTCCTGTCACGTAAACTGGCCTGTCAATCATGAAATCCTCCACATTTCAATTAATTTCATTTCCCACCGTATCATAGAGAAATGCAGAAGCGTTGATCTGCAGTCGAGGGTCTTTCATGCGGAGACTCTCCTCATATTAATGCATTTAAAAGTTAGTGGCCAAACAGATCTTTATAAAAGTCCACATTGTTATTGCAGATGAAGTATAACACGGATAACATCCACATTGTAATACATATATTGTAATACATATTTTTTTTATCAGATTAAACTTGGATTAGTCTAAACCTCTCACCATTTGCTAACCACCACAACAGGAAAATGTGCAGAGCCCAAAACAGGAGTTCAGATGCACATAAGAGCGAGCAGCTCAGCGTATGGGCTACTAGCGACTCATTGCTGTGAAGCAAGCAGTGAAGCTCCACAAACAAGTGAAGCAAGCAGTGAAGCTCCTTTCAGTGAAGCTCCACAAACTTCACTGAAAGGAAACCGGGACGGCAGAAAGCGAGATGCTGTTTGTTTTCTTAATTTTACAAAAGCACAATGTTTTGTTTTTATTGTGAGCGTACAGAAATAAAAACAGACCCTTTCGAATGACATCTTACTCTTATCTGTGTGACCATAAATGATGGAGTATTTTAAGTGGTTTTCGCTGTTATAATGAGACAAAATCATTTGCCAATGTGATGATTTGTGTCGTGTAAATCTCACTACAGTGAGAAATATGGAAATATGAATCCTCAGGTGTCGCGTCACTCTCAGTCTCCTCGTGGAAAGATGAAGTAGACTCTTTTTGTCTTTCTTGCTCATCTTTACGTGATTTCTTGAAAAAACGTTGTGCATCCGCCATTGTCACCGCATGTTAAATAGGGTTGCAAAGGGGCTGAACATTTCTGGTAAATTTCCTGAACATTTCTAAAAGTTTCAGAAAAATTCAAAAAATTCTGGAAACTTTGCACATCTTTGTATGATGATGCATTGACGTAATTTTCACTGAAACAGGAAGCTAAGGCGGGACATATTGAATGGCTCCTCCCCCTTTTCAATTAGCCAATAGCGTTTAGTTTACCTCACAGACTGACAGCATCATGGAAGCGAATCCGAGTGCTGATGATAAGTTGGATTCAATAGTAGAGGATTCATTAATTTCATTCTTAACAAACGTACAGTTGGAAAACAGAATAAAACTCAAACCCATATTGCTCCCCAACGTGACAATGGTCGCTTCCTCCAGGTGGTATTTATAGCATAGGGGGCGGAGCTTTAGATTCTAGAGAGCATTTGATTGGACAGAAGATGTGATGAAGCTGAAGTCCGGAATGATCCATGATCCATTTTAGCGGCAGTGAGAGACTGAGTTTTGAATGCTTATATCTCCTAAATGTGAATTTTGTCATTGTTTTGTAACACACCAGCTTATTGATAACCTTAAGGCTAACATATTCATACTTAAAGCTAAAAAAAACTTACATTTTGATTTCAGGAGCCCTTTAAAGAACTCTCACACGCAAAGAAAGCGACCTCGTAAGCTACAATGGCGGACATGTACCAAACTCCTATTGAACCGTGACCCCCAAAACGGAGGTATACGTACCGGGACTTCTGTGTGCCGTTACACCCCTAGCAGCTTTTCTTCTTTCATGCTGTACTATGATAAATATGCATCGGCATACAAATATTATGGTTCTGCATGAATATTGTACTAACTTGTGGACTGGGCTCCACCGTCGTCTGGAGGACCGCTGGTTGAGAAGCCACTGAAACAGGGATGGTGCTTCCACCCTGAATAAGAGAGAGGGAACATATTCAATTCAAACTCTTAGCTTGTGAGTATAAAACACAAGTGTTCCAGTGGAAAACTCACAACTTCCTAAAGGAATATATTATCATAAATTGGAATAATTCCTGAAGGAATCAAATATTGAAAAAAGGAAAGAGAAATAACAAACTAAAGTGTGGGGATTCCAGTTTATCTACTGTAGTTTTTAATAGGACTTCTATTTGATTATTTTAGGTTTGAGCAATAATTTGGCATTCCTTTACCATTTTTTACTTAATTATTATAATTTTAAGTCAGTCTTGAAGATCAGATCAAATTCTGAATAAATGTCAATCCCGTTTCAAATAGGATTTCAATTTATGCAGCAGGATCGTTCTGGATCCACATTATGACAGAGGAATATGATCCTGTCGATATGCATGTGCTGTGACACGAGGATCTGAGAAGTGATTGTTGGTTTGTAGGATGAGGACTGGAAACGGTCCGGCTTACCAGAGCAGCGGCTGTAAACGGGTTAAACTCTCCTACACCATCGACTGCAGTGCTGGTCACCTGAGTGACTGATGGATCCTGCCAAGCACAACAAATATCACTTGCCTATCATTAAACACTGTGTGTTATGAACGTGTTTGGGTGCCAAAGCATTCTTTAAAGTACTTTGGAGTGCCATGTACCATGACATCGCTCAAAACATTCCCATCTGATATTAGCAGAGCGTGTTTTGACTTTTATTCATTCCCAGGATATGATAATCTTGATATCAACAAGTCAATTTCAATTCTTTATAATTCTTGATATCTGTAATTGTATTTTCACTAGTTAGATGTCACAATAGGCTGCCATTCAAATTCAGTTGTTGATATCAAGAATTGATTTCTTACTAGTTGAAATTCCAATTTCACATATCAGAAATACAATTATTTAGTAAAAACTTTTATTTTTGATATCAAGAATTCAATTGCTACTAGTAACAATGTTCATTTCTGATATCATGAATGTGATTGTTACTAGTAAGAAAGCCATTTTCAGATATCAAAAATGAACATTTTTACTAGTAACCATGTAATTCTTGATATCAGGAATTCACATTTTTACTAGTAACAATGTAATTATTGATATCAAAAAATATATTTCTACTAGTAAGAAATACAAAGCTGGTATGTGTATTCGGAATTTCAACTAGTAAGAAATAAATTCTTGATATCAACAACTGAATTTGAATGGCAGCCTATGGTGACATTTCACTAGTGAAAAAACAATTACAGATATCAAGAATTATAGTTTTCACTAGTTGAAATTCAATTCTTGATATCTAGAATGAGCATTTTAATTAGTAAAAATGTAATTGTTGATATCAAGAATTAGCATTGTTACTAGTATAAATCTAATTCCTGATATCAATAACTATTATTTGAACTAGTGAAAATTGAATTGTTGATATCAAGAATTCATATCCTGGAAATTAATAAAAGTTAAAACGGCTTGCCATATTTTCTTTAATTAAATGTCACCAAAGGCTGCCATTCAAATTAATTGTTATTAATTTGATGCATAAAAGCTATGCATGTCTAACTAGCAGAAATATAGCAGTTATTTTAAATCAATAATAACTGTTACTAGTAAAAAAAATATAAATTCCTGAATTCAAAAACAAAATTTTGACTAGTTGAAACATATTTCAACATGTTAAGTTTGTTATTTCTGATATCAATAATTAGGAGAGTAATTTCAGTTATCTAAAATGCCTTTCTTACTAATAACAATCACCTTCATGAGACTAGTATGTGACACTTGTAAGAATCAAATTATTGATATCAAAACTGAAAAAGTTTCTAGTAGCAATTCAATTGTTGATCAAGAACAGACATTTGCACCAGTAACCATTTAATTATTGATAAATTAAAAATTATGATATTTTTTCTAGTAAGCATTGAATTTCTGATATTAAAAATTGGAAGCAAGAAATCAATTCTCGATATCAACAATTAATTTGAATGGCAGCCTATGGTGACATTTAACCAGTGAAAATACAATCACAGATATCAAGAATTATAGTTTTTACTAGTTGAAATTTAATTCTTGATATCAAGGTAATTCAGGGTATTTCTGTGAGTGATTACGTCATTGTTGGTATCAATAATTTACATTTTTACTAGTAGAAATCTAATACCTGATATCAAGAATCAGCATTTGAACTAGTGAAAACTGAATTGTTTGATATTTGTGAATGAATAAAAGTCAACACGGCTTGGCTTAGCCGACACGGTAAATAAGATGCACCTGTTGGATTTGTATAGGCTTCGTGCACTTATCGCGTGAAGTGATGGATCAAAGTGTATGCCAAAATGCTTGGTTCTCTACATAATGATGATAAACGGTGTTAAAATGCTCACGACGACAGAAAAAAACTCGGTTGTTATATTTAAAGACAACTTAAAACAAAAACAAAAAAATCACTTCCTGGATCGTCATCGGAAGGTGATTGGCTTGTAACCCGAACAGTGAGATTTGATTGGCTGAGCCCTCTCACGCTCACCTTTCTCCGGTGACTCCGAACCAAACAAACAGGTTCACAGTGAAAAATATAAATATATTGCATATTACCTAAGACATAATAAATCATTATGTATTTACCTGGAAAGGATTGACATCAACTGGTTCGGCAAAGGGGTTGTTATCGAATCCAGACATCTTGTCTTGCGGCAAGCACAGGTGTTCTCGTGCTCCGTGTACCTGCCAGCGCAACTCACTGACCGCTGCGCATGCGCGGTGCATTCAGTCGTGACGTCACTGCAGGGATCTAGTTTGGATCTCATCTCACTGTGAACCAGCTCTGCTTACACACACTACTCGAAATGAATACTTCTTGAGTTCTGATGTAGAGTTAAACTAATAAACGTGCACTAACATAACATTTTAATAACATGGTGTTATGTGGAGACTTGCAAAAGGGAAGAAAACAGGAAGTTTTTTTTTGTTTTTTAACCTGCAATTCACAGCTATTCATGAAACTCTCTCGCTCTGTCTCTGGTGAAATCAGAATAACTCCGCACCTTTGGCAGCGGTATTACAGGTTTAACAGCTCTCACACGATTACAATTCCTTTAGGCCGGTGTCATGACAAACCGGGTCTCTAACAACTTGCAGTTAATGATTATACTAAGTACATACGAACGATATTAATTTCAAATATGTATAGGTCACTATAGTGCATCATAAAACAAATGTAACGTTTCTTTCACTTGATAAACTGTTAATTAATAAATATGAATAATATCCAATTAAGTGAATTATTCAACATCAGTAAAACATTTTTTTAAATGAACTATTTAGGCATTTAACATGTAATTAATTACAGTAATGATGATTGTGAATCATGTAGGGTAAGTGAAAGTGCGTGTGTAAATTAAGCTAATCAGGCTAATCTGGTATCTGAATGCTATGCTAGTACATAAGCTAACTAATTAATGTTCATAACCTAGTTCAAAAAGCATTTATTTGTTTTTTGTTTTAGTATGAATTTTAATCAGGCGTTAAAGAGAGTATCTATTAAAAGTAATTTGAGCCAATGGGATCGCTTGTGGTCCTAACAGAACCCGATTTTGAGGAGGACCTTGTCACCACACCTGATGCACTCTTATAAATTAAGTATCATTCGAAAGCTTAAACACAAAATGTATCCTGTGAAAAAAGTTTTTAAATTGGACATTGCGTTCTCATAGAAACGCTACTTTAAAGCCTTTTTTGGCAGGCTCCTCCCACTAGTGGGCGGTGTCATATTTCCCTTTTTTGGTAACACTTTATAATAACTGCACACTATTAATCATTAAGCATTAGTAAACAGTTCATTCATAATTTATAAAGCATTAATATATATTAATAAGCAGTTTATAAATACAGGTATAAATGCTTTATTCTTGATTTATAAGCATATCTATAATGTGTTTAATAATTGTATTGTCATACTTTATTAATACTCAGTTTATCATTTCTAAATGAAGTATTGCATTATTTACAAACCAGTTATTTAGGAGTTGTAATTGATTCATAAGATCACTTAGAAATTGTAAGTAAATGATTAATAAACTATTTAAATATACATTCATACATCGTATTATAGTAATAGTTACTTAGTGTGTTAATAAATGCTTTATTAACATGTATTTCTACTGTAATTCAGGGTTAATTCAGGGAGTTATAAAGCGTTTAGTAGAAGTCAGTTCACTATAGTGTGAGCTCATCTAAAGTGAGGACTAGTTATGCCTAGTAAAGCATTTATGAAGGAGATTTAAAGACTCAGATATCTTCTAAACAGAAAAAGGAAACAAACACACAGTGATACAGAACATAGAAATATTAACAGTCTTTAAATCTCCTTTGTAAATGCTTTACAAGGCATAACTAGTCCTCACTTTAGATGAGCTCACACTATAGTGAACTGACCACTACTAATGCTTTATAACTCCCTGAATTAACCCTGAATTACAGTAGAAATACATGTTAATAAAGCATTTATTAACACACTAAGTAACTATTACTATAATAAGATGTATGAATGTATAGTTTATTAATCATTTACTTACAATTTCTAAGTGATCTTATGAATCAATGACAACTCCTAAATAACTGGTTTGTAAATAATGCTATACTTCATTTAGAAATGATAAATTGATCATAAAGTATTAAAATACAATTATTAAACACATTATAGATGTGCTTTTAAATCAAGAATACAGCATTTATACCTGTATTTATAAACTGCTTATTAATATCTATTAATGCTTTATAAATGATGAATTAACTGTTTTATAATGCTTAACTAATGATTAATACCGTGCAGTTATTATAAAGTTACCACATTTTTTTAATAAAACTTTCTAATCTTGACAATACACCTATCGTCGGAAAGGTCTGAAACTCAACGTTACATATGTGACAACTGTGTGATAGAAGTGATGTGACAGAAGTGTATTGATTTGTTACAGGAGAATGCATAAAAAAATTATATAGGATGTGTCACCTGGTGGCTATTTTTGGTATTACGCCTAAATAAAATCCCTTAGGAATTTCAATTTTTGTGATATCAACAACTTGGTTAGACATTACAAGTTACAAAATTACATTATATAAAAAATATATATTTTGTATAAAAATAGATGTAGATGTTTTAGTACAGTACATTTGCTTTACAGTAAACTTAAAGGGGTGGTATTATGCCCTTTTCACAAGATGTAAAATAAGTCTCTGATGTCCCCAGAGTGTGTATGAGAATATTTAGCTCAAAATACCCCACAGATATTTTTATATAGCATGTTAAAGTCACTTTTTGAGGGTGAGCAAAAACGCACCGTTTTGTGTCTGTTCCTTTAAATGCAAATGAGCTGCAGCTCCCGGCACAGGGGGCGGAGCTACAACAGCTTGTGTGCTTTTACCTCACACACACATGCACTGAAAATTTCAAAAACTTTTAGCCTTTTATGTTCAAACCGGAGTCAGACAATGATGGAGAGACTCAAGAAGAAGAGACAACATGTAGACAACATTTCTGAATGGTAAGTTGATGAATTTATGTAGCTGATGTGTAGCTATCTTCTAGTCATTGATTAGCATATTCTGTCATGATAATCTATAAATCGTGTTCCGGGGGCGGGGTTTATGTAAATTTTAATATTAGTGATGTCACTAAACCGGGAGGAATGTCCTCTAGTCCCGACCAGCCGTTTGTTGTAGTTCTTAAAAAGCAATTTCTTTAAAAGCAAATATCTCCCTTTGCTTTGTACTTTGAGCGTCGTAACTTTGCAGATGTTGTTAGAAAGTTAGAAAAGTTAAATCATAATCAACCACCCATTTAAACTTCTTTTACACTTTCATTTCAGCAATAATCTGCTGAAGATCTAAAAAAAAAATAAAAAAAAGAGACCAACCTTAGTTCTGTACTCCAAATCATTCATGAACTACAACCATTACCATTTGAATGGTGCATTCTTAACAAGTGTGTGTGTGTGTGTGCGTGTGTGTGTGTGGGGGGGGGGGGGGGTTAAACAAGACGAGACTAAAGCCTGATGAGCCGGTCATTCAAGTTCTGTCTCAAATCAAAGTACAAAAAACCTGAATGTGGGTGGCAGAAGCCAGCAGCACAACATCTCACATCTTTCACTTTGACAAACCAGTACTCATTTGTTCAAAATGTGTCATTTATTTTACAACCATTGACTTTTTTTTTTTCTTTCATAAGAAATATTTGTTCAACACATGACAGAAGACAAATCAGTTTGCTGAATCCTGCAGTGTCAGCGATGCATGAGATCTAAATAACAGAATATAAATTAACACTCACTCCTGTGAAAAACACCGTCACATGCAGAAACCCTTCACAAACCGTGTTACTGGGCAGAAGCACAGTATGAGGCTGACAGTCATTCATCTTAAACTTCATGATCTTTGCAGAAACTATAGTGACTAGATGGTCTATTTTGCTGGTGGCACAATTTTGTTCATTTTGCTTCAATAACTAGTGATGGACATAGTAATAATCAAGTACAGCAGTTGAATGCGAGCGGCGTGTCGAATCCAAATGCACTTCTGTGGATTACTATATGGTTTTTAATTAAATATTTAGAAAAAGAATAGGGTGTATCGCACTATATATACAGGCAGAAGAGACCATTTGGTAATATATTAAGTCATATTTAAGTCATTTTCTGGCAAGAGGTAATTCATGTTTGCAGGGCATGAACGATCAAGGATTTTCTGAAAAATAATGCTGATTATATATATATATATAAGAAAAGAAAAAAACGTTAAGTAACAGCAATCTAGTAACTCTGTGGCTTCGTGTTTTAACACTGGTTTCTTTGAGGCAGAATAAACAGGGATGGAAACGACTGACGGATGGCTGTTGAAGTAATGACTTAATACACTGTGTGGCGATCTGGAAGACTTCCGAGTCTTCGTTTAGCGTTGGGATCCTCTGGCATTATAACACCAGTTTGCTTGGTCCCTTTAAATGGCATCATTTCCCTCCAAGCACAACACAAAAAGCAGCACAAACACATCCAGAGGTTTTCTCATAAGACACACACTTCTCTTCTCCAACGCATTCAAAGATATAATATATGAATTCAACAACCCAGCGGTCGCTGGTGCTCTGGCTTTGTACACTATAATAATATATTTATATAGATTTATATGTCAATAAAATGTATTAAATAGGATCGGGGGCAAATGCATCTCAGAGAACGCTGCTCGCGTGATTCTACATTGTAAACGTTAAAGCAGCTCGAGTTCATCAATGGCTTCGTCGTCTCGCACCTTTCGGAACGCCGCGGAACTCCCGATCGGCGATCCAAGGAGGACATTCCGTTTCGGAACGTTACAACATTCCCTTTTCCCTGCTTTGGGAAGCGCTGCCCCATCTCCGTTCCTCTCAACATGGCACTTAAGGACTATAATGCAGCAAAAGTGAGCGTTAGCAGGGAGAACGAGCTCTTCTCCGGTGATGGACGTGGAATCCTTCGGTCTTCACACCATGAACTCGTTGCTCCCGTACACCACCACCTGCGGGGCCGGCAGATCCGGATCCCTCTTCTCTCCGGTGGGATTGTCCCGGTGTCTCTGAGGCGAGCTCTTGACGGCCTGCAGACGCTGTTTGCCTTTCTCGGGGTTGAATGTGCCTCGGCTGGTGAACTGCGCTCGCTCCTCGTCGTCCTGGTCCAGGCTGTCCGGCGGGTATAATCGGGTCGAAGGAGATTTGGACCGCAAGCGTAATTTCTGGCTTCTAGTCGGCTGCATGTAGGAGGACGACACGGAGGAGACCGTGGAACTGGAGTCTACGGAGTCCAGGGATTCAGGCTGTTTCCGCAGAACTCTCCTGCTCTTCGCTTCAGTCTTCTTGGGCCTCGAGACGGCCAGCGTTGGGCCTCGCTCTGAGGAGAGGCAAACATCAACATCATCATCAACAACATCAACAAAGCACCAGCAACTCATGCCTGGTTCAGATTACACGGTTTAGCCACGATCCGTTTGACGTAAAGTGTCGTGGGGATTCGTAAACGACAACGGGCGTCGGGACGCAAGATTTGATCGTTTCATCTCGTATAGTGACGTCGCCTCTGCTGTGATGCTTCACGACATCACGATAAAAAGACTAGCATGCTTCATTTTTTTAGTGAGTGTGTGCGAGTGAGTGCGTGTGTGTGAGAGCGTGTGTGAGAGCGTGTGTGAGAGCGTGTGTGAGAGCGTGTGTGAGAGCGTGTGTGAGAGCGTGTGTGAGAGCGTGTGTGAGAGCGTGTGTGAGAGCGTGTGTGAGAGCGTGTGTGAGAGCGTGTGTGAGTGAGTGCGTTTGTGTGAGCGTGTGTGTGTGTGTGTGTGTGTGTGTGTGTGTGTGTGTGAGTGAGTGCGTGTGTGTGTGAGTGAGTGCGTGTGTGAGTGAGTGCGTGTGTGAGTGAGTGCGTGTGTGTGAGTGAGCGTGTGTGTGTGTGAGTGAGTGCGTGTGTGTGTGAGTGCGTGCGTGTGAGTGAGTGCGTTTGTGTGAGTGAGCGTGTGTGTGTGTGTGTGAGTTTGTGTGAGTGAGTGCGTTTGTGTGAGTGAGCATGTGTGTGAGAGTGAGTTTGTGTGAGAGTGAGTGAGCGTGTGTGTGTGAGTGAGCGAGCGAGCGAGCGTGTGTGTGCGCGAGTGAGTGAGTGAGAGAGAGTGTGTGAGTGAGCGTGTGTGTGAGTGCGTGTGTGTGAGTGAGTGCGTGTGTGTGAGTGAGCGTGTGTGTGTGTGTGAGTTTGTGTGAGAGTGAGTGAGCGTGTGTGAGAGTGAGTGAGCGTGTGAGCGAGTGAGCGAGCGTGTGTGTGTGTGAGTTTGTGTGAGTGAGTGCGTTTGTGTGTGAGCGTGTGTGTGTGAGTGAGCGTGTGTGTGTGTGTGTGAGTGAGAGAGAGTGTGTGAGTGCGTTTGTGTGTGAGTGAACGAACGTGTGTGTGAGTGAGAGTGAGTGAGCGAGTGAGTGAGTGTGTTTGTGTGAGTGAGAGAGTGAGTGCGTTTGTGTGAGAGAGAGAGAGAGAGAGAGAAAGAGAGAGTGTGTGTGTGTCTGAGTGAGTGTGAATGTGTGTGTGAGATGGCATGCAATGACTGGTCGGAAAGCAACGTGTAGTCTCACATGTTTCTTGTCCACGACACGACAAGATTTTAGGAGTCAAAATCATGTAATCGTCACAGACACAAAAATCGTGTAATCTGAACCAGGCATTAAAGTACTAGTGCTACTAACTTAATGTTTTCCCTGTTTTGTTCCTGACAAAACACTGCGTTGCTTGTTTTTATATCATTGTATAGCCTAGCAGCTTATATACATATATATATATATATACACACACACAGTCAAGTGCATGAAGTGTTCAACTTGCCACACTTCGTTTTGTTAGTTAATTAAGTACATAATCCAGATATTTAGAGTGCATTTTTCTTTTTGGAATTTTCAGTGTGAACACACTACTCACACTATTTGTCATAGAATAGTGCAATAGTAAGCAAATTGATCATATGCACGAAACGTTATTAAAAACTTCTGCAATAATAAAAGCCAGCTGGAAAACTTCCGGTGAAATGTCACTTGTTGGTGTGTCGGTGTCTTCAATGTCCTGAGGCAACTTTAACAGCATCAATAGTGTAATACTTAGTTTTTAATAGGAATATAGTCACTTAAATAGTCAGACCTAGCATTAATTTAGTTATTCAAACGTTAAACAACATCAAAAAGACGCGTCTCAACGTTGTAAATTAAAGATTTATTGTGCACTTTAGTTGCAAAAGGGGAGTTTTCACAAGTGTGCCAAAATCACTGTGCTGACTGACAGCTTTTGTGATTATAAAGGGAGAGCGAGGTACAAAAAAAGTGCTAAACCTTGACAAATGTATTTTTAAAACTTTAATTAGATTCATTGAAGAAAATGGGAGTTTACGCTGGCTGACAGATTCTGAGATTATAAAGGGAGACGCGGCGCTCGCTTTCTGTGTAATTCATTCACAGGTTGAAGAAAAGATTGTTTTTCATGAGACTTAGTTTCTTTTCCTACTTCACTACAAAAAGTGCTAAACTTTGACAATTTATTTTTAAACGTAGTGATTTTATACTGTTTAATATTCATTCAAAAGCAAAACGGGTGAAAAAAATATTACATGAAACGTCTACTATGAGCCAATAAATGCTCCTCTGCCGCCATCTACTGGTTATAGTGGTAATTTATGTGTTTGTTATTTTTAAATAAAAGTGTTTTCTATCAAATGTTGGATTTCCTGCATCTTGAAATGATCGGATTTACAAATGGGGCCAATCTCAGAAGGATGAGCTAATTAATCACATTCAAAATAACATTGCAAATGCTGGAAAAATGTTGCGTGAGCGTGTCCAATTACAGACACCGTGTTTCTTATTCAAACGTTCCCATTAGTCTTTATTGCAATCAATGAAACTGGTTTATTAGCAAATTAGCTAAGTGAGATAACTACATTAAATAAAATATAAATACAACATTAAAAAGTCAGCCACTGATGGTTTTGCATCGATGTACAGCCGGGTATGCCCAAGCTAGCTTATCGAAAACCAGGAAGTAACTGTGCATATGTTTAATAGGGACACTCCTACTGCTTTTAAGTTCAACAGCAATGTGAAGCACTAGTTATGGTGCATTCAAGTCATCTTGTAAAGATCGTACTTACGAGTTGAACGCACATGAACGCCACCACAATGTCGTAAATACGAGTGGGAAGCTCGGGGTTTTCTTTAAGCCGTGATCTTCACGAGTTGTGGCCGTGTCAGTGAGAAACATGGCGGAATACCACAATACTTAAAGGAATTTAGCAGTGATAATTCACAGCGCAGTAAGCTAATTGCCTGCACAGAATATGATGGCATTATAATATAACAATATAATATGTAATGATAAAGATTGCAGTGGCTTCATAAATGAATTAAAAACCTAAAAGAGCAACGTACACCTGATGCACATTTCTTTGTTCTTCATTTTCTAGAACAAGAGTTTAAGAACCTTGCTGTATTTTTGTGTAATTAATTAAGAGAAAGTACACTGCCATCTTACTCAGACGAAAGTGACTTGAACGCACTTCCCACCTCGTAAGTACGAACTTCCCAGGATGACTTGAACGCATCATTAGTTACTCACCTGAGAAGTCAGAAGTGGCTCCCTCAGAGTCCACATTCAGGTTTTCCGAGCTGTCTGCGGTGCCGATAGAGGCTTCGGACTCCAGGGTCTCGTCATCGGACGCCCGCGGCTCCAGAGCGAGCATCTCGAAGGTCAACTCCTCCCTATGAGGACCATCAAACAAATCTCAGGCTTTGACTGTGTTCATTAACTAGTAGTACTGCTAACACACAGCAACTCTGGCTGCATACGGCACATTATAGAAAACCTAGTATGTCCTCTAGGTATTCATATGGCGTAATAGTATGATATGCTATTCCCAAAACACCCTTAGGACCTTATTTTAACAATCTAAGTGCATGGTCTAAAGCTCACGGCGCAAGTGCACTCAGGGCGTTTCCTAATCCACTTTTGCTAGTTTAACGACAGGGAAAAATGGTCGGCGGTCCCGGCGCATGGTCTAAAAGGGTTGTCTCTATTCTCTTAATGAGTAATGGGTGTGTTTTGGGCGTAACGTACAATAAACCAATCAGAGTCTCATCTCCCATTCCCTTTAAAAGCCAGTTGTGCTTGTGCCATGGCGGATTCGCTATTTACATGACGGAATTAGCAAGCGGAAAAACTGAACGCTTCTCTAGCGAGGAAACGGATCTGCTCGTGCGAGAGGTTAAAGAGCGGATTCCAACGTATCTTTATGTATTTCAGTTGCCTCAAACAAAACCTGAACAAATTTCAAATTTCAGTTGCGCCTGAACAAATGCATTTGCCATTTATACAACGTGTCGCAGGACGTGAAAATGAAAACTGCGTCGGGCTGAAACTAGCAAAACACACTTGCGTCGCGTCTGGCGCTGAGTGTATGATAGGGCCCTTAATATCCAAGTTCATGCAACCAATGCGAGATGCTAAAGCTGTCTCTCTTAAGCCCTATTCGCACGGGATTAGTATTACCCCTGGACCTCTGTAATTAAGAAATTACCCCCTGACGTCTGTGTTTTTGGTGGCTCATTCACACGGGCAAATAAATGTTCGTAATTCCCTCGAGTTTACGGACTTTACAGCGTGCGCCCACCCATTCACACTTCACTAGCTGAACGTGCTGAAACGAAGATCGCGCTGCAATATTGCAATTCAAAAAAAGAACTTATTTAAAACCAATTTATTAGAGAAATATATGATATATATTATAGAATATGATATTATTGTATACATATATAATATATCTTCTTTTTCTTTTATTCTTTGTCCATATTTACAACAAGCCTGCCTGAAGAAGGTATTATAAATACCGAAACGTCGCGATAGGCTTGTTTTTCTATTCATTTTATTTGGTTTATTTCATTTTATATCATTTTTACTCTTTCACACTTTGATTTCTTGAGATACTTACAGGATGGACGTCTTTAGAGGCCGTGTGAGACAAAGAAATGCTCCACGATACAGACTACTAAATTACACTACCACAAAAAGCGTCCAAACTTTCCAAAAGAGCTTCCATGTTGCGCCAAAATACTTAATTTGACGTTTCCATGACAACGGTCCGAGTTGAGCTTCCGGATCACGTCTTTACTGTAGTTTGTTTTCTCTTTTGCAGCACTTCATAGTTTTTATTGGAGAAAAACTATAATCGGATTGGAGTAGAGCATATCGAGAGATTTTATTGTTAATATAGTTTTAATACAGACGTAAAATGGACTGTTAAACGGCCCATAATGGTTATTACGTTCTTTAGGAAACGATAGGCTCACAGAAAAACTGCCCAAATCACAGACATGGGGATTCGCACGGGACTGGTATTATCAGAGGACCCTTGTGTTGGCCGAAATACGGTAGGTAATTTTCGGGGGAATTTTTACAGACATGGCAGATTCGCACGGGATAAAAATCACAGACGACCTCTGCGATTATTACAAATTACCGGAGGTCCCTAGATAATACTAATCCCGTGCGAATAGGGCTTTACTCATCTTTCTGCAGACTCTTGATTTGTTCGGTCAGCACTTTCTCCTGACACGTCTACGTTAAAACCTAATATTCTGGACATTAATTGTCCCACCCTTAACCAAAAAAGCTGAATATGTGGGCATAACCAAAAAAATGTGGGCTGTGTCAGCTTGTAATGATCCACACTTCCTCCAGCAAGGGTGTTGTAACCCAGAAAACATTGATTTTTGCTTTGGTGTAATACAAAATATGGCAAAATAGTATGATGATATGTAAAGCTGTCTTCTCTTACTTCTCTTTCTGCAGACTCTCGATTTGTTCGGTCAGCACTTTCTCCTCCTGCTGCATGGCGACCTGTTGCTGCTCAGAGACTTCGGGATCTTTCTCGTCTCCGCTCTCCTGCATCAGATCCGGGACGGCTGAGGAGCGAGGACTCACCGGAGGAGACGGTGTGTGATACCTCACCCTGTGCACTGGGCCCTTACTCTGTCAAACACAACACAACACACACTGATGAGTGGCGGAGCTCCAGATTATAAGATGGTAAGAAAGACGGGTAACACTTTACAATAAGGTTCATTAGTTAACATGAACTAAGAATGAACAATACTTCTACAGCATTGATTAATCTCAGTTAATATTAATTTCAACATTTACTAATACGTCATTAAAATCAAAGGTCGTATTAGTAAACATTAGTTAATGCACTTTGAACTGACATGAACAGCTGGATTATTATTAACTAACATTAACAAAGATTCATAAATACTGTAACAAATGTATTGCTCATTGTTAGTTCATGTTAGTTAATACATTGACTAATGTTAACTAATGAACCTTTTTGTAAAGTGTTAATGAAAGTCATTTTGATATTAGTACAGCTACGATCACAGAAAGCGTTTGGCAGTTTCATACTAAAGACTCACTTTCAGACTACAGACTTTCCAAAGTGAACATTTTGTCCCAAGGACAAAAGGCTGTTTATTGTCTTGTGATTTGATCATGTCATGTTCTATGATGGAAATTGTATTTTGTTGCAATCATAAAAGAAACGGCCCAGTGGTCAGATTCCTATTTGTTTATAACAAGTGTTCATTTTGGAGCCTGGATAGAAAAACACAGACTCACTTCAGCCCAAAGCCATTACCTTTCTGAATGAATTTGACTGCTCATTCCCAGAGAAAGCAAGTAAAAAAAGTGTAAAATATCAGGCACATGGAGTGAATGCAACACACACACACACACACACACACACACACACACACACACACACACACAGCAGGGTTCCCACACCTTGATTAACTTCAAATTCAAGGACTTTCGAGTTCAAATACCCTTAAATTCAAGGACTTCATGTGGGGACACATTTAAAGTGAGAGAAAAGGTTACATCGTGTTACCTCGTAAGATACATTGTTACAGTTTTGCGCGCCTGAACGTCATGGCAACGTATAACACAAAGTACCTCACGCGGGAAACACTTAACGTAACACGTAAATGCGTGTAACTAACGTAGGCTAAATCAAGCAAGCTAGTATGCATAGGCCACAAAGTTATTTTCAAAAACTTTCCAAGGCCTTAATCTTTTTTTCATATTCACAAACTTTCAAGGATTTCAAGGACCCGTGGGAACCCTGACACACACACACACATATAAATACCCAAGTCATGCAGTGCATTATGCATTATGAAAATGAATGTGATTCTGTCTAGATTAATAACATGTTAAGTGCCTAACTATCATCTCAGCTCTTGAGTTTCTTGCCATATCATGATCATGTAGACAGACGGACCACACAGTGCTGGGACGACACTTACGGTAACAGCGGGAACATACGGTAAATACCTACCGCCACAGCACTGCGGGTTATGCTCATAAATCTAACAGCAATTACTACGGGTTTCTGGATTAGAGAGGAGAGACTGGGGTTAGTGTCGAGACAGAGCTAATGTGAGGGATTTACACAAGCAGGACATGATCCTGGAACAACATCCTAATTTTTTGAGCATCAGTGACGGTTCTGGCATTGACAGAGACATGATAGTCTAGTGGTATCATTTTTGTTTAGTATAATGCAAGGAGGCTGGGTTCAAATCTTGATCTAATAATTAAAAAAAAATAATGAACCCAAGTTAAATTGCAAAAGAACTCGACCGGCGGTGATCGTTCTTCATGTATCCTATGGAAAACAGCAGAATTTACTTTTTGGTAACATCATGCGTGTCATTGGATAAACCCAATCCCACAAAGCAATAATTATTATTTTTTTAAATAAAACTCCACCCAAATTTTCAATGTAATAATTACTACAATGTCTTCAGGCCCAATTATATTGAATTATGAACCAAAGCGTGATCATACATTATTAACGCTTACTGACACAAGCCCTGCATGGATTCAGTCTTCCATGTATTTTGTAGCTTAATTTGACAAATTAATTTATGAATTTTACCATCATATGGACACCACAAGCCTAAACTGCAGCTTATCTCTGTGTTTGGCGACCATATCGGTATCGGCCGATATTTGTTAATTTTCTATGTTATAGTTATCGGCCCAAAAAGAAAATCAGGCCGATATATTAAAGCTGATAAATAATGGATTATTTCCTTCAGTTGAGACACTTCAGATGCTGGTTCAACATGATGGTTTTGAATTGATTGAAATATGATTGGAATCACTTCAAAAAAGGAAAATACAGATAAGTGCAAGTCTGTCATATCGGCTACAAAAAATTATGAGAACATCACTATGATGATTGTGTACTTGAGACATGGCCTTTAATGATGAGACTTTTGTTTTTGTAATGCAGGTTCTCAAATTATATAAAAATCTGGATTTAGATTTATCGGCCAATATATATCGGTTATCGGCTTTCAAATATAAAGATTTATTGGTATTGGACAAAATTTTCATATCAGTGCATCCATATTTGGAAGTGCATTTTGTGAATCAGAGGCTCTGTAGTCCTTCAGAGAAACGCACGACACAGATTCCCTTGAGTCCCGGTCGATACTTTACAGTATTAAGGAAAAAAATGAATAGAGTTACAACTTCAGTTTCAACTTTCCACTATAAAGCGTCTCTCCAGTGCGTTCATGTTTTACTCGCAGACGTCTGACCTCGAGGGTCTGAACAGAAGAAATGAACCGGAGATTATTTCCATTTAAAAGAAGGCGGAGCCTCAGAGCCACACCCACCTATTACATCGTTACAACGGACCAATGGGAGTACAGAGGCGTTTGAAGTTCAGAGGCATTTCTCTGTGGCCGTTTCAAACTCTAGAAACAAACGTAGTTTTGGCCTGATTTTGTTCAAAATGACGTCACTCTAGTTCGCTCTTCACTTGAAGTATATCGAGGCCTTAAATGGTGACGACTTTGGGGCACTAATCATTTTGAACCTACAGTACAACAAACATGGAAATTAATAATCAAATGTAAAATAATTTTTTTTTCCTGTTTTGGTAGTTAGGCTTAGGGCACTCAAAAACCATTTGGCTCAATAATCAGTTTGAATGGGTTTGGATGGGCATGACGCCACTGCAGCAATGTTTCTATCGGCCAATGAGATTGTAGGGTTAGGGTTGAGCCGATAACTGGGGCTGGAGATTGATTCTTATCAACCTGTCATTTCCCTCTGATTTTAGAGGATTTAGGTCCTATGATTGTGGGAAAACAATGTTGTTCCAGGACAAACACTTGTAGGATTGTCCTGCTTCCTGGATCAACAACTTTTATTGGTTATGCAACAATATTCCTGTCAAACAAACGATCCTAACTCTAATCATTAACTACCTCTAAAATAAGAGGGGGAAACCTTTATCAATAAAAGGTTGATAAGATGGTTCTGAGAAGGATGTTGATCCAGAAACACGTCCTCCTTGGTGTGGTTTCGGACATCTGGGTTATTTGGATGTCTATAGAAATATGAAAAAGACTCTCAGCTGTTGAACTCTTACCATGGACCTGCGAATGAATGTGAGTCGGCTCTTGGCTTTGTTCTCAGCGAACTCCAGAGTGCTGATGTCCTTCAGCCTGGCCTTGTACTTATTCATCTGCTCGCAAATGATCAGCTCGACACACCTTTAAAAAACAAAAAACAATATGTAATGGCAAAAATCAGATAAGCGATGACATCACAATGCTTCTAACTTCCAATGACAAACCTGCCACAATGGGCTAGTACTGTAAACGTTAGTATTAGGACCAGGGTTTGAAATTAACTTTCACTCACCGGCCACTTTGGCTACTAAATGTTTCACTCACCGGCCATTCAGAACTTCTAGTAGCCAAAAAATAAAATGGATTACCTACGTCACAGCTTATATATATATTTTAAAATATGGATTTCATTCATTCATTTCTTATTCAAACAAAATCCTGTGATCCAGCATCTCCTCCCTTCCTCTTTCATCTTCATCACCAAAAATGTGTTTTAAGTGGACAAATCAAAACAGTACAAAAAACATAAAAAAATAAAGTACGATGTTGGAAAATAATGTCTTTTCTGTTCACCAAATGCTTTTTAATCTCAGCTATTGCTTCAATGCAAATGAACAAGCACGTCATTATTTGTTGTGTAGTGACGTGTGTGTTCAAGTAAGCCAGATATGCTCAGATTCTGCGCAATACGCTGTATTTAATATATCATGATGACTCACGAGTTGAGTATTTGCGCTAAATCTATGCAGATTTGTCTTACACGAACTTCTCAGGCAAAGTGAGTTAACATAATAAGTAACACGCCAAATTGGCTAGTGATTTGAACACCCGCCACAGTTGATTTGGCAGGTTTGCGGGGGTTAATGTCAAACCCTGATTAGGACTAAACTATATGAAGTGAGAGTTGTCCATTACGCTGTGGTTTTCCCGATGTCCTGAACGCTCCTCAGAGGGTCGATGGTGTCGGGACAGCGCAGGATACAGGGCGCGAACACGATAGCCAGCGCGTTAGCAGACATGCGGTTTGTTTCCTCCTGCAAGGCAATCCTGTGCGCGACAGAAACAAGATTGACATTTCCAGCATCAAATCATTTACACCGAAATACAACATTCTGCACAAAAAGTGCAAAAGAAGCCAATCAGAACATTTTATCTGTAGTTTACGAAGGGCAGTGGGATTTTAGAACAAGGCTGCATTTATTTGATTAAAAATACAATACAGAAAAAAACAGTAATATTGTGAAATATTATGAAAATTTTAAATGACTGTTTTCTATTTTAATATATTTTAAACTGTAATTTATCCCTGTGATGCAAAGCTGAGTTTTCCGCATCATTACTCCAGTCTTCAGTGTCACATGATCCTTCAGAAATCATTCTAATATGCGGATTTGATGCTCAAAAAACATTCATTATTATTATTAATGTTGAAAACAGTTTCAATTACACAACAATTTCACTGAAAGCCAACATTCTGCACACACAAAAAGTGGAAAAGAAGCCAATCAGAACATGTTTTATCTGTGGTATACTAAGTGCAGTGGGATTTTAGACCAATGAGATTTCTCTGTGGGCGGAGCTACACAAACACACAATGAGACTAAATAGAAACCAAAGGGCCGACAAAAGGATAGGATTTATCGCTTGCCGTTTGATAGTGTCTCATCACTGTGTAATAGTTAAAACATTAGGTTACACTTTATTTTAAGGTGTCATTGTTACAGTGTAATTATATATTTAAGTACTGAGTAATATTAATTAACTACATGTACTTACTATAGGGCTAGGGTAGGATTAGGGTTTGGTTGAGGGTTAGTTGCATGTAATTGTGCATCATTTACTGTTATTACTATGGTCAGTACATGTAACATATGTAACAAGGACAGTGTAAAATAAAGTGTTACCAAACATTATTTATGGTGCAGTCATTCATGCATTCATTATTTTGGAGAGATACAGCTGAAGTCTCACCTGACCAAATGGAAAATAAGGCGCTCCAGCGTGTTCAGATGAGTTCTGCTGAGCTGGTCGATTATAGAGTAAACGCCTCGAATCACTTCTTTTTTGTCCTGGAGACCTGAAGAGACATGACCAATACATCTTCAAACATTACGCCTCTATAAATGTCTAGTTTATCTAAAGCAATAAGGTTACTGCATCTGTGGACTGATTTATAAAATGTACAAAGATTTTAAAAGTTTTGAACTTGGGTGTTCTCTATTATTTTATCATTTATGGTTGAAAAGGATTCATTATCTACTTCAACACAGTGTAAAACCTATAAAAAATAAATAAAATTAAAACAACTTTGAATCCAAGACGTAAAGGTAGTTTAGCAACTTTAGGGATCTTTGATTTTGTTATCATTTTACAGCATTATCAATAAAATCTTTTTATTATACTGGGATACTGAAATGGCTAATGTGCGCCGAAACAAAACAAAACAAAAAAACCTGAACAAAATGCAAAATTAATAAATAAATAAATACATGATCATATGCCAGATTGTCCACTAGTATCGATTTTAATGTTCGACGAAACAAACAAAACAAAAAGCAAAACAAAATAAATAAATCATATGCCTGATTGTCCACTAGTACTGATTTTAATCTGTGGCAAAAAATAAATAGAAAATAATAATAATAATAATAATAATAATAATAATAATAATAATAATAAGCCGCATTGTCCACTAGTACCGATTTGAATCTGTGCCAAAAAAATAAATAAAAATTTCATATGCCTGATTGTCCACTAGTACTGATTTTAATGTGTGCCAAAAAATAAATAGAAAATAATAATAATAATAATCATATGCCACATTGTCCACTAGTACTGATTTGAATCTGTGCCAAAAAATAAATAGAAAATAATAATCATCATCATATGCCACATTGTCCACTAGTACCGATTTTAATGTGTGCCAAAACTAAACAATAAAGAGACACCAAAACTGAACGCTAACGCTATAATCTCGATGGGAATCTGCTCACCCATGGCCCGCAGGAACTCCTCATACAGTTCAAAGGTCATCAGAGGATTAGGCAAGTCACGAAGCCACTGCTTGAAAACACTGGCAATGACATTAATGTTGTAGTCGTCCAGATTCATGCCGTTTACATCTGAGGGCAGAAAATAATAGATATCAAACTACAGATACAGACATAGCTACTATAGATGTAGATACAGTACTACAGAGAGTTAGTAATATGAATATTCAGCACTATTATTATGTTCTGTGATATTATTGATTTGTCTGCACTGACACTATTGGATGGGAGCTGAACTGAGCTGATGATGACATCACTGACGAACTTTACACAGTTATTGAGCAGAACTGAATCAACACTGAACTGACTCTGACACGCTTGTCTTTCTAGAGAATTGAGCTCTGTTTGCATCATTGAATCATTCTTTTTATGTTTATCCTTGTAAAGCTGTATTATATAAAGCGCTATAGAAATAAAGGTGACTTGACTATAGACAAGATATCAAAATCTTGTGTTCCAGTGAAAACTACTAAACATTCTTAAAACAAGAAACATTTACTTGAGAAAACAACAAAACTGCATAAGAAATGTTTTAGGGTCCAATTCTCACAATATTAACTAGTTGCTTATCAGCATGCATATTACTAGCATATTAGCTGTTTATTAGTACTTATAAAGATCATATTATTGCCTTATTCTGCATGATCATAATCTACATCCCTTAATGAATCCACCCAATACCTAAACTTGGCAACTACCTTACTGACTATTAATAAGCAGTAATTAGGAGTTTATTGAGGCAAAAGTCGTAGTTATTAGTGAGAATTGGACCCTAAACGTTTAAAAAAAAAGTTTAAAAGTAAAATTTAACTAAAGTTTAGTTTATTATACAACTAGTGCTGTCAATCGATAAAATAATTAACTAATTAATCACTTTTTCTGTAATTAATCGCATAACATTTATGTTTTTAATATATATATATTTATATTGCAATAATTTCACAGTTAATCTCCAAATTAATGAAGAAACAACATAAAAAAAAACACAGAAAGATGGTATATTTTAAATATTTACAGTTAGGAAATATACAAAAATTTAATAAGGTTATCAAACACTTCACTGCATAATTGAATTTTAAATACAGATTAATCCTTAAAGCTACAAAGGTTCTTCAGTCACGAGCAGTCTTGTGTTATTTGATTATCATTAATGACATCAGCAGCAGCAGGTTTATTAGGCTGCTGTCACTTTAATATCCGACGCAGATCTGACATATATCTGATGTGCTCACAACTCTTTACATTCATTTAAGGCTTTTTTTAAACTCATTTAAGGCTGTGCTTGCGAGGATACTCGACAAAACGTGTATTTTGGCATCATCGTGTGTGTTTTTGTCTGTTCAATGCAGTGTCTGTCACACAGACAGGAGATTCACAGCCAGGGTGGATTTAAGTTCTTGTTTATGTCTTATCGCGCTTGAATGGTTTAATAGCACTTGAATGAATGATAGCATGATCATATACTGAAGTCTAGCATTAAAGGATTAGTTCAATTTCAAAAAAAAATTTTTGCTGATAATTTACTCACCCCGATGTCATCCAAGATATCCATGTCTTTCTTTCTTCAGTGGAAAAGAAATTAAGGTTTTTGAGGAAAACATTCCAGGATTTTTCTACACAGAATGGACTTCAATGGCAACCAACTATACCAATGTTCAGAGAAGGTTCAAATGTCCGTCTCAATGCAGCTTCAAAGTCTCGACACGATCCCAGTCGAGAAATAAGAGTCTTATCTAGCGAAACGATCAGCCATTTTCTAAAAAAAATTATGTATATATATATATACTTTTTAACCACAAATGCCTGTCGTGTACCATCTCTGAGATGCGCCACGCATTGCGTCATCACGTTGGAAAGGTCACGCGTCACGTCATCTATCTAAGTTATTTGTCTGTGTACTCCGGTTCAAAAAGGAAGGGAAGGGCGAAAAATGTCATCTCATTTTCTCCTCCAACTTCAAAATCATCCAACATCTTTGTTTTAATTTATCATTATTATTATTTTTCTTTTTTTCGAGTCCTTTCCAATGTGATGACGTAATACGTGGCGCATCTCAGAGATGGTACAAGACGGGCATTTGCTATTAAAAAGTATATATTTTTTTTTCGTGTCGAGACTTTGAAGCTGCATTGAGACGGACATTTGAACCTTCTTTGAACATTGGTATAGTTGGTTGCCATTGAAGTCCATTCTGTGTAGAAAAATCCTGGAATGTTTTCCTCAAAAACCTTCATTTCTTTTCGACTGAAGAAAGACAGACATGGATATCTTGGATGAAATCGGGGTGAGTAAATTATCAGCAAAAATGTTTTTGAAAGTGAACTAATCCTTTAAGAAAAACCCATGCGTTAACATGCTAATTTTGACACCACTAAATTTAACTTAATAGCACAGTACTTTATGAACCTGAGCTGGATGTGTCCAAGAAGGAAAACATCTGAAATGTGCAGTGCTGGCGAAGCTCCAGACACAACTAGAAAACCCCTGGTTTAAATCACACGTTCTCATGTTTCATACCTGTGTCTAGACTCAGCTTCAGCTCCTTAATCTTATTGGTGGATCCAGACTTTCTGTAGATCCCTTCCGTGTACAGGCCATGCATTTCAATGTAATTGATGAGTTTCTCGGCCACGAAAGGCACTGTTCGCTCGTCGATGGTCAGACGGGACAACTCCACGCCGAACTGCCTTGATGAAAGTTCAGGGTCATACTGCACATGGAAAGAAAGGAACATGCTGTAAGTGACGGGATGTTCCCCGATCACATGAATGCACTTACCGGAAAAATCCCTTACCTTCTTGCTGCATTTGGTGGTCATCTTCTGACAGCACTTTCTGTGACACGCATAGCGGCACACTACACAAGACACAGACATCTCATTCATTCTCATTTTCGACATACGGCACAGATTTCTTTCTCTTTTTTTCTTTTCTTTTTTTTACAAAAAAAGCACCGCCACCTAAAATAAACTCAATTTAAGTCAACATTCCTCTCTCATTGTAAGATGGCGGAAAACATCCTGCATCACAAGGCCAAACTGTTCTCTGTTCGAGGCCATGGGCTTGTTGGTGATCAATCGGATTATGTTAAATTGAGTTCAGGCCCACTTTGATGCAGAGACTGTTGACATGAAACTCACGTTTGCAGACACACGCCTTGTCCATCATCCAGATGAGGGAGGAGCAGAACTCGCAGTAGGTGGGAATACTGTATTGAGTCGACTTGAATATGTGGCCGTTGTGTTCCTCCACCTGAAACAAAGCCTCAGTGTCAGATGATTTCCAAGAAAAACAGGAAAGCTAAATCAGTGCACAAAAACTCGGGCCCTGTTTACTCCTGGTATTAAGATGCGTTTTGGGTGATCGGATCACAAGTAGACGAGAGACCCATTCCTGTTTACACCTGGTGTTTTAATCCGTCTCTTTTATCCACTTTCAACCATTTCCTGATTTCTTCGAGAGGAGGGTCTATGTTTGGGCTTTTTCAGATCTTTCGATCAAATGGACAAAATAAGCTCACGCAATTTACACATGAACGCAACCGGAGACGACGGAAAAACACACGGAGATCATCAGCTCAAGACCAGCCGAACACTGTAAGTGTGTGTTTGAGATCAGGATCGCCTTCAAACCAAACTTGGGTCGCCAGCCTGTTTAAATATGAACGCGACCGGAGACGACAGAAAAACACACGGAGAGCATCAGCTTTAGTTTCTACTCTGAAGCCGCAAGACCAGCCGAACGCTGTGAGTGTGTGTTAGAGATCAGGAATGGTGAGAGGACATTGTGCTTGGTACGTTTTTCATCTTTAAAGGGGGGGTGTGAAATGCTATTTCATGCATACTGAGTTTTTTACACTGTTAAAGAGTTGGATTCCCATGCTAAACATGGACAAATTTTCAAAAATTAAGTTGTACGTTTGATGGAGTATTTCTGTGCCAAAAATACTCCTTCTGGTTTGTCACAAGTTTCGGAAAGTTTTTTTCGAGTATGGGCGTGTGTGACGTCAGATGGGGCGGAATTTCCTTATACGGGTCCTAAGGGCACTTCTCCCGGAAGGGCGCGCGCGCACCCGTAGACCAGAGCGAGAGAGCGAAAGCAGTACGCCCATCAAAGCGCTGTGCTCGGCTTTAGGGAAGTCATCAACGGAGTTGTGCAAGTGTTCTTGGTTGTTCCCTGCATTTCGACGATGATTGTTTTATAAACAAGGCCCAGTTCGACGCCGGATTTGCAGATCGGAGCAGTCCCAACGATAAAGGTTCACGGTCGTGCGTTGGAACCGCAGGGGGTGAGTAAAACTGCTTCAAATGTCTGTGTGTTGTTAGCTATCGGCGCGTAAGCACAGCTTTAGCTCCGCCCACACGGCACGCCTCGAGCCGCTCGTTTTTTTCCGGAAAGACTCGGTACAGCCTATCTTTCTTTTATAAATATAATAAAACTAAAGACTTTTTGGAGATATGAAGGATGCAATACTACTCTATAGGTACTCAAGATTAACATGAGATTGACTGAAACTGAGTGTTTCACCCCCCCTTTAAACCAAACTTGGGTCTTCAGTCGACAAAGTTTAAATCCCGTCTAGAGCTCTTCCCATAATGTTACGCATTAGATTAGTAGACGGAGAGTGTGACTTGTGATCTGATCGATCAAAACTCATCTAAACACCAGATGTGAACAGAGCCTCAGACTGTGATTCCACTCACTATATCAGCATCCTTTTTCCTTCTCTTCTTGCGGTCTGGTTTGGGAGCCTGTGGGAGAAAAATAGCCAAATAAACACACAGTTGATTGAATGAGAATACCACGAATGGACAAAAATCTGTTACACATTTTGTTGTTATGAGGAACTGGACACATTAATCCTATGCACTAAATTATATTGGAGCCATTTAAAAATGTAGAGGCATATTTCTCAACATCAATCTACGTTTTCAATCTACTATTACCTGGCATATTCCTTTTAAAATAAGTTTCTAATTTTACATTTATTTAATGTTCATGTATAGTGCAGCTCACCTTGCTCTGTCCACTGCTGTCCAGAGGTTTGTGTTCGGTCATGAACTCATCCAGAAAGACTTTGAAGGTGTTGACCCAAACTTTGACCGGCGACTCGCTCCAGTCCCTCTGCTCCTGACGCATGTTTTTCTCCAGGATTTGCTCAAAGAGGGCATAGAGATCCTTATAACGAATGCTCTTCCCGTCGTCCATCTGCAAACAGAGCGAAAACAAAACTTCTGATTCTGATGAACCAACAAGCATTACATCTCTTCCATGAAATTTGCAAAGACACAATGTCCAAAAGTCATGTATTTTGATGAAAGATGGGTGAGATAACATTAGCAATGTTTCCATCCAAAGTTGAGAATTTAACTTGCTTTATTTTTGTCCTTGCTTGTAGACGAGGTTGACAGAAGTTAGCCACTTTCGTTCCAACAGAGGATGAAATGTGTCGTTATCTTATGAGTGTTGAGTGACGTAATATCCCAAGTGGAGGCGTGGAAGAGACGTGAGACTGAGCGCACTGAAAGCCCTCGCGCTACTCATATACTGAGCGAGAGATAAGACAATAGAGCTGCACAATTCATTCCAGACAATTAGACTGGGATCTCCATTCAAACACCCACACGATCTTTCAATTCGTCTGTCTATTAAACTTTGACGAAATCATATCGCAACATTCAGATCTGTGTTGGCGCTGACCCGGAGAGAGTCGTCATGAAACGGCTTCACAAACAGTCTTTTCAACCTCATAGTATCTTTATTTCTGTGATGCAATACTTAAAATTATCATAGAAGTACTGGGATAAAAGTTTAAAGTTTGAATATGAACACTGATGTCTACGACAGCTTTTGATAGAAACTTGGTGCTTAAAATAACGCATTTATCGATTACATTGTTTCACCACTAAGTGGCGACAAGTGACTGTTAAAAAATGTATTGAATCATTTATTCAAGAGAATGTAGTATTGTATGATGCTTCTGAAATAAAAGTCAGAAAGATGTGATGACTTGTATTTGTAAGTGTATGATTTAACTTTTCCCGATGGTCTAGCAGTGGTTCCCAAAGTGGGTGCCGCGGCACCCTGGGGTGCCGTGACAACTAGCTAGGGGTGCCGCAGAATCTTAGCTTTATTTTCCAATTTAAACAGCCTAAAATAACTATCGTACCATATAATAACCTTTTACAGCCAAGGTTATAATCGTTAACGAAAACGAACGAAAAAACGAAAACTAGGTGGGAAAAAACGCTATTTAAAACACGCAGCGTATTCGTTCAGCTGCATTTCCTTTCCCTGCTCTCTCTGTCACTCATGCGTCTCTCACATGCGCACGCGCACACACACACACACACACACACACACACAGCTCCTCCCCTCCGTGCACACCGCGTCTCCATGAGAACGAGTGTTCGTTCGACGTTGAAAGCAAGTTCGCGAAAGGTTGGTCTCTCTATCTCGTGAACACCTTTACACAATCACACATTAAAAAGTGGTATAAAAATATTTTAAATTCTGAATATAAATTTGTCAGTGTGTTATTGTCGACCCGAGAAGCGATTGCGCCTTCTTTAGAAAGTTAACTAGTCGCAAGTTTGAGGAAAAATTCACTTTTTGGTTGTGGTTGTCGATGTCAAAACACTATATAAGCTGTGATTCAAATATTAAATAATGTTATGTCATTATGTCTTTTTGAATCTTGCCCCTGACAAATAACCCAAATTACAAACAAAAAAAACCGAAAACTAACACTAAAACTAATAAAAACTAAACATTTTCAAAAAATAAAAAATAAACTAAACTTGCAAACCCACTTTAAAAACTAATTAAAACTAAACTGAATTTGAAAACAAAAAGTCAAAACGAAATAAAAATAAAAACTAATGAAAAAATGCAAAACTATAATAGGCTAACCCTGTGTACAGCATATTTTAAAATCATATCAAAACACCAACATATGCAAAAATATTTGGAGTTGTTTATTATTATTTAAAGAGTTAAGTATCTTTAAATCTGTTTTATTCCAATGATTCTCACATACAGTAGCCTTATTGGTTAAAATCAGTCTGTTGACGTGTGTCCAGTTATTAATGGACTGATGATTCATCTGAAGGGGTTGTTTCGCCTCATATTATGTCTGTTGTAATGCATTCATAATAAATTCATGCTGCTGTTTATGCTTCATTGGTTGTTTGCTCATCTGGATATAATTGTATATATGTATGCACATATGTTCGTTTAGTTTAATTGGGTTAGGGTGCCGTGGAAAAAAAAACACTACAAAGGGGTGCCATGCTTTCAAAAAGTTTGGGAACCACTGTAGTGTTAAAAAAAAATTGCAATATATTGCAATGCCGGCGTTTCAGACCAACATTTGAGATGCTGTGATGCGATTGGTCCGATGGTTAGTCCAGTTATCCAATCACAGCCTCTGCTGAGGCAGTCACGTGACTTGTGTTGCACATCGAGGAATTTATTTAGTAAATGTGTTTCCATCGTAAATTATGCGCATGTCTTCTTAACGGTTAAAAAAAAAACATTATCTGCCTCAATTGAGCGCATATGTTTTTTTTTATGCACAGTTGTAGAATTCATGGACAATTCCATCCAGCATTTTTTTTATGCGATATCCAAAACTAGGTGGAAACATAGCAAGTAAAACAAGTGCTTTATTACGGTACTTACAGCTAAAGCTGTGGAGTATGAGTTGAAGATATTCAGGCGGAACTCCTTTAGTGCCTTTTTGAAGACAACATCCACCATTGTGTCCTTCTTACCATCTTCTGTGTCTAAATCAGTAATCTACGAGATTAAAACAAGGTTATGATGGCTCAATACATAAAAATGCAGCTGTAGTAAACTCACACAGAAAACAGGCACGCACCTTCTTCATGAGGAAGTCGTTCATGCTCCTGTAGTCGTTGGCACAGGTGAGGATCTGCAGGGCATCGTTCTGCCACTGGGCCGGTTCGAGAGCCACACTGCTGATCTTCACACTGCGCCTGCGCTTCACTTTAGGGGACGGCTCTTTGTTCTCCTTAAACTCCCTCTGTAGTGTCAGGTCTGGGCTTTGAGGAGGGGAAAGGCGATCTATTCCAGGAATAAAGAGAATAGCAATGCTTTAAAGGTGCAGTGTGTAAACTTTAGCGGCATCTAGTGGTGAGGTTGTGAATTGCACCCAACAGAAGATACGATGGTCGATAGTAAAACATCTGAGACAGAAGAGAGTAGCCAGTTAAGCAATGAGGTTTCTTTACAAAGATTAAGAAATTATGTTAAAAAATTACTTAAATTACTTGAAATTACTTAAAGTAACCGTATGTAAGATTGTGGCCAAAACTGGTACTGCAATCACTTTCAAATGACTGTAGAGCGGTGTATCCCCTCCCCCTCCCCCCTGACTCGAGGTTGCCAGTTAGGCTGCAGGATCCAGCAGGAACGTCGGCTGCTACAAGAAGCTTCCAATGGCAAGTGACGAGTCCTACACAGTACGGTTTTTTTCGGACTTTGTCACGACATATTTCGGATTCATAACGAGGTCTTTTAGGTTTCGTAACGTTAGACATTTTTTATCCGACACGTTTGTAGCTGCAGCTGTGGTAACTAGAGCAGAGCTGGCAACCCGGATGCCGAAACACTACTGACTTCGTGATTGGTAGATAGCCGGAGGGTGGAGCATCAGGCCAAAACACAACATGACAACATCAACATCAGTTGACGGCTGCAACTTCACTTTTAAATGACACTATCCTGGCCGGACTACTGTTGTCAGTGATATAAGTATTTGAAATGAACATGATTTCTTAATGTCTAGTGACATATCAGGGCCATTTTATGATTAACTGAAATACATTTCTTACATACGGTTCCTTAGCCTAGAAAACTAGACGCACCCTAGTGGCAGCAAAATGTATTTTGCAGCCAGGGCAGTCTAGCAACTCTCCATTGACTTTCGAGCTGCAAAAACCTAAATTGGGTCAGGCCAATCACATCGTGTATAGAGTAGGCGGGGCGGACTTAACATAATGACCACAGAGTTGTGACGGTTCCCTGACACTTGAAAACAAAGAATGATGGCTGCTGGAGAACAGTCTTTCGAATCGGCTTTGTCCGCGACTCTGGAGGACTTGGAGTTAGGTTTTTCTTTGAGAAAAGAGCATAGAACAGCACTTAAAAAAGGAAGATGTGTTCGTAGTTTTGCCGGCCAGATTCAAAAGTTGAATCTATCAACTAGCTCCGCTCAGAGGCTCCGCTGTTGGGAAAACGCTCTGGTTGGTTGAAGCGCTGTCCTATTGCGTGCAGAGGGAATTTGAAAGACAGCCGTTTATCCCGCCCCTCGGATTGAGCCGTGTCTATGGTGAGTTGCCAGACCAAACATCTTGATGTAGGTCTGGCTTGCCAGGCTAACGGTTCCTTTAATTATTCAGTAAAATGAGATGTTATTGCGAATATTATTGTTACTTGTTCATCATTGTGTCAGTGTTTTATTCGCTGACTTTAGCTCGCTTCATTGCACGAAAAACGGCATAGTGACAAAACCCGTTTGTTCGTTTAGGGCCACTGTAGAAACATGTCGATGTAAGGGGACCCGCGGTGTGTGTAGAGAGAAATGGCTCATTCTAAGGTAATAAAAACAAAACGGCTCATAATGTAAGGTCTTTATACACCACTGAAAACATAGTTATGTATATGATACTGCATTTCTGTAGATCCTCCTAAATATTACACAATGCACCTTTAAGGCCCAATCCCAATTCTATTTTATACCCCTTCGCCTACCCCTAACCCTTACCCCTTGCCCCTTGAAACAGAGTGGCAAGGCGTAGGGGTGAAAATATTCCCCTAAGAAATGGGACACCACTACTACACCGTTACATGTCATTATACATTGTCGCTAGCGCCTACGTCACAGGAGATGCGCCAATGTTTATCACAAACTTCCAAGATGCCGTCGTCAGCTGTAGTCTTGCGTGAGTTACAGCTATTTTTTGTATTTTTCTTCTGAAGTTTGCAGAAAAAAACGGAGATGACGATATCTTCGACGCCTAAAAGCTGCGTTCACACCAAACGCGAATAGAGCGTCTGGCGCGAGTGATTTCAATGTTAAAAGACGCGTTTACACGCGTCTGGAGGTCTTGCGGCGCGAATGAGGCGTTTAGTGCGGCGGACGCCAATTCGCCTCATTCGCGCGTCCACTTCGCTTCAAACTTTTGCTTTTTACACGCGTCATATTGTTAACGAACTTTAACGATTTTTTTGCAACTGTTTCTTTGAAGAACATGACCGTAAATATGAACACAAGATTGAATGTGACAAAGAAAATGATTATTGGCAGTCATGTTGCCTCTGTAGCCGGTGTATGCAGGTACATTTCTCATACCCCTTCGTTTGAAGTGTGGTCCCGAAAAATCTTCGTTTCAAGGGCTATCTGGCCCTTCCCCTTACCCCTACCCCTCCAACCAAAAGAGAATTGAGACAGCCCTACCCCTTCACGTGCACACACAAAACAGAGGGGAAGGGGTAAGTGAAGGGGTAAGGGGTAGAATTGGGATTGGCCCCAAGTAAGCAATAAGGTACTCGAGGCTAGTGCTGTATCGTGAATAAGTCATGTGACTTATTCACGATACAGCACTAGCCTCGAGGCTCGAGTACCTTATTGCTTTTATAAAACGGTTACCACACAATGCAAATATTAAAGCCAAAAAATATGAATCAATGCAACTTTCATGAAGTAAAATCACTAAAAGCCTTCCTTCCGCTGGAATAAATTGTCCCTGACCGTAAACAGCAACAGAAGTTACAGTATTTCGCCAGAAGTTATATTTTGGCTTTAATATTTGTATTGTGTGGTAACCGTTTTATAAAAGCAATAAGGTACTCGAGGCTAGTGCTGTATCCTGCTGTATCCTTGATTCCGATTGGTCAATAGCTGTGTTTTATTCATGATAAAACACTATATGACCGCTTCACCCCAACGGTTCTGTTCATCACTACACAACACCCCTAGCAACCACTCTTAGCAACGTAAACATATGTTTTTTCTCATTGATATTGTTCGTTGAAGCTTATAGAGTATTGTGAGAGATCGAGTAAACAAGTGTACCTGCATTTACAGTAGATAAAGCATTTTCCTTCATGTCAGTCCTATATTCGTAATAAAAAAGGATACTAACCGTTTTATAAATGACCAAAAAGGCCTTCTTCTCAATATGCTTGAAACATGTAATGGAGCAGACCTCTCATCTCACCCTCTTCCATCAGAAGTATGGCTTCGGCGTAATCTCCTTCCAACGTGTCACTGCCACACAACAGCCGCTCTCGCGAGGTCTTCTTCTCGCCATGCTTTGCCTTTACCCAAAACCGCATTTTACCGCGAACCCTGCAGACAATACAGATGTTCACAAGGACACTTTCATCATGAAAAATACTTTCATTTTGCCTTCATTTACTTTATGTTCTAATTTCCTTTCTTAAATGAACTCCAAAAAAATCTATGCATGAAAAAGAGTCTGAATCTAAAGGCACTAGAGTGACTAACTGTAACACTTTAGGTTACACTTTATTTTAAGGTGTCATTGTTAGTCTAATTATATATTTAGGTACTGAGTAATATTAAGCAACTACATGTACTTACTATAGGGTTAGGGTAGGATTAGGATTTGGTTGAGGGTTAGTTGCATGTAATTATGCATAATTTACTGTTATTACTATGATAAGTACATGTAACATGTAACAAGGACACTGTAAAATAAAGTGTTACCACAGTAACACTTTACAATAAGGTTCATTAGTTAACATTAGTCAATGTATTAACTAACATGAACTAACAATGAGCAATACATTTGTTACAGTATTTATTAATCTTTGTTAATGTTAGTTAATAATCCAGCTGATCATTGTTAGTTCACAGTGCATTAACTAATGTTAACAAATACAACCTTTAATTTTAATGACGTATTAGTAAATGATGAAATTAATATTATCTAAGATGAATAAATGCTATATAAGTATTGTTCATTCTTAGTTCATGTTAACTAAGGTAGATAACTAATGAACCTTATTGTAAAGTGTCAGCAAAAAGACTTTAAAAAAAATAAAATAGCTTGGACATTCTGTCTAATATCATCAATATTTCATGAGGAAAAAAGGAAGATAAAATACAGTGCTGGAACAATATGAGGGCGAGTAAATGAGTATTTCAGTCTCTTGAATGTTCAGAACTAATCCACAACTAATTGTTTGTTAAAGCAAGCACCTTCCATCTCCGTGAGAGATCTTCCTCGCGTCACTTTTGCCCAGCTCTCCAGTCGACACGGTCTTGTACATGTTCTTCTGCTCCTCAGTGGCTGTGGCCGGCTGAAACACATCATTATAGCAGAGCATGTCAGAGCAAAGATCTCTCACAGACATGCTTGGTCTGTCTGCAATAGCTCAATATAAACCATTAAATGAACTCTTTGCCTTGTCCTTTTCACTTCAGCCACCATTTGCTGGAAGATCGTGTCATTTTAAAGCATGTACAGCGGGCACAAAGAGCAAGAACATGTTGCTCCTTGACAGTCTGAAGGCACTGAGTGGTTAAATCAATTTCTTCTACAACACTAATGCACTAATACTGACCAGCGGCACACAATGAAAGTGCACTTTAATGATAGCATATGACTAGGACAACTAAATAACTTCTTAACTCTTAAACACACACACACAACAAAACAGTATTTAACCAAAGCTAAATGGATCATTCTACAAAACGGGTACCATTTGTGCACTTAAAACAATATATGATATCTTCTATATCTTATATCTTAATGAGCACAAACCAATAATAAGTAAACAAACTGGAAAAACTGTCAATCTTGCTACTCGAACTTAACTTGCATTAATCTAATTACCACTTTGACACCAGTTTCATACAAAGACCCAGATGATGTTTGAACTGATCATATGCACGAAACGTTATTAAGAACTTCTGCATTAATAAAAGCCAGCTGGAAAACTTCCGGTGAAACGTCACTTGTTGGTGTGTCGGTATCTTTAACAGCATCAATAGTGTAATACTTAATTTATAATCAGAATATAGTCACTTAAATACTCAGGCCTAGCATTAATTTAGTTATTCAAACATAAGACGACATAAAAAAGCAAAAAAACATTGTAAATTAAAGATTTATTGTGCACTTTAATTGGATTCATTGAAGAAAATGTGAGTTTACGCTGGCTGACGGATTCTGAGATTATAAAGGGAGACGCGGCGCTCGCTTTCGGTGTAATTCATTCACAGGTTGAAGAAAAGATTGTTTTTCATGACAATTAGTGACTTTTCCTACTTCACTACAAAAAGTGCTAAACTTTGACAATTTATTTTTAAACGTAGTGATTTTATACTGTTTAATATTCATTCAAAAGCAAAACGGGTGAAAAAAATATTACATAATGTCTACTATGAGCCAATAAATGCTCCTCTGCCGCCATCTACTGGTTATAGTGGTAATTTATGTGCTTTTTATTTTTAAATAAAAGTGTTTTCTATCAAATGTTGGATTTCCTGCATCTTGAAATGATCGGATTTACAAATGGGGCCAATCTCAGAAGGATGAGCTAATTAATCACATTCAAAATAACATTGCAAATGCTGGAAAAATGTTGCGTGAGCGTGTCCAATTACAGATACCGTGTTTCTTATTCAAACGCTCTCATTAGTCTTTATTGCAATCAATGAAACTGGTTTATTGGCAAATTAGGCAAGTGATATAACTGCATTAAAATATAAATACATTAAAAAGTCAACCAGTGATGGTTTTGTGTCAATGTTCACTGGAAATGCCCAAGCTGGCTTATCGAAAACCAGGAAGTAACCGTGCATATGGTCAGTTCTACTGTATTGTTAATCAAGAAGACTGGAAAGTGTATTAAAAAGAGGGCTACAGGGCGCCATGCCAGTTCCACAGCTTTAGCCTGGTTGCAGAAGAAGAGACAGAGCGAGATGTTAAAGCATGCAGAACTCTCTGTCCACAGTGGCAGTGGAGAAAGCAGAATCTCACAGTTGAATGTCTTGGTTGTTCAGGAAGAACCTACAGTCAATAGCAGAGCTGTTATGCCTAGGCAAGCAGTGTGGTCAAGATTGTGAAGAGTGCTGTGGGTTACACATTTCACAAATGCCTTTTTACATCAGGAGAGGAAAGCAAACTTCTGATGGAAGCCATCCAGATCTGTGTGGCTGATGTATGTGTGGCTGATGTATTGATGAACAATTCCGGCTCAAATTGTACTATGTTTTTTAGTGCTGGGCAACTATTAATCGCGATTAATCGCATCCAAAATAAAAGTTTGTGTTTACATAATAGATGTGTGTGTACTGTGTATAATTATAGTATATACATGCAAATATTTCTTTAAAATATATATAGAAAATAAATATACACAGTACACACACATATAACTTTTATTTTGGATGCGATTAATCGCGATTAATAGTTGCCCAGCAGTAATATTTCTGTGTTTAAAAATGCATTAAAATGAGGATAGTCATTACATGAGAAAATCAAGACACACAAAACTACTTAGGAAATGATTTTTGCAGAAAAACACCAGCCATCACAGATAAGAATAGTTTTCAAAAGGTGTTTGTGCATCTGTGGTTGAAGACTATCTCCTTGAGCTGGATAGAGAGGGAGTGTAGAAGCGTTTCAGGTGGTCAGTAAGGCGATCTATCAGCTTCTTCTGGAGGAGTTAGCTGTCGAGAGAGAGAGAGAGAGAGAGAGAGAGAGACCTGCGTGCGCTAGATCAGACCATTGAATTACCATTTCCGAGTCACTGTGACAAGCCTCTAGAGGAGTCTCATCACACTCCTCGTCCTCTGACTCCCCCTCGACTGAGCCGCGGGTCATGAAGTCTGAACGCGTCCGCGCCATACGGGCTTTTTTATGACCCGGTCGGCCAACCTAATCAACCAAATGATAATAACACAAGTGAAGCTGCTCCCTCGTACATCAAGGTCAGGTGACCCCCACCAAGAGTTAGAAAGAGTTCAAAGACAAATGTATTCATTAACGAGGGGGGAAAGAAAGTGAGAAGATGTTTAAAATCTGCCATGACCTGAAGCGTTTCTCTTACCTCACTCTTAGTGGGTTTGTAACCCAAGAGGCTCACTTCGTCCTGGACTCCTGGTGTCTTCCCTTGATTGGCGATGTCCTTATCCAACCTGAAAGAAGTTCAAGGGTTACAGTGTTTCTGCAGGTTTAATGACAGTAGATTTAAGACTTTTTAAAGACCTTTTTAAGTGAGGAAATTTCAAAGGTGCAGTGTGTAAATTTTAGCAGCATCTAGTGGTGAGGTTGTGAATTGCACCTAACAGAAGTTACGGTGGCCGACAGGAAGTGATGTCGTCGTCTGAGACAGCAGAGAGTAGCCAGTTAAGCAATGAGGTTTCTTTACAAAGATAAATTAAGAAATTAGGTTTACTTAATTATTCAGTAAAACGATATGTTATTGCGAATATTATTGTTACTTGTTCATGATTATGTAAGTGTTTTATTCGCTGACTTTAGCTCGCTTCATTGCACGAAAAACAAGATAGTAATGAAACTCGTTTGTCCGTTCAGGGCCACTGTAGAAACATGACGGCGCATTTCAATGTAAGGTATATGTAGCAAGAAATGGCTCATTCTAAGGTAATAAAAACATAACGGTTCATTATGTAAGGTCTTTATACACCACTGAAAACATAGTTATGTATATGATACTGTATTTCTGTAGATCCTCCTAAATATTACACAATGCACCTTTAAGGAATAAAGTGAACACACAACATGTCAATATGTTCTCTAATCCCAAATGTCTAGGCATCATACAATCAACACTTCAGTGTTTCAAAATCCAACATTCTACTGATCTCCATTACTTTTTCATTCATTTTACAACAAAATAGCCAAAGGCTGGATTATCTCTGCTCCCAAACACAAGAATTTGCACGTGACTTTTACTGTACATTCGGATCACACGGACGTTCTCAGTATGTTTGTCGTTTTCCAGTCAATCAAGATGCATTTATCTGAGAAGCAAGCAAGTCTTGTTTTCTGTGAAATCGATCAAAATGAAGTGATTTTGTGATTAAAACAAGAACAAATATCTGCCAATTGGCTCAGAAAAATATACTTAATTTAATGGAGAAACCAGTTTTCATTCCCAACTGACAGATACAGTCACTTAAGTTTTTTCAATTTGTCAGAAAACAAGACTATTTATCTTCATTTTGCATCTCAAGTAAATGTATCTTGATTTAAGTATTTTTATAAGTATCTGTACTTGAAAACAAGACAAACATATTGAGGAAGATTTTCATTTTTTTGCAGTGCGTTTAACATTTAATGCCAGGACTTTAAGACTCTCTGCTCTAATTTGGGTAGGGTGACCATACGTCCTCTTTTTCCCGGACATGTCCTCTTTTTGGACCTAAAAAAAAATCCGTCTGGCCGGGATTTCTATTCATTCTATAAATTCACAGGTGATTTACAGAGACAATTCCAGTGTTTTGGTTTCGGTCGGGATCCGTGTAAAGCATGACCTGCAAAGCTGGCACGCACGTGTCAGTGTCAAATAAAGGTGCTAGTGACCCAGAAGCCCACATGAGGAAAGTATAAGAGAACATCAGGAGGATTGAAATGATCTTTTACTGAAATAAAGTAGTAGATTTATTTTTTATTTTATTTTTTTTAACCTATGGCCATGAAAAGAAACAGTGTCATGTAAAAGATGAAAAAATATATATATTATTCTATTGTTGCGGGTCAAACGTTGAATGGAAAGGATGTATTACTTTACGTATTTAAGTACAATAACATAGTTGCAAGGTTGTGAATGCATTTGTCAAGTATTTTTTGATGCATTCATCCCCCCCACCCCACGTCCTCTTTTCTGAAAACTAAAATATGGTCACCCTAGATTTAGGACCTATTTTGTGAAAGGTTGAATAGGACCTTTTTTAAGACGAGCAGAAACCCTGAGTGAGTTTACTCAAAAGAGGAGCCATCATTTACAAACACATACAACCTTCTTTTCTTTAGCTTTGCGTGTCGAAATAGTTCACGTGTTTACACACGCCGTCTCAAGAAGCCTCACGCTAGGTCTGACGTTAATGGCATCTAAAATATTGTCTGTCTTCAAAAGACTTGACCTATTCAAGTCAAATTACCCATTTTATTTCTGACGGCTGACAGCCCCAAGTTTCCACCTTAGTTGTATAGGAAAGGGCAACTTGCTAATTATGTTTGTGATAAGAGGACAAAAAGAAAATCATACATGTTTGGAATGATATAAATTTGAATATGAAATGATGATTTTCAGTAACACTTTACAATAAGGTTCATTAGTTAACGTTAGTTAATGTTTTAACTGACATGAACTAACAATGAGCAATACATTTGTTATAGTATTTATTAATCAGATTTACAGTGCTATGCATAAGTTTAGACACCCATGCTAAAGTTGACTAAAAAGAGGAATAAAAAATCATCTTTTGGAAATTGAACTTAATGCCTTAATTAAAAAAATTAAGAAAAATCCAACCTTTAAGGACACCAATTTTTTTTGTGAATGAATAATGTATCGTAAATAAATAAATGTTCTTCCTTAAAATACAGGGTGCATAAGTCTGGACACCCCTATGTTAAATTCCCATAGAGGCAGGCAGATTTTTATTTTTAAAGGCCAGTTACTTCATGGATCCAGGATACTATGCATCCTGATAAAGTTTCCCTTGGCCTTTGGAATTAAAATAGCCCCACATCATCACATAGCCTTCACCATACCTAGAGATTGGCATGGAGTACTTTCCATAAGATCATCTCTCAATGCAAATCAAACCAGCTATTAGGCTTACTGAAATAAAACCATGCCAATCTCTAGGTATGGTGAAGGCTATGTGATGATGTGGGGCTATTTTAATTCCAAAGGCCAAGGGAACTTTATCAGGATGCATAGTATCCTGGATCCATGAAGTAACTGGCCTTTAAAAAAAAAAATCTGCCTGCCTCTATGGGAATTTAACATAGGGGTGTCCAGACTTATGCACCCTGTATTTTAAGGAAGAACATTTATTTATTTACGATACATTATTCATTCACAAAGAAAATTGGTGTCCTTAAAGGTTGGATTTTTCCTAATTTTTTTAATTAAGGCATTAAGTTCAATTTCCAAAAGATGATTTTTTATTCCTCTTTTTAGTCAACTTTAGCATGGGTGTCTAAACTTATGCATAGCACTGTATAAATGCTGTAGTAGTATTGTTCATTCTTAACACTAGTTAAATAATCAACCTGATTATTTTGGGATTTACTATCCGGCACCCTGAGGTCAAGCTCATCACTTCCTTTGAGAGGGAAACCCTTAGGCCGTGTGTCCACCAAAGCGTTTTTATCCAGCTGAAAACGCTAGGCGCTCTGCTGAAAACTCCTAGCTATGGGCGCTTGAGAGCGTTTTGGCAGCGCAGCTTTTCTTTAACTGAGACACGCTTGTTATGATACGGAATATCCACGAAAGTGTTACTAGTGTCTCATTTCACACATATTTTGTTTCTGTGTTGATTCTATATTAAAATGTCGATACAATGTAACGTATTTTCTCTGGCTCTTGTTTTAAATGATTTTGTTCCGTTATGATGCGTGTTGTTGTCGTCTGTTGACGTTGTACAAGCAGAATGTGGCGGTTGGTCGGTGTGGTATTAGTCCCGCCCCTCCTCCACTGTGATTGGACGGTTGGGTAAAAAAGTGACAGTGATGAGCGCTGTGTTTTACACAAAGTTGAACATTCTTCAACTCTCTGGGACCTGTAAAAAAACTCTTGGCCTCGTTTACGCTCATGGCGTTTAAAAAACGTGACGCTCCCATTGAAAGCAATTGGAAAAATACGCCAGCTGCGTGAAAAAACGCTTTGGTGGACATACGGCCTAAGTCAATAACTAATGATCCTTGCAACGGAAGTGAATCAATCAAAAAGTAACTTTAGCTGGACAATAACTTTATTCTAGAGCTGCTGTAAAGCCAAAACAATCTCTGCTACTTTAATTTCCTATTATCACTGTAAAGCCGCTTTGAAACAGTCTATATTGTTAAAAGCGCTATATAAATGAAGGTGACTTGACTCGACTTACTTTGAGATGGAAACCTTGGCCTTTGGAGAAAAGAAAATGTTCCCAGGCCTCTCGGACATGCTGATGTTGGACGGTTTAATGTTCTGTATTCGTTTTCTGGCTTCATCTCCTCTGGATTCCAGGGTCAACTTCGGCGCCCATCCTTCGGCTACACTCCGGCTGTCCTTCGGTCGGTCTCTGAAAAGTGAAGGAGCATCTTCTTTTTCTGAAACCAGTGTCTGTGAGCTGAGATCAGGCTCGGGTTGAGCAATGGGAGCAGGTCCGACTCTATCCGCCCTTCCTCCGGATTCCTCTAGTCTCTGTTCAATCCTTTGCAGAGCCTCGACTCTCTGCTTCTCAAACATCTCCCGGTCACATTGGACCAAATGCTTGCGCTGTTCTTCGAGGATGTGTTTCTGCAGACGGATCTGCTCCATCATCTCTCTTTCACTCTGTTGCTGCTGATGTTTCTGGCGCTCTTCCCTTTCCTCATTGAGCTTCTCAAGCTTTTCTAGCACATAAAGACTGTCTCTGCTTGGCTGCGCAGGACTGGTCTGGACGGCACTGTCTTTAACCTCGGGAAGCTTCAAATCCTCTTCATTCACGACGCTTTCCTTCTGCATGCTAATAACCACGACCATCGGTCTCCGAGTCGACTCCTTGTCTTTCGTAGGCTTGCTAAGATGACCCGGGGTGGACTTCACGATTAAAGAGCTGCTTTCTGATGAAGGAGTGTAGAAAGTAGGGAGCGAGTTTAGTTTTCCGGGGAGTTGAGGTTGGCCAGATGGTTCTGGTAAGATATTAGAAGGGAAAGTGGATTCGGGAAGGTTTGAGAACACATCTTGTTGGTCTGGGACAGAAGAAGGAGAACCGAGATCCTCTGGTTCGGCACAAGGTGCCTTGTCTTTTAAATACTCGTCTATATTGAGTAGCTCAAAGCTGCCCTTGGAGCTTTGGCTGTCCGGTGTTCCCTGAGGAGTGTGAACGATCTCGCTCACCAGATCCATTTCTCCAGTGGATCGAACCTTAAGAAGCTCCAGGCTAAATTTGGCTTGTTCCAGCTCTCGCATCCGTCGGCTTTCCCGTTTGGCTCTCGTCCTCTGGTTGGGATCCTCCAGAGTTCGGGGTCTTTCTCGGATCGCAACTTCAGAAGTCGGTTGAACTATTAATAATAATAATAATATTTTTAATTGATATAGCGCCTTTCCCAAGCTCAAGGACGCTTCACAATAACAGTACAGAACAAACAATCAGTTCATGCATAATAAATGGGGAATAGACATTTGCCCAGTCCAAGAAATTAGCGATTGCAGTTGCATGTCGCATTCCAGTCGAATACAAACATGAACAAATAACCAGAAACAAAAAAACAACACTTTACAGACAGCATAGAAGGTGGGCAGTTGAAGCAAAGGTCAGATGTAAAAGACCATAGGGCCGTTCACACCAAGAACGATAACTATAAAGATAACAATATTTGCATCCACACCAACGTATGATAATGGTCTGTTTATTCTAAGCTAGTGTGCTGCGGTTTCAAAGTGTGTAAAACATCATTCAACATGTTTTTGCTGTTCTTGTTGCATTTACCTCAGCACAGTGAATTTAGCTGATGTAGTCAATATAGTGGAATAAAAAAACAACACCTAGTCTTTTTCACGGCAAATTCAAAGGAAGCAATAATACAATGTTGTCGAAACGAGCGGATACCTGAGGTAATACTTCTCACCATTCATTCAGAGGGTATGAACATGGTTTTCCATATCCATTTTCTTGAACTGTCAAACAGTGTTTTTTTTTTCTGGACCTCGGCGATTAACTTCTCCACAATGTCGTCTGCCGTTTTAAATGCGCGAGCCCTTAAATTAGAATTGATTTTGATTGGCTGTCAGTGTTTTATCGTTCGACAGCTTAAAAAAAAAAAACGCCCTGAAAGTGATCCCAACGATATCGTTCCTCATATCTTTATCATTACAGTTGTGGTGTGAACTCTGCTATTCTATAATATGGAGAATAATTTACTATATCTATATCGTTATCTATATCTTTATCGTTATCTTTATAGCTATCATCCTTGGTGTGAATGGGCCTTAATGGTACGAAAGGACACATTATGACTCTTTAAGGACCACAATGGAAACAAGTCTTTGGGCTTTTTTGTGTTTTTATCCTTTTGAACACTTTGTGTTGATTGTTGTTGTTCAATAAAGTTTTCAATCAATCAATCAATCAATCAATCAATCAATCAATCAATCAATCAATCAATCAGACTGTAATACAGAGTTATGGAAAATGTTTAAGAAAAACATGTCATGACTGATAATACTGTTCAAACAAATGGGTTTTGAGTTGTACTATTCCCGCACCTTCCGTCTCCATCTCTTCCAAAACATCTCCACTGAGGACCGGTTTGCTTCGGTCCTGCTCCTCATAGGAGTCTTCCCACAAGCCCATGTCTGTAAGCTGGTCCTCTTCTGTTAACAGATTGGTTTTTCCATTCGGCAGCTGAGTGGTTTTTAATCTCTGCTCTTGAAGTTCTCTGAATCTAAGAAAATTCAAGATAATCCCAATAAAAACAGTTATTTTCGGGAAAAGACCATCTCTACACAGGATTTACAGTGGAAAAAAAACCATAATGTTTTGCGCTTTTATGATGGATAGATGCACTTTTATGATGGAAAGATGCATTTTTGTCATGGACAGATGCACTTTTATGATGGACAGATGCACTTTTATGATGGACAGATGCACTTTTATGATGAATAGATGCACTTATGATGGACAGATGCACTTTTATGATGGATAGATGCACTTTTATGATGGATAGATGCACTTTTATGATGGAAAGATGCATTTTTGTCATGGACAGACGCACTTTTATGATGGACAGATGCACTTTTATGATGAATAGATGCACTTATGATGGACAGATGCACTTTTATGATGGACAGATGCACTTTTATGATGGATAGATGCAGTTTTATCATGGACAGATGCACTTTTATCATGGATAGATGCACTTTTATCATGGATAGATGCACTTTTATCATGGATAGATGCACTTTTATCATGGATAGATGCACTTTTATCATGGATAGATGCACTTTTATCATGGATAGATGCACTTTTATCATGGATAGATGCACTTTTTTGAGCTTCAATCTGATGGTTGCAATCCACTGCCCGTCTATTATTGACGCTTATGTATTAATATAACTCCGACTGTATTCGTCTGTAAGAAGAATGTCATATACACCTAGGATGGCTTGAGGGTGAGTAAATCATGGGCTAATTTTCATTTTAAAGTGAACTACTACTCATAAATTACTAAGCAATTTGTCTGAACAGTGAAGCCCTCTACAGAAAGCGTACCTCTGCCTCGCCAGATATCCTCGACCCATTGCTTGCATGCGGATGGTGACGTCCCGCTGCCTGAGGTAAAGCTCTCTGGTCCTGTACCTTCTCCATTCAGTCTGGATCCGGAGAGCCGCTCGTTCCCGTCGACACAGCCTCCAGTTTCTCTGGATCAGCACGACTGCTTCTCTCCACAGCAAGAGTCTACGCCTCTCTCTGAAGCCTCTCCAGGCCGACTGAACACACACCGCTGCCTCGTGCTGGACACGCGTCTCATACTCGAGCCTGCTGTCAATCTGAGACGACTGAACGCTCCTCCACCAGCTCTATACCAGACAACAGCAAAGAGAGAGATACTGGGTCACATGCATTTAGGACAAAGACAGAAAAAAGGCTTTTTTCACATGCACTTTTTAGAAAATCAGTACTAAACAGTTATTTTACTACTTTGAGGAAATGCCAAGACGTCAATGTAAATATTTATAATATTAACAAATAATAAAAAAGGATCCATTGATGTCATAGACTTCCAATGCTGAACTCCAGTAAGGTGGTGATACAATTGCATGTATTGTTGGCGGATTAGAGGTAATATAAATACAGGAGTTGCATGCTTTTTAGGTCATTTATGAACTAAAAGTGTTTATCTTTTTATTTTCTTTATTTAAGAATAGTGTTTTTATTTAGTTTAGGGAAGAATGTTTTAGGATCCATTTATGTTATAGACTTCCAATACTGAAGAGCAAGTCTATCCACATTAGCTACGTTTACATTGATGTTTTTATTTCAATCAGAATGAATTCATTCATTATATGTCACAAGCTTTAAATCTGATTTGATTTTTTTTAGTGCTGGGCAACGATTAATCGCATTCAAAATAAAAGTTTGTGTTTACATAATATGTGTGTGTGTACTGTGTATAATTATTTTATATATATATATATATATATATATATATATATATATATATATATATATATATATATATATATATATATATATATACACATTTTAAATATAAAAAAAAAATATATATATATATATATATATATATAAATAAATACACACACATGCATGTATATATTTAAGAAAATGTGTTATTTATATATCAAATATTTGTATTTATATTATAATATAATTGATATATAAATGTATATACAGTATATACATGCACATTTAAAAACTATGTACATGCATATGTATGCATTTATACTTACAACATAATTATACACAGTACAAACACATATATAATGTAAAAACTAACTTTTATTTTAGATGCGATTAATCATTGCCCAGTACCCTTTTTTTTATTTAATTTTTTTACACATGCACAAATATACAGTTTCCGTTTGCAGATACTACTGTCCTAAATTGCTTCTTTTTTTAGTTTGTTTTAAAGAGCAGACTTAATATCAATCTATTTCAGGTCTTAATTAGGAGATGACGAGCACATGAACCGTTGTGTTGTGCTGCTTATATTTATCAATCTTCCTGCATCTAACACAAGGCGTCTGTGAATGAGACAGAAACAAGGACTGGTGGGACGTTGTTCTGCTCCAATTCACAGACAATGATTCTTTCAAAAGAAACTCGTTCCACACGTCATATGTCATTTCGCCATTTCTACATCATTGCACATGTGCAGAACTTCCCAGATTCGGGTTTCAATCCGATCAAGTGTTTGCATGTCCTCTCGATCGGATTCAGAAAAGATATAAACCACCACTTACAATCTTACACCGATTTTAATTGGATTAGGCCAAATCATTCTGATTGATGTGGTTACATGACGTGGTACGGGTTTATAATCCAATTACAATCGGATTATTAGGGTAAATGCAGCTATTTTTTAAATAAAATACCTTGAATGATGGAACAAACACTTCATATTCAGAGTTAAAATAATATTTATTTAATACTAAATCCTTTATTTCTGCAAGTACTTCCGATGTTTACATGTCAATAATCTAATCCAGACACTATAGACAAGGTTCCCACACCTTCTGCCCAATGAATGGACTTCAATGAGTTTCCAGTCATTCATGATAACAGGATAATCATTTTATCATTAAACTTTATAAATTTATTTATTTTTGAATAAAATTACAAAAAATACATTCCCAATTTAAAAAAGAAAACATGACTTTTATTTATGCAACTAAAATAGAACTCCTGATATTTCCAGGATAATGATTATCAGGATAATGATTTTATCATCATTAAACAGAATTTTTTTTAATTAAACTACAAAAAAAAAAATACATTACCAATTAAACTTTTTTTTTTTTATCTTTTATTTATGCAACTAAACTAGCAATAGCACTCCTGATACTTCCAGGATAATGATTATCAGGATAATGATTTTATCATCATTAAACAGAAAAAAATTTAATTAAACTACAAAAAAAATACATTACCAATAAAAAAAATTAATAAAAAAATTAATCTTTTATTTATGCAACTAAACTAGCAATAACACTCCTGATACTTCCAGGCTTTCCGTTTAAAACATCACTGTCACAAAAGAAATGTGAGTTGGTAAGCCGAGACGTACCTGTATCTGGCAAGCCGCCTGTCTCATTCTGATGAAGCCGTTTCTCTCCAGAAGAGCTCTGAACCGCCGCTGAAGAGTGACGATTCGACGCAGCACCTCCTGATGGAGCAGATCTTGCAGTCGCTGACGCTCAACTTCACGGAGAAACACCTGCCACACACACACACACACACACGCAATACTGGACATTTACAACCAGGCTAGCCATGAATGGACAGGATGTGTCATCCAAAAGGCATCAGAAAAAGTTACACTGTAGGAATTTAATTAAGTCCTATGATCGTACCATGCTTCGGCCCACTTGAAACCCTTCGGGAGAGAGGTCCACCTGGCTCAGGTACCGTCTGATGGGCTCCTGACGGGCCTGGTCGCTTCCCTCGGGTAACAGCACATGAAAGTGTCGAACAAAATCCTGGAGGGCATAAAACAGATTTTACGCCACCATAACCAATCTATTTCTTTGATGGCGCACACACACACACATTGACTTTGTGAAGTGTCCAGGAAGTGACATTTCTCATTACGGCCTAAAAGCGCAGAACACTAGCATCACTGTGCTGGGATGAAGTCTCCCGGGGGTGGACAGTCTGGGATGCCGTTGTGTGTGTATGCAATTATTCCTGGCCACTTTTATTGCAGACTATAGAGAGAGAGAGGCTCTGTGAAGTCAGATAACTACACACACTTCATATCTTACAGGAATTACTGGAGGAGGCGAAGGCACTCATGTTTCAAAATGTTTAATAAAGGTTATACGGTGACACTTTACAACACGGTTCATTAGTTAAACATGAACTAAGAATGAACAATACTTCTACAGCACTTATTCACGTTAGATAATATTAATTTCAACATTTACTAATACATTATTAAAATCAAAGGTTATATTTGTTAACATTAGTTAATGCACTGTGAACTAACATGAACAGCTGTATTTTTATTAACTAACATTAACAAAGATTAATAAACACTGCAACAAATGTATTGCTCATTGTTAGTTCAAGTTAGTTAATACATTAACTAATGAACCTTATGGTCTTACGGTTATACTTTATTTTGTGTGCACGGTTCTGCAGGGTTCCTACACATTTTCCATTTCAAAATTGCATTTTCTGCGTATGAACCCTGGTTCTGGTTTCAATTGTAATATCTAACATGGTATTTAAAAAAAATATATAAAAAAATATATATATATTTACATTTTTCTTGTCTTAAGGGCAAAGTAATGCACACAAAAGTACACAGACCCTCAAGTCCCACATTCATGTGAAGGCCATTGTTCTCGATTTATACCATGGTCTGGGTGAATACTCGATTCTGATTGGCTGCAGGGTGTCCATTAAAAAGTGATAGAGGACGCCTAGTAAAGGAGTTCTGGTGAAACTGACTGTTTACCGTTCGAAATTAATAAATAAATGCGCTGGCTACATCAGCTGTGAGTAACCATAGCAACAGGCAGTCAAAGCATCTATACGGACTATAAATCGAGCGGACTATAAATATCTCCGGTTGCTAAATAAACCGTCAGGCGTAACCAGGGAAACCAAGTTATTGTTTGTAAAAACTTTAGATTTCGATTGTAAAACTAATTAAAACATAAACTAATGTTTTAAAAATGTGTTATTTGGCAAGCGACCATGGTATAAGCGGGCGTCGGACGGTTCACGCCTCGCCGTCGTCCATTAATACCTCACAATGGACACCTCGTCGGGCATTAACCCTTACATAAACAATAGTAATAGTAAGGCTTGCCTTAACAAACACTATGAATTACTGAAAAGAGAGATAACTCTGTTTGAATTGTCAGTCATTAGGGTATAAACAAATTCTATTAGCATTAACTGCATGATGCTGTGTGTCTGGGCTGAATTCATGTTTCAGATGGTAGAAAAGGCCAAAACACCACATTCATCCCCAGACGGCCACACCCAGGACAGGAAATGACAACGGGAAATAATGATTCCAGCTTTGGAACTCCAAAAAAGAAGGATAAGGAATCAGAAAGGTCCCTGAGGTGAAAATCAAGTCATGTTGTTTATATGTCTATGTGGTGTTTTTAATCTGCTTTAAGACAAACCATGTGTAAATTCATAAGTCGACACCATTGCTGAGTATTTTCTCCTTAAAACCAAAGACAGTCTCAGTCTTTTACGATGTTATGATCATAAACTATATGCTTTTCTCCACTGACATTCAGAGTGTTTCTAAGGATGCTGATTATTAGAAGGGCAGCTATCTGACTCTAAGATGGTGAACAGGAACATGGTCTGTGTAACATTAGCAACACATTATTAGCTGTTTGATAACAGTCAAGCAAAAAGCTAATCATATCAATTACCGTTCTGTGCCTGACGTACATAAAACACACTACAATTCTGATACATCGACTTGTAGACGATCCTGTATTATTCGCTCTTCCTCTTCTAAATCAGTTTCTGGTTCAAACACAAATGGTTGAATTAAACCAATTGTCTCTGTGTAGCGTTTACTACAGTAAAGCTGAGCGAGAGGATCAGGTAATCCGAGATGCTGTGAGTGAGTGGAGGCGGGTCTAATTTGCATATTCATGAGCCCGTGTATACTAAATGAGGCAAGGGTGTGGAGTTACATTCAAGCTAATTCAAAGCATGAAGAAATTATTTTCACAGGAAGAAGCATTTAAATATGTAATTTAGATTATCAAAGAATAAAATGATTGACTGCACCGGGACTTTAAGATAATAATACTGGATGCATTCAATTTTGTAATCACCATGGGGAATTTGTAAAAGACACAGTGTAATCACACCATGGGAAAATCTCAGTAAAACTGGGAGTTGTGAAAAATATGATACACCGGTGTTTTGGCAGATGAGAAGTTTATCTATATATCATCTTTTTACTCTTTTAATAAATTTTATAACTGTATCATATATCTCTTAATTCCTTTTATAACGGTTTTAATTTTCCTTGCTTTTATTTTGTGATCATTTTAATTCCTTTCTGTGTAAAGCACTTTGAATTGCCATAGTGTATGACATGTGCTATATAAATAAACTTTACTTTTAAACATTTGATTTATTTTGGACTTTCTATTCATCAAAGAATCATCTAAATGTAGCATGTGTCCACAAAACCTTGAGCAGCAAAACTATTTACAACATTGATAATAATCAAAAATGTTACTTGAGCACCAAATAAGTATATTAGAATGATTGTCAGGTTTGCCATCACACGACTAAATTACATTTGAAAATATATTTAAAAAAGGAAAACAGTTTATTTTGCATATTTCACAATTATACATATTAATATATTGTATTGTATATTAATACAATTATTTAACTCTTTAACTGTATTTTTAATCAAATAAATGCAGCCTCGGTGAGCAGAAGAGACTTCTTTCAAAAGCATTTAAAAACTCTTTATCCCACAAAATCATATTTGTAGACTCAGGCTTGAGATTGAAGTGTTTCTTTAGGAGAGATCAGTGTGTGTGTGTGTGTGTGTCAGTCTCACCTGAAAAGTGTACTTGATACTATAGCCAGATTGTCGGATCCGCACGGTTTCCAGCATGCCGGTGTAGCGAAGCTGTCTCAGCACCAGGACATCATTAAACCGCAGCGGCAGCTGAAGAGCAGCAAGGACACGTCAAACAGTAAAAAACAGAAATGCATGTAATGTATACACGAGATATGATGCGTTCACGTCGACACACACACCTTCTCTGCATTTGATCGTATGCACTTCACAAAGTACGGCTCTGATTGACCAAGCGTCTCCATCAGCTTGTTGAGAGAGGCCTTAAATGGAGCAAAACACCACAAATAAATAAATAAAGCAGATTTATGGAAATCAACAGCATGTCATAGATCAAACCCAATAAATATAAAACTGAAAAATACAAATTTATATTCTAAAAAAAAAAGAAAAAGAAAAAAAAAAAAAGGACAATGAAGCCCTATTTAACTCTCGGAATAGCATGAGATTGAACATGGCAATGTTAATGTATTTGGTCTTGGTGGATTATATTTACGCTGCTGTCCTTGATTATTGCTGCTGCAGAGCAAGTATGGACTTGATACTGCTAATAGATACACAGACACACTGTTGTGAGCATGTTAGATATGCCGCTGCTGCATAAATAGACATACATGGATGCCGTAGCATATCTAGGCAGGTGGAGCTGGGGGAGGTGGAGGAGCTGATAGCGTTGCATAGATGCCGTAGCAGATCTAGGCAGGTGGAGCTGGGGGACGTGGAGGAGCTGATAGCGTTGCATAGATGCCGTAGCAGATCTAGGCAGGTGGAGCTGGGGGACGTGGAGGAGCTGATAGCGTTGCATAGATGCCGTAGCAGATCTAGGCAGGCGGAGCTGGGGGACGTGGAGGAGCTGATAGCGTTGCATAGATGCCGTAGCAGATCTAGGCAGGCGGAGCTGGGGGACGTGGAGGAGCTGATAGCGTTGCATAGATGCCGTAGCAGATCTAGGCAGGCGGAGCTGGGGGACGTGGAGGAGCTGATAGCGTTGCATAGATGCCGTAGCAGATCTAGGCAGGTGGAGCTGGGGGACGTGGAGGAGCTGATAGCGTTGCATAGATGCCGTAGCAGATCTAGGCAGGCGGAGCTGGGGGACGTGGAGGAGCTGATAGCGTTGCATAGATGCCGTAGCAGATCTAGGCAGGTGGAGCTGGGGGACGTGGAGGAGCTGATAGCGTTGCATAGATGCCGTAGCAGATCTAGGCAGGTGGAGCTGGGGGACGTGGAGGAGCTGATAGCGTTGCATAGATGCCGTAGCAGATCTAGGCAGGTGGAGCTGGGGGACGTGGAGGAGCTGATAGCGTTGCATAGATGCCGTAGCAGATCTAGGCAGGTGGAGCTGGGGGACGTGGAGGAGCTGATCTAGGCAGGTGGAGCTGGGGGACGTGGAGGAGCTGATCTAGGCAGGTGGAGCTGGGGGACGTGGAGGAGCTGATCTAGGCAGGTGGAGCTGGGGGACGTGGAGGAGCTGATCTAGGCAGGTGGAGCTGGGGGACGTGGAGGAGCTGATCTAGGCAGGTGGAGCTGGGGGACGTGGAGGAGCTGATCTAGGCAGGTGGAGCTGGGGGACGTGGAGGAGCTGATAGCGTTGCATAGATGTCGTAGCAGATCTAGGCAGGTGGAGCTGGGGGACGTGGAGGAGCTGATCTAGGCAGGCGGAGCTGGGGGACGTGGAGGAGCTGATAGCGTTGCATAGATGCCGTAGCAGATCTAGGCAGGTGGAGCTGGGGGACGTGGAGGAGCTGATAGCGTTGCAGGATTATATTTAAAAAAAGACATGTGTGTGCCTGTCAATGTTTCCATGCTTGTATCTGTCTAAACAGAGGACATGAGGAAAGCAGCTGTTTTGGTGGTCAGGAATTTACTCTCCCTTCCCAAAGTGAGATCTACACAGAACAGGAAGTGAGGTCATCCACACATCAGTGCAGGCCTTGTGCCAGACGCCCCAGAACTGCAGAGTGAGTGAGTGTTACAGCTCTCTGTCCCGGTCTGAGACACGAGAGGGAAACGTCATTCTGTCACACAACGCTGCTTTTTTTACTGCACAACTACACACACTTTGTGTCACAAGGGCTTTGATTTTATTTATTTTTTTAAGTAACAGATTTCAACATTTCAGTTTATACATTTAGATGTACTCATTTAGCATTTGCAAACTACTTTTTTGTAGATTTTGTCCCCAACTAGATTTTACTGGGGTTTTGGTTTACTACATTTTTACTGTGTCTTGCCCGGCCTAGACTTTCAATCTTAAACTATGACAATCCATAATACATTTATATGTTTAAAATTATGATTATATTATGCCCGACGCCCCAGAACTGCAGAGCGAGTGAACGTTCCGGCTCTCTGTCCCAGTCTGAGACACGGGAGGGAAACGTCATTCTGTCACAAGGGGGTTTGATTTTTTGAAAGAAAAAGATTTCAAGATTTCTGTTTTTAAATTTACATATATTAGTTTAACATATGCATTTTTTTTGTAACATAAATGTTGTATTAAAACTATTTTGGAAATACTGAAAAATGAACTTTTTTGATCCACTTCAAAAGTTGACTAATGTATTTTTGTCTGTTTTTATTTTTTATTTCACTAGATTTTTACTGTTTCTTGACCCAGACTTTCAATCTTAAATTATGACAATCCATAATAAATGTATATGTTTAAAATTATGATTACATAAAGACAAATATCACTTTCCATCCTAACTTTTATACCAAATGTGTGAAAATATTATTTCATTATATCTTCTAAATATAGAATTTAGCCATTTTATTTCGGACATCTTTAAAAAAGATCACCACAAAATATAAGTTGATTTGAGATGCAGTGGAAACTCTGTTCACGTGTTTGGTGGTTCAGAAATAAAGTTTTTAATGTTATGAATCATAGACTTTAACAAGCAGTTGTTTTTTTCTAGTGAAACCAAAACAAAAGACTTTGGAAAGACAGAGCAAATAAAAGTGTTATTGCATCAAAGATAGACATGATGTCATTAATTTGGGTTTTTACTGGGCTGTACAGGGTGGAAATTACAGCATAGTTACACAACACAGACATGATTCAGAAAACTTTAAGAGAGAAGGCGTGAGATCTGACCTGGAACTGGGCACTGATACTCGGGGGTTTCTTCTTCTTGTGGAGGTGCAGCAGGGACTTTGTGATGCGGTCGTGTAACGTCAGGTTACTCAGGTACTTCAGAGACTTGACATCCAGAAAGTGCTGTAGACACACACACACACACACACACACACACACACGGTCACAAGCATATTCAGATCTGTTAAAGGGACAGTGTCATTTACAGAACCTCATGTTGCTCCGAACCCATATGAACATTCATGGAACACAAAAGGAGATTGTGTAAAGAAAAAAACAAGAAAAAAGTCAATTCTGGAAATGGCGATCGAAAATATGGTTCATTTAAAAATAAAAATAAATCCTTCATGACCATTTTACACAGTGAGTGCAGCTATCAAGCTTTAAAAAGGACAAACAATTCATTATATGGTGCAATATTCCACGTTTTCTGATGCCATGTGAACGGGGAAAACACAACATTAAAAAAATTCTAACAAATTTGCCTTCCACTCTAGTGCAAATCTCATTATGGACACTTTGCTAAATATCTCTCTTTGTGTTTTACAAAAAAAATCAAACTGAATCAAAACACAACAACACAAAACATTAACAAAACACAAGACAAAACAAAAGACAACAACAAAACAACAACAACACAAGACAAAACAAGAAAACACAAGGCAACACAACAACACTAAACATTAAGAAAACCAAAAACACAAGACAAAACAAAAAGACAACAACAAAACAACAACAACACAAGAAAACACAAGGCAACACAACAACACTAAACATTAAAAAACAAAAAACACAAGACAAAACAAAAGACAACACAACAAAACAACAACACAAGACAACACAACAAAACAACAAGACAAAACAACAAAACAAGGCAACACAACAATACACAACAACAAGACAACAACACAAAACATTAACAAAAAACAAAACACAAGACAAAACAAAAGACAACACAACAAAACAATAAAATACAAGACAACACAACAACACAAAACAACATCACAACAAAACACAACAACACAAGACAACAACAACATAACACCGCAAGACAACAACACAATATCACAAAACAGCACAACAACACACAACACCACCACATCAGAACAACAAAACAAAAAAACAACAAAAACACTAGGTTTGGACAACATGAGTAGATCATAACAGAATTGTCATGAAGTGCTTTTAAATCAAATTAAAAAAGCATGTTATGGGATTCACACCTTAGGAAGACTGGGCTTCATCTTATAGTTTTTATTTCTCCTGAAAAAGAAAAAGAAGTATTAATAACAGTGGTTCTGATATTCCTCGTGTGTATGAGATGCCAGTGAGTGTAAAGATTAGGGCTGCACTATATTGAAGAATAATGAGATATTCGATATGCGATACTATAATGCTTAAACTGTGTAAAATAAACAAATGATCTTTCCAATATATTGAAAATGATATAACCTACATGTGTGTTTCACATTCTTTCTGTGACAAGAAAACATCCCTCCAGCTTCTGACAGTGAACATCAGTGTTTTACTGTAGCGTAAGAAGTGTTACTTTAACATCAGTGTAAACCACGGGGTTCAGGGGTTCAGGTTATCCTACATTAGGGTTATTTAACAACACAAACTGAATAATCAAATGTGAAAATAAAACACTGCTTAGTTTTCACTGTATGAATTAAATATATCCTGATTCTTATTAAAGCTACAAAAGTTATTCAGCCAGCTGAATAATTCATTCAGCTATTATTTAGTTCATGACCCCAGTTATTGCAAGCCGTTGCAATATATACATTTGCGATATTTTGATAATTTCTATATATTGTGCAGCCCTATTACACGTGGATATCTCGCTATAAAATAGAGACATGAGATGACCGAAACAAAGCCTTATTTTGTTGTTTCAGCAGTGAGTCTCACATGAGGATGCCGTGGGCTCGCTCCAGGAGTTTACTGCTCGTGGAGTTTATGAAGATCCCGTCCTCCTCACTGAAGGATCCGATGGACGACAGGCGGTTCTGTCTCCCGTTCCACACATCTCTGACAGGGACAGCACAAAAAAACAAAAACATGCATGTTACACACACACACACAACACACACACCAACATCTAATCCTCAAACTGCAATGAATGCAAAACCAAATTTCAAATACTCCGTCATTTATGGTCATACGGACAAAAGAAATATGAAAAAAGAAACTGTAAAAGGTCTACTTTTGTATGCGTTACACTTACAATCAAAACAAAACATTGTGCTTTCGTAAAATGCATGTTAAACATACACACAACAACATCTCTCTAACTCAGAGACAACTCCTCAAACTGCACTGAATGCAAAACCATGTTCATGAAACTCAAATGATCAAATGGTTTTTTTCTCCATTCTGTCACATGAGTTTTAGTTCCTTGCCACCGTCGCCTTTTGGCTTGCTTAGTTGGGGACACTTAATATTCAACAATATTATTGATCTGTCTGCATTGACACCATTATATGAGAACTGAGCTGGACGATGACATCACTGTTTTCTCCAGAGCGGCTCTATATATATATATATATATACATACACACACAGGTGACTTTACTTGACTTGATGTAATTGGAAACTGTGACTCTTAACGGGTTTCAAAGACATTATGGTTTCAGTATCATGCAACTTTCTGCTTTTTGTTTAGATGCTTTCTTGCTATAAGACTCAGTAAGTCGCAGTTACCAAAGCAAGCAGCTGATGGAGCCTTTCACAATCTTTCAACATCATCTCTCAACATCCCTTTAACTTGTGCGCTGCACACACACTGTAAAACATGATCGTGATTTTAACGGTAAAAGACTGTAAAAATGCTACGGTGAAAAACTGTTAATTGGTTATCAGAAAGTTTTCGTACTATATACGATGAATAACTGTGATAGATCTATTGTAACCATACATGTAATGTAATTTTACAGTAAAATACCGTTAAATTTACAGTTTTTGGAAGTGAAATAAGAAAATGTCATGTGTTACCATGAGGGTGTTTAGTTTAGTGTTTGACACTGTGTAGCTTCTATATATTAGTATAAAATATATACTTGTAATGAGCTTTGATGCATCATGTGACTCATCACCACTGTGATTGGTTGTTGCCAGTTGTTGTATTACAATGGTACCAAACATATATTATTGCTTCAATAGGTCGGTAAATTAACATTATATCAGAGAGTGAAATACGGTTTTTGACTGTAAATTTAAGTTACGTCTGTAAAACCTAAAATGTTGCAACCGTATTTTTTACGGTAAATTTCTGGCAACAACAGCTGCCTTTTTGTACAGTAATTTTACCGTAAAACAATTTTTTTTTACAGTGCATGACAGGCACACAAACGGCACCGTTCTACTCAGTAATTCTGACTGAATGCAGACAAGTAAAGAGTTTACAGCGACTCTTCCATGTTGATTTATTATGATTTAGATGTTAATGTGGCTTATCTGCAATATTCCTTGGACAGGAGATCACTGAAGCATGTGGTCATGAACTGTGGGGAGCAATTACCCATCAGCCCCGGATCTGTCCTCCAAATGAGCAAATATCTCCTCTCTGACATCACACGGGAAGCAGCTGCTGTTTCCTGGGGTTTTGTGGTCTCTTCGTAACCCAAAAAGTGTGTGGGGTTGCGAAACAGATTAGGGGGACTTTACAGCGCAACAAAAGAGCTGTTGTGAGCTCGACTCTCGCCACTTGTTCTGGATATCAGGACTAATCTCAGAGCCATGCGGTCATAAATGAAGCATGAAGTCGGGAAGACCGTGACTCTGGGTATCTGTGGAGTCACTGCTCTAACTCTACACACACACACAGAGAACTTAACAAGCCATGAGAGTACTGACCAGGGGCTCTTCGGACACACTTTATTTACCGCTCAGAAAAAAAGAAAAACGTGTCAGGAAAATACAGTGGGGATTTCAGAAACCTGAAACCTGAAATGATATGCCGGTTCTCCAGGGAAATATCTTCACAACACATGCAAAATCTTATCAGAGTAGGGCATCCAAAATAAAAGTTTGTGTTTACATAATATATGTGTGTGTACTGTGTATAATTTTTTTTTTATATATTATATTATATTATATTATATATATATATATATATATATATATATAGTTATATAGTTATAGATACACACACACACACACATGCATGCATATATATATATATATATAGTTATATAGTTATAGATACACACACACACACATGCATGCATATATATATATATGAAATATTTGCATGTATATACTGTACATATATTTGTATATAATGTATATACTGTACATATATTTAGATGTCATTTATATTATGTATAAATATAAATATTTTATATATAAATAACACATTTAAAATGAATACAAAATTATAAAGACCTATTTTTTTTCTAAAGTCATAAAAATGACAAAAACAAACCCTAACCCAAACGTTCACTAAAATGAAAACTTCGTAAGAATAAAAGCATTGAGAACATAAACTCCATCAGTGCATTAATGATTGAGGAGTGTGTTGAAACACAAAATTACGAAACTTTTTTACAAAAACTATAAAACAACAACTAAAACCGAAATAAAAATTAATTAAACTTTATAGACTTGTTTAAAAAACAGTAAAAGCTAAACTAAACAACTAAAAATTAAGTGCAAATTGATAAAACTTTAAAGACTTGTTAAAAAACCCAGATAAAAAGCAAAACTAAACAACTAAAACACATTTTTCTTAAATATATATTCCAATAATACCATCTAGCAGGGATGAAAGTTCACGAACTGGTTTATTTGTAAGGTGATATCCTATCACAGAACCAAGCATGAATTCACTGAGCTCTTCAGAATGACCCCTTTTTACCCACAAATGTTTGTAATTGCAAACAATATTTTAAAAAATATATAATGAGCAAACTCTCTATAAGCATTTCCACACTTTACTATACTTTCACTATAAGAACGGTTTCTTCAATCATCCAGAATAGACAATATTACAAATATCCAATGAAAGGGTTTGTAAAGACAAGGACCCCCAGATATTAACATACATCACCCCGTGAAAGAGTCCATTCTTACAATATATTTACATGATACTGTTTTCACCCAGTATAAATGGGTCTGAATACAAGTGTGATATAACCAGTAACGAACCGTGACTCTCAAAACCTGGAAACACTATCCAGCTGTCAATGGAACAAAATAAAACACTAACTCTAACTTTTAACAACCACTATTGATTTGCGATCACATTTATCCAGTAGAAACACGTTTAATGGGCCACGAGACACATGACAGGCCAGAGGTCTTACCGTTGATTTAGTGTGTTGCTTCCCTGCAGATCGGAGAGAGGAGTGCGAGGGTTCCTCCTGTTCACACCTGAAACACATCACAAAGCCTGTACAACCAGACTGATCCGACACACATGGGCATCATGGGGAATGAGTGAGAGGTTATGATGAGAGGATAATGGGTAATCTCGTGAGAATAACAGGACGTGATTTTGATGAACTCACTGCTGTTGATTAAATGAAACGTATGAACATTCAATTAGAGGTGAACTACTTGAAACATGCTTCTGTGAAACACACACACACACTTTTTTACTTCGCTATCTAAATGGGGACATTCCATAGACGTAATGGTTTTTATAATGTTCAAACTGTATATTTTATTCCCTTACGCTAACCCTACCCATCACACAACACTTTCTGCATTTTTACATTTAAAAAAAATTAAAAAACACTTTAATTTCTTTATTTTTATAACAGATTTACAAATGAGAACGTCCCTAAAGGTTTTTGGAGATTTTGTCAGGTTTTGGTCACTTCTGGGTACAAAATTGTCCCCAAAATATAGTTAAGTAGGTATACACACACACACACACACACACCCGGAGACTCTCTTTCCAACTAAAGCTGGATGATATATTGAAAATATACCATATATGTAATATATACCAAAATATAGCAATATTGTTGGTGGCAATTAAATAAGCAACATTACAGTCACTTTAATTAGCTTTTTTATTCAGTGAGTGAAGTTTTTTATTTTCTCCTTGAGAGCGATTGCTCTGTTAGCGCGGTTCGAATGAAATATGAACGAACCAAAAACAGGACGTGATGTCACTAGATGCGCCACTAAAAAGCACAGAATGCTGTTTTCCTCATCATAGGTCGTGATGTTGCCCATCACAGTTCGGTTCAGGCATCAGAACCGCGTCTCCTCACAGATCTTAGTAACTCCTGCTGTTTTGACTCCTTTACACATTTCATAAGCTCTTTATGGGTTCTCAGCTAGTCAAAATACCACCAAACGTACAGACATGCGCATTTCTCCCTGCACACAGCATTGTTTTGGATGTTCGGTAAGTTCCGTCACACAATATGCGCCATAAAAGCCTTTTTTGGGGGTTTTGTATCTTTAGGTTTGACAGTGTGAACGCTAAGCGAACCAGGACTAAAAGTATCATTTTTCTTTTTTGGTCCAGACTTAAGGTAGCCTGGGAAAACCCAGACAAACTTCCAGCAAATTTAGATTTGCTCTGCAAGTAGTCTGGCAAAGAGCTCATTCAAGACGATTTCTAATCTGTCCAAATCGAGGCACCAATCAGAAACGTTGAGGCAGGCTTTACACGATGACGATCGCTCTGATTGGTTTTAGGTCTATCCAATTGCGCCCAGAGGCATTTGAGTGACGTCCGTTGGTGTCGCCCCTTTGGAAATGAGTTATTAATGAAGCTTTGCCAGACCATAACTCAGTTACTACTGAGAATGGTCTGGTTTTAACCAGGCTAGACTTAGGGCCCTTTCACACCTACATTGTTTGGTCCGGATTTTCGGACTTTTCAGTTTGATCCGAATCAAAATTACAGGTGTGAAACCTCCCCCGGACCACGGTCCGCACCAAACAGACGAAATTTGGTCAGACGAATAGAGCTAGTCTCAGTCCGGATCAAACTAAACAAAGGTTTTGTTCGTTTCTAGTGTGAACGCATTTTCTGTACGATTCGGATTTTCAGAACATTTACAGGAAGTTCCGGTGGTTCCCGCAGGATTGCTCGCTCTTCTCCTCCTTTCCTGGCGGAGGCCATAAAATGTTCACACAACGGGGACGTTCATTTGCCGAATGTGAACTAGCCTCGAGTATAGCTGGTGCTGCAGGGAGTAATGCCATAATAATAACAGTATAGGGGCAACGATATGCGTCTGTTCATTCATTCTTGTCAAAGTTACCCGGCGTAAGCTGACGTCAGACGCACGTCCGTTTCCAAACCAATCAATGTCAAGATGCAGCCCACATAGATGATGATGACAGGACGCAAGTACGTCATGTAAAGTTCTTTAGTGCGCTCGCAGAATTGCAATGTGAAACTAAACCAAAACTTACAGAATGTATAAAATGTATGAAAACATGAACTTTGGTTCGGACCTCGGTGCGGAAACGCCCTAAAAGAACCAAACGACAAGCGTGAACAAATGCATTTAAATTTGAATCAAATATTGAGGGTCAATGGACATGCTACATGTTAATTTTGAAATGAATAAATAGAATATCTAGAATAGGTTTTCACTTATATCACCCAGCCGTAACTACAGGATCGAATTACGAAGGAATGTTTCTAACAGGAAGGAATAATAAATCTTTTTTTTTTTTTTGGTAACACTTTATTTTACAGTGCCTTTGTTACATATGTTACATGTACTTATCGTAGTTATAACAGTAAATTATGCATAATTACATGCAACTAACCCTCAACCAAATCCTAATCCTACCCTAACCCTATAGTAAGTACATGTAGTTAATTATTATGAATTAGTACTTAAATACATAATTACACTGTAACAATGACACCTTAAAATAAAGGGTTACACTTTATTTTTAAGGTGTCATTGTTACAGTGTAATTATATATTTAAGTACTGAGTAATATTAAGCACAAGGATTAGGATTTGGTTGAGGGTTAGTTGCATGTAATTATGCATAATTTACAGTTATTACTACGGTAAGTACATGTAACATATGTAACAAAGACACTGTAAAATAAAGTGTTACAGAATGTAACAGGAAGGAATGATAATATTTAATTTTTTAGTGTTTTGTGTGTATAGTCTCTAACCCGAGCTACCTCCATCAAGCAGACCTATGGTGAGCCCGCTGTCCTCGGAGAGCGAGAGAAACGAGAGCACACTTGAGCCGGGGGACAGAGGAGGACTGCCCGAAAGACATGCATGCTGGACTGAACCCAGAGACAGTGTTAGTCAGAGATTACATCATGCAAGAGAACCAGACAGATGCAAGATGGATGAGCAGAGACATGAGGGCTTCAGCTCGCAACACAATCAATCATTCTGTGATTATATACAGTCAAACCAAAATGTATTCAGACACATTTCTCACTTTATCACAGTTTATTCACTATAGTTTAGAAAATGGGAATAAAATATGACAAGAACTATCAAATGAGTTGATATTTCACTGGTTTTGTCCATCCTTCTGTTAGACGGTCTCATAAATGAATTATGTTGAATATCTGTCAGCTGTTAAATTTAACTACACTATTAGATAATACCAGTTTAGCTAAACCAATTATCAAGCAATGCTTCATTTTGTTCAGTCTGTGGTGTAAAAAGAGCATTAGCAATTAAAGAAAAAACACTTCAGCAAAACATGTCTTAAAAGATCATTTTTGGTCCTAAATTTTTATAATTGTACTGGTAGTCACTGTATGAAGAATTTGGGGGTATAATGTGTCACAGTTTACTGTATTTTGCTATCCTCACTTACATAAATGAACTATAGTGTCCTGCACACACTAGTAAAAAAATATAAAAAAATATATGTGACCCTGGACCACAAAACCAGTCACATGGGTCAGTTTTTTAAAATTGAGATGTATACATCATATGAAAGCTGAATAAATAATCTTTCTATTGATGTATGGTTTGTTAGGATAGGACAATATTTGTTTTTTGAACTATTTGAAAATCTGGAATCTGAGGGTGCAAAAACATTGAGAAAATCTTCTTTAAATTTGTTCATTTATGTTGGAGATTGTGCTGCATTCACTCACAAAAATAAATGTTTTATATATTTACGGTAGGAAATTTACAAAATATCTTCATGGAACATGATCTTTACTTAATATCCTAATGATTTTTGGCATAACATAATTTTTTTTAAATTTTTGACCCAGACAATGTATTGTTGGCTATTGCCATAAATATACCCGTGCGACTCGTGACTGGTTTTGTGGTCCAGGGTGACATGCATAATCTTTGGTTTGACTGTATGTGTAGCTGAAGAGGTATGCATTTATATATTAATATAAGCGCAAGGGTCAAATTTAACGGGACATGTCTTGGCTCAGGGTGCATGGAGTGAGGAGACGAGATGAAGGAAAGGCAGCCTTACTGTTTTTATCCTCTTTGCACCTCTGCAGGATCTCTAAGCTTCTCTGATGCACAGGGTGATGCAGAAAACTAAAGCTATCCACACTTTTCACAACTGGAGCAGCAGCATCATGCCCTTAGGAAGCCAAAAAACAACAACACACAAGAAAGAGAGAGGAGAGAGAAAAGATTAAATAGGGAGAAATAAGATGTGCTTGTCTACAAGAGTTAAGCAGCATAAAGTTCACATTACATGGACATGATTTTTGGTGTTCACACGCAGTGCGAAGGAAACCCATAATGCACTCACAGTTCAAACTCACCATGTGTGAGGCATCAAAGCATAGACGAACTACTAATGCTTGAACTCGTAATTAAGGAAGAAAGGCATATAGATACTGAAAAGCTGGAGAGCAGGGCAATAGATTTCAAGCAAGAGGAGCTGGGCTAACACGGCATGATTCGCTAGCAAACATACAGACAAAGTAGCCCTAATAATGTACACTTACAGAGTTAAGATATCTAACACATTCTTTTACACAATAGCAAAGATCATTACGCAGATATACGTGACTGATTGACAAAAGAGACTGAGCCCTGAAAACAAACAACTCTGTTAAATGTAATGTTATGCCAGAAAGCAAAACCCTCAGGGTCCACCAGTCATTGCAGATCACAAAATAAAAAATAAAAATTTAATAAAAATAAATAAAATATCAAATAAAATAATGAAATGATAAAATAAGATAAACACATATACAATAAAAAAAAAAAGGTTTAAAAAAATTAAATTGTATTTATTTTTTTAACCTTTTTTTATTGCAAGCAAATTTATTCTTAAAATAAAAAAATAAAACAATCAAACTGATCCCAAACTTTTGAACGGTGGTGTATACACTTTAAGGCATTACGACAGAAAGTTTTATTTTATTGTTATATAAAAGTTTGGGATCAGTTAATTTTTTTTATTTAAAGAATAAATTTCACCAAGGACTCATTTATTGTTATCAAAACATTTATTGTTTAAAAAAAAAAAAAATAAATAAAAAACTCTTTTGAACGGCAGTATAAGCATCAATAAGCTTACAATATCTTACAATGAGAGCATGATATTCTCTGAAAGGATGACGTGATGTAAATGTAACAGTTTAAATGCTTGCTTAGCAGGCTTATTGTTTTACATACAGTGCTAACCACAACTTAACTGACAACTTTTAGAGTTATTAAGAACAGTTGCAGCTTCAGCTATATCATATATATATATAATTTATAATAAAATGCATTAACGGAAGTATAATATGGTTAAAACTACATTGATCAAAGTCAATTTGCACAGAATTAGAACCCTAAAACACAGATTTCATTACAAAAAAATACAGTAGTCAACATTTGAAGTGGATTAATCAAAGTTGTCCTAAGACAAGAACGGGTATTGCTCAAAATTCATGTATAACTGATGAAAGGTTTTGATCCACTTCAAATGTCGACTACTGTACATTTATCAGCACAAGAGTAAAAAATCAGTACAAACTAAAAAAAAATTAAATGAAATAATAATCATTAACAGAAGTATTTTGATGGTTAGAACTACTAAGTGCAATATTATTAATCTATTTTATCTTTTATAATGTGTACTTATTTAAATTAGAAAGTCTATTTTGTACATGGTTTCTTTTTTGTTGCACTTTTAAAATGTTTGCTGCTCCTTGCTCTCCCTTAAAATAATTTTAATTAAATTTTTTTAATAAAAGCTGACTCTGAGAAACATACAAGAATTCCAATGTACCTGCACTGTAATATATCTGTGCAAATGGCAATAAACTTTACATTGATCAAAGTCAATTTGCACAGATAGAACGCTATTATCAAAACACTATTTTTAGGCAATGAAATTATGTATCAGCACAAGAGGGGTCTTGTATTTGGCAGTGTGACATGCATTGCCTGAAGAATCAGTAAAAAAAATCAGTACAAACTACAAGCATGTGACCAGGAATAAGGGTTTAATTGGACTCACCGCTGCGTTTGTCCACATGTCTCTTCCCAGCGTCCCTGAAGGCCACCATGGCTCTGAAATAGGCCCTGAGAACCGCCCAGCGGAAGGTGGCCACCGGGTCAATCCCGATCAGGCCACAGATGAAGGCGTTCTTACTGCTCTTGAGGAGCGCAACGATGTCGGGCCGCATGTGGTCCGTGTTCTTCTCTCTGAAGTCCTGCGGGTCATACACACAGTCAGATAACTGATATAAGCCAGAGAAACATCAGTGGTGAGAGAGAGAGAGAGAGAGAGAGAGAGAGAGAGAGAGAGAGAGAGAGAGAGAGAGAGAGAGAGAGAGAGAGAGAGAGAGAGAGAGAGAGAGAGAGAGAGCGAGGCCCACAGCTCCATACATATATATATTATATACTGAATCGGCTCTATCATTCATGAAGCCAGAGAAACATCAGTGGAGAGAGAGAGCGAGGCCTTTATGTAACGCATGAACAAAGGCTTTATATTGTAAATAAGAGGTTTAGCTACTCATGAGTGTTAAAGGTAGCCTGGATGCCAGACGAACTTAGCCCCGCCCACAACATCTGAGGTCGGGAAGTTCGGTCTGGACTTGATCCCTTGTGGAGCAGCTATGCTCGAACCAGAGCTGATCGGACCAATCAAATTGTCAGGGCGGGCTTTATACGATGATGGACAGATGATCAACAGTAACGTAATCATCCACGTCACCAACGAGCACTTGGGTTGAATTCGTTTACAACAAAGATGGCTGCCGCTGGAGAACTGAGATGTGTAGATTCGCAGTATCAGACTCATATTCTGACTAGAATCTGAGTATGACGACGTCAGGCTATCTTAAAGGGTTAGTTCACCCAAAAATGAAACTTCTGTCAGTAATTACTCTCCCTCATGTTGTTCCAAACCCGTAAGACTTTCGTTCATCTTCAGAACACAAATTAAGATATTTTTGATGAAATCTGAGAGCTGGCTCACTCCTCCATAGGCTTCTCTGTTACTGAACCTTGCCGGCCCAGAAAGTCAGTAAAGACAATGTTTAAAATAGTCCAAGTGACTACAGTAGCTCAACCTTAAGTTCATCAAGCGACGAGAATACGTTTTGTGCGCAAATAATGACTTTATTCAACTATTAATGTTCCTCTGTGTTCCTCTAAGTGAGTTCACATAGTGTGACAGCGCAGCGCTTCTGGGTTGTACGTCAGAACGTAGGCTCACTATTGGCCAGCATCACACGCATCACACACATGACCAGCGTCGGCCAATAGTGAGCCTACGTTCTGACGTACAACCCAGAATAATTAATAGTTGAATAAAGTCATGTTGTTTTTTGTGCACAAAGTATTCTCGTCGCTTGATAAACTTAAGGTTGAGCCACTGTAGTCACTTGGAAAACAGATAACTGATATAAGCTTCATATATAAAACTCATCTCTTCTGTGAGCACTTAACCTCTTAAAAAATTAAATTAAATAAAAATGAATAATAATTCTTTCCCTTTCCTTTAATCCTCCCTTGTCTGGCTTATGCTACTCTAAGAAATGCCTGAACGTTGTATTTTGAGCACTTCTTGTGTTGTTTTTGCCTCTTCACGATGATTGCTGTAGTCCTCATTTGTAAGTCGCTTTGGATAAAGGCGTCTGCTAAATGATGTAAATGTAAGCCAGAGAAACATCAGTGGAGAGAGAGAGCGAGGCCTTTATGTAACGCATGAACAAAGGCTTTATATTGTAAATAAGAGGTTTAGCTACTCATGACTATCAAACACTGCCAAACATAAGCCGGGTTTACACTGTGACATTTTTTTCTTTCTTTTATGATTGTTGCTTGTCAAATTGTATGTTATGACCTCAGGGGCATCTTGGGTAAAAGCCAACGCGGATTGCACCTAATATTTAAGTCAGAATGTTCGATATACATTGCCGTTCAAAGGTTTGGGATCGGTACGATTTTTAATGTTTATAAAAAAAAGTGTTTGCCAAGGTTGCATTTATTTGATATAAAAATTAATTAATTAATTAAATAAAAACAGTAATATTGTGAAATATTATGACAATTTAAAAACAAATGCTTTCTATTTTAATATATTTTAAAATACAATTTATTCCTGTGATCAAAACAGAATTTTCAGCATCATTACTCCAGTCTTCAGTGTCACATGATCCTTCAGAAATCATTCTAATATGTAGATAAAAATAAAAAATAAAATAAAAATGCATTATTATCAACGTTAAAAACAATTGTGTAAAAATCTTTTTTTCAGGATTCTTTGATGAATAGAATGGTCTATTTAATTAATTTGAAATAGAATCTTTTGTAACATTATAAATGTCTTTACTGTCACTTTTGATCAATTTAATGCATCCCAAAAACAATTCTTACTGACCCCCGAACGGTAGTGTAAAACGTTTTCAACATTGATAATAATCAGAAATGTTTCTTGAGCAGCAAATCATCATATTGGAATGATTTCTCGATAGATTTGAAGGCTTTAGCAAAAATGAGTGTGAAGTGCCAGATCTTTCATTGCACTTAAGCAATACATTTCCAGACGCTGATTTGTTAACATAAACAGCCCTGAGGGCGAGGACTGTGGGATGCTGGGACTTCACACACACAGTTACTCATTACTGTCACGTTTATGGTGCCACGAGCGACAAACAGAGTTACTCATTATATACTATAAATAAAGAGTCATGTGACAAAGGCATCACACCCTCTTTATATACAGTAGAGGTCAAACAACAATCAACTATGTATCAACTAGAGAGATGACTCAATGTTGGAAGAATGTGCCGATTCCACTTCTCATCTCCCAACTACTAAGTACTGGTGCTGTTCCTCTGGAATTAAAAACTGCTGCTGTCACTTCCTGTCCTAAAGAGTCCTGGCCTCGACCCCTCTGACATGGCCAACTCCAGACCAATCTCAAATCTTCCATTTCTTTCGAAACTGCTTCAGAAAGTGGTCACTGAAGGTCACTGCTCAACTTCAAACACATTTGTCATCCAACAACCACTATGAATGTTTTCAATCCGGTTTTCAGGCCTTGTTTACACTGCAGGTCTTGATGCCCAATTCTGATTTGTTACCTTTATCTGTTTTTTTCGAAGACCAGTAATTTTCTCAAACTCAACACTGATAAAACAAATCTACTAACTTCTTGGTTCACTTCAAATTACATCCCGTTTCTGTGTTGACAATGTTAATGTTGCTGGAGTTTTGGTTCAACCTTCCACCACTGTCAAAAACCTTGGTATAATCTTTGATTCCTCTCTTTCCTTCCTTCCACACATCTCCTCGCTCACTAAGTCTGCCTTCTTTCACTTTCGTAATATCGCACGCTTACGTCCATTTCTGAATATCAGCGATGCTGAGACCCTAGTTCACGCTTTCATCACTTCACGGCTTGACTACTGCAATTCTCTTATCTACAGTATCATCAATAAATAAGATCCAATATATCCAGAACTCCGCAGCTAGGGTCCTCACATACACAAAGAAATCTTCCTATATAACTTTGATTTTACACAGACTTCATTGGCTACCCGTTCGCTTTCGTATTCAATACAAGATACTCCTTATCACATTCAAAGCACTCCATGGTCTTGCCCTCAACTATATTTCTGATCTCATCCATCCCTACTCCCCAGTTCGCACACTTAGATCTTCTGATACCGGTCTGTTGACGATCTGAAGGCCCAAAAAATCATCGTTTGGTGGAAGGGCTTTTTGTACCGACTCTCTGGAAATCTATTCCCCAACACATCCGTGACCTTGCATCATTACACGATTTCAAAACCCACCTTAAAATATATCTTTTTGCTACTTGTTTCCATGACCCCTGACTCTATGATCTGATTTCTATGTACTGTATATGTACCTCTATCTATTATGTTATCAATCTCAGTTTATTTGTATCGTTTCTATGTCTTGCACTTTATTGTAAAGCAACCTTGAGTTTTCTGAAAGGCGCTATATACAATTTGTTTGTTTAGGAACCTGGCACATTTTCTCCCTTAGTTCGGTCCAGAGAGGCACACAGAAATTTGTCCGAGATTGGCTTAAAGTGCTCAATGCATAAAACTGAAAGAGGCCTGTGTGTAGCTCTATATAGCACTGACCTTCACTCCATATTTGACTTTTCCTGCATAGTGTTTAATGATGAAGGCCGGCTCCATGACTGCAGGAAACTCAATATAGTCGTTTCGCTCATGCTGACGCTTGAACTTGTCCAGGAGCGTCTGATTGGTGGCCTGTGGAAAGCTGTAACGTACAGAGAGAGCATTAGAACAAATAGAGTTTTTCTACAAAAAAATATGTATTAAAATATGCAATAATTGCGATATGAAAACGATTTCACCAGATGACTTGATTAGCTCTATTTGGAAAGGGTTAATCATTCTAAAATGATTTTGTGGGCGAGTGAACCAACATAGAAAACAATAAACAAATGACGAGGATAGATAAACACAATAGAACAAAGATACAAATGAAATTGTGTTTTTCAGGCAAGTCTAACAGTTTTCAGGTACAGAAATGTAATAATCCAATGTAAAATTACACTGCATAGTCTTCACTGTATTAATTAAATATAATTAATCTTTGTCAAAGCTACGATAGTGATTTTGTTAATGACTGAAGCAGGAGTATTAGGCTGCTGTCACTTTAAGACTGAATGCACGGATCCAATATACTGATACACATCGGTTTTCTTTCTCAATTGTTTACATCCAATTAAGACATAACTGACTGTTTAGGAGGATACTCGCTGAGACATAATTTGCTATTCTCTTATGCACTTGAATGCTTTGCTTGGGTTTTTAAACTGACAGGACTGAACACGTGCAAATGATAAACTTTCACTCTATGATGGTTAAACTTTCCAGTTAATCCACGAATCGCAGGACCCTGTCCGTACGGATGATGAAACAACCATGATCCCTACTTGCTTGACATCGCACATCATGCAGTATGGAAATCACAGATGTTTACATTTCATTTTTATAATTTAAGCTCTTTTCCCCTTTGGAAGTTTGCTGAGGTCCCCTAGTGAGAACCGGAGAGTGAGAGCGATCATCCAGGGAGCATGACTGTCTTTCTGCAGACAGTATATTATAAACCTGTGCAGTTCCTCTGGTCTTGAGGAGAATGAGAGCTGCTGCCAAAACCTCAGAAAAAAAAGCAACACAGCCACAGGAAGAGCACGAATGAGACATTAGAGATTTGAGCTATGAGGAGAGTCAGGTTTCCCGCTATTTTAGGCAGAGAGAACCTTACTCTTTTGTTTTTTAGGTTAAACCGTAATCAGATATTTTTGTTTTATTTGATTTACAGGTAAAACATTCAAGTGTATTTCGTATTTACATTCAGGGAATCCATGTTGGTCTGACTAGCAATAAATGATACAGTACTTTTATCTCATGCTTCCATTGTTTGCAGTGTAAAAGGTCAGACGTACTTGCACTCCTCGTCCAGTAGGTGGAGCAGTGCTGTGGGCTTCTTGCTGATGAGGTTTATGCAGCCGGTGTTATCGATGTAATCAATGTTATGCCAGGCAATGCCTTCTGCTCGGTACTCTTCCTATAAGAAATGCAAAACATATTCAACACTTAAAATCAATGATTATGAGGAGTCAACAAAAGATTGACAATTACAGATTTCCTGGTTGTTTAAGGTTTTTCTCATTTTCAATGGGTCCTATTATGCTTTTTTTTTTTTTTATGTGTTCAACATTCTTTAGTGTGTATTGTTGCTGTTTGAGCATGAAAAAGCTCTGCAAAGATCCAAAGTCCCTCCAAAGGGAGTTATTCTCAATTTCAGTGTCAGTGTTTCTGAACTCCCTGAAACGCCTCCATTGTAGTCTTGAGTTTTCTTCTGGAAACAAACACGTCACAATATTCTTCATTTAAATAATTAATACGCAGAATAAAGGGGCGGGGCCTGGTTGAGTTAGTTAGTAGTGTGCTGAAACTGGCGGTTATGGTAAGGGGCGGGACATTTCTCGAACACGCTCGAAGCGCTCGACCAATCACGACACACTGCTCCAGCCGACCAATCAGAGCACAGTGTGCTTTTCAGAAGGAGGGGCTTCATAGAGACGTTACTGACAGACTGGGAAGAGAGGAGCTGCAACAATGGAGAATATGGGGAAAATAATCAACATTCAAGCAAGAAAACTTGTTCTAGTAAAAATTTAAAAGGGGAATAATAGGCCCTCTTTAAAATTTACTGATGTTTTCAGGCTTTCATGACTATAGAAATAAAATTAACCTTTTAGGTTCCAGAATGTTTATCACTACCAGAACGAACATCTCACTAAACTTGTTATAACTACACAGGTAATTCATTTTTTTGGCCTGCGACCAGAACAACAAAACAACAGGCCCTGCAAAGCGTTTTCACGTTCCTCTAGAGGAGACTTCCTTTTCGCCGGTCCGTGGTTTCATGGTCTTTGCGGTTTAATAATATGAAAGACATTCTTAACATTTTGTAGCTTTTTTTCTCCTCAACTGTTTCCTTGGATCGCTGGGAAAGTAAATGAAACAATAAAGGATGTAATCCCAGTAGGGTTTCATACAATCAAGTGGAATCTCTCTCCCGTTTGCACATTAAACGGCAAAATCAGCAGAACAAAGCAGATGATCTACACTTCTCATTCAAATACGGAAGAGCGGATTAGAATTACAAGAAAGCTTTGGACTGTAGATTTTTCAGCATGATAACATGGTATATAGTATAATCCTATTCATGTAAGCGAAGTTTGATGAAGATTGATTATTCTTTGTTCAGAGATAACAGATAAAAAGTCTGAAAATGTTTTAAGCTCATGATGATGATAAAGTTACTAACCAAAGTTTAGTACTTACAGCAATGGGTTTGTTCAAATCCTCAACCCACAGTATGAATACGTGTACTAATAATCTAACCCTCATCTGAAGCACTTCGACAACCACATGCACTCTGTTTGGCTGATAAGAGCAATGCACTCAAATAGCCTCCAAATCAAATAAAATCCATTTACAGCATCTCCATAAATGGCGCAATGAAAACGGTCGCATTAATAGACTAATGAAAGCATGTGTGGTGTTGTGTCTGGCTCCAGCATGCCTGTATTTATGGGCATCAGACGGCAAGTATGCCAAGAAGGACTTTGTTTCCCTGCCTATAATCTAACACTAACCTACTTCTACTACTAGCACAAATACTAAAACTGTAGCTCAATTCAGGCACAAAATCTTAACTAAATGCAAGTTAATTTTTTTCTCAGTCAAACATTAACTAACGGTCATACATTATGAATCTGCACATTCCACGTTTTGTGTAGATAACCTGGGTATGTTCTATATTAAACATTACCACACGACATACTTGGCAGTAAACTCAGGATGTGAATTCATTCCTGACATCTGAATCCAAGAGTTTCCAACTCGTAGAGCAATTAAAGCGTGGAACTTGGCAGACGCGGTGAAATTCCTGTACTTTTATCAAGGAACAAACAGCAAAACTGTTGTGGCAATGGGAATGAATCCCGTCAGAAATGCCATTAACAAAGAACATCAAAAATCCTTTTAAAACTAAAATTACCCAGAATCCCTCAGTGTGGGTTCAGACTGAGCTCTCCATAACCGTGATGCAGGGATGACATATTTTTCGTAGGCCAAAATCCGGGAATGAGTTAACGTTTTAGCATTTCTGGTTCAATCATCCTGAAGTCAATGGTTTTTGGTTAAAGGACTGAAATAAGGTCTGAGGTGAACACAAGCTCAAGATATTTTTCATGAAAAATTGTGAGAAAAAGTCAGAATTGTGAGATATAAACTCACAATTGCGAGAAATAAAATCAGAATTGCGAGATATAAAGTCACAATTTTGCTTTTTTTCACAGAATTGCGACTTTATACATCACAATTCTGACGTTATAACTCACAATTGCGACTTTATATCACGCAATTCTAATTTTATTTCTCGCAATTGCGAATTTATTTCATGCAATTCTGACTTTTCCTCACAATGTTTCAGCTGTGCTAGTTCCGGAAGCATTTTTTCCATTCATTTCTCCTATAGAGATTTAAAGCATTAAAGCGTTATAAGCCATGGAGCCAGCCAACCAGCTACGAGGTGAATCAAAACATTACAAACGTTGCAAAGAAGCAGCAAAAAAGTATTTGATAATCAGAGAAAGGTACAACTTAAGACTGTGAACTTATGGCTTTAGTGAGGGAAAGAACAACAATCCCATGAAGCATTGCGGACAGCATAATGGAATTACAAACAATGGAGAAATATAAAACTACTCATTATATACACACAGATATTCAAGTATTTTGAGAGCATAGGAGTGGGCGGAGCTAAAGAGATCTTGCTTGTGGCAATTCTTTGATTGGTGGAATTTTCTGTACAGCATCATGGGTAATGTAGTTTTCACCACAAATTCTATTTAAGCAAATGCCATCGATTAACAACCTCATTGCTCACAGCGAGGCTGTCTTTAAAGGTTTACAGGTTATCGTAAAAATACATTTTCCTATGGAGAAAATAGAGAGTCATAGAATATAGAGAGAAAATAAATATGGAGAGTCATGGGTAAATTACGTCATGTTGCACTATATTAATGTTGCACTATATTAATGTTGCACTATATTAATGTTGCACAATATTAATGGATTCATGGGTAAATGACGTCATGTTGCACTATATTAATGTTGCACTATATTAATGGAGTCATGGGTAAATGACGTCATGTTGCACATTATTAATGTTGCACCATATTAATGGATTCATGGGTAAATTACGTCATGTTGCACTATATTAATGTTGCACTATATTAATGTTGCACTATATTAATGGAGTCATGGGTAAATGACGTCATGTTGCACATTATTAATGTTGCACCATATTAATGGATTCATGGGTAAATGACGTCATGTTGCACTATATTAATGTTGCACTATATTAATGGAGTCATGGGTAAATGACGTCATGTTGCACTATATTAATGTTGCACTATATTAATGGAGTCATGGGTAAATGACGTCATGTTGCACTATATTAATGTTGCACTATATTAATGTTGCACTATATTAATGTTGCACTATATTAATGGATTCATGGGTAAATGACGTCATGTTGCACTATATTAATGTTGCACTATATTAATGGATTCATGGGTAAATGACGTCATGTTGCACTATATTAATGTTGCACTATATTAATGGAGTCATGGGTAAATGACGTCATGTTGCACATTATTAATGTTGCACTATATTAATGGATTCATGGGTAAATTACGTCATGTTGCACTATATTAATGTTGCACTATATTAATGGAGTCATGGGTAAATGACGTCATGTTGCACTATATTAATGTTGCACTATATTAATGGAGTCATGGGTAAATGACGTCATGTTGCACATTATTAATGTTGCACCATATTAATGGATTCATGGGTAAATTACGTCATGTTGCACATTATTAATGTTGCACCATATTAATGGATTCATGGGTAAATTACGTCATGTTGCACTATATTAATGTTGCACTATATTAATGTTGCACTATATTAATGGATTCATGGGTAAATGACGTCATGTTGCACTATATTAATGTTGCACTATATTAATGGATTCATGGGTAAATGACGTCATGTTGCACTATATTAATGTTGCACTATATTAATGGATTCATGGGTAAATGACATCATGTTGCACTATATTAATGTTGCACTATATTAATGGAGTCATGGGTAAATGACGTCATGTTGCACATTATTAATGTTGCACTATATTAATGGATTCATGGGTAAATTACGTCATGTTGCACTATATTAATGTTGCACTATATTAATGGATTCATGGGTAAATGACGTCATGTTGCACATTATTAATGTTGCACTATATTAATGGAGTCATGGGTAAATGACATCATGTAAACACCGATTGCTTGATGCAGTTACAGTATCATCAAGCAAACCAGCATACGACTTTAAAACTACAAGTATATTATAAAAAGAAGCAGATTTGACTTTGATCACACCTTTGACATGGATCATTTGTCACAAGAAGTGCTAAACCCACAAGTGATAGTCTGTTATTTACACATCTGCATAAAGTGACACGTCCTACGACAGTGTGTGATTTATGTTGATAAAATGCACCTTGTGCAAGCAAATCTGTCAAAGTTAGTTTATCAAATCTGGACTCTGGACTGACTAGAAACTTAAACTAACAAACCCTCTTTGAGCAAGCATGTAGTTTGAGGTGCGTCACAAAGGCACGGCTTTGACAGGCTGTCATTACCGTAATTGGTTGCCTCTGTAGTCATCCTAGGAGAACGAACTCATTGAGAAAACACACATTATTACAGAAACACAATTCTTTGTCTGGGGTTGGAGTAAAACAACCCTTTTTATAGTCTCATTATCAAATGGTTTATTTTGTGCGAAACTCTACCTCACATGATCACACAGCCTGAGGCATCCATCAACACAACCTATTAAAGACTTCAGTAATGGTTACAATTCCCTCGTTTTGTAGGATGAATTGAATTATTTTCAAGGAATGTTTACTCTCATAAAACACAGATATGGCCCATGCCATGCCCAAGTTTCTATGACATTCTGGTCCATCCTTGGTCTAAAGCAAGCACCAGGAATGAAAAACACATATTTGCATAATCTGCATTGACACCATTATATGAGAACTGAACTGAGCTGGACGATGACATCACTGTTTTCTCCAGAGCGGCTAAACAAACTAAATTAATAACTTTTTTACAACAGAAATGAACCATCACTGAACTTACTCAAGCTGGAATGTGACACTATTTTCTTCTAAAAACAAACTTTGTCGCATTATTTTCTTGTTATCGCTGTAAAGCTGCTTTGAAACGATCTGCATTGTAAAAAGCGCGATATAAATAAAGGTAAAAAAAATGAATGCGTACTTAATTTATTCTGTGTGCAGTCAAAATAACTTGAGTCATAATTGCTGGCAATAAATCAGTTATTAGGCTAAAATCTTGAGTCGTGTATGGGGAGAAAAGCTGATGGTTCTCTCAATAAATGAATAAATAAAACATTACCTGCTCCAGCTTAAAGATGTGCTGGTTGAAATAGTGCTGAAGTCTCTCGTTGGCGAAGTTGATGCAGAATTGTTCAAAGCTGTTGTTCTCATAGTCCTCAAAGCCAAAGATATCGAGAACCCCGATGGCCAGGATCTGAAAAGATGATGAGGTGCAAGGAACATTAAGAACAGAAAACTACTAGGCAATTTAAAGCGTTCTTGTGTCATTGTGGCAGTAAAAAACTGTAGGGGGAATGTCTGCGTTATTAAACTAGATGTGTTATCAATCAGCTAGCTAACAATATGTCTACAGTTAAAGGGATATTTCACCGCTGGAAAGATGAATGTGTATTTAAATTGGGTCATTTATGTTGTAGAAATGTGAAATTATTTTAGAAGTTGGTGAGTTGGTACATACATTATATATATATATATATGTATATATGTATATGTATATTGTTGATATGTTTATTGATGAATTATATGAGTTTGATTTCCTTTATTGCATTGTTTGTAGTGACTATCTTGTACATCCTGTTCATCCTGTCCATCCGTTAACTCCTGTCCATTTACATCGTGTGAATCTGCTCGTGTGAATCCATGAACTTCATGTCATGTGAATTACCCAAGACTTAATCATCCTGAACTTAAAATAAAAGTAATCAGACACGCCATCAAGTTTCTGCAACTCCAACGAACTTTGGATATATCTGATATCCAACACACTTTAACACAAGTAGTGGCATGAGAAAACATGCAATAACAACAAAAGTTATGTTGAAAGATACATCACAAAATACCTAAATTAATTATGACTCATGTAATTGCTTAATCAGTGTTTCAACCGCGGGAAGATGTCAATAAAACAGCTTGTGCAAATCCAACTAAACGCTGCATTTATCTCAGGAAAGTTATCAAATGTTCACAGTTCAGTAGTTAGCTATAAACACTTTAAAGAGGAGCTTATTTACTTTTAATTATTAATGTATGCTTGAATAAATTTGTCATGAAGACAAGTGTTTATGAAACTACCTTTTGCAACAGAGTTGTATACAAACATTTGAGCTTTTATTTGAGTGTTGTTATTATACCTGAAAATAAAGAGGTTAAAAATTAACAGCAAAGCCCAAACTATCATATTCAACTGGTAATATTATAGTAATGTACCAAATGAGAGGGTTTCCCTGTTTAGTTTACAGCATTATTTGGGAGATTATTTTTTCCTTTAGAAAATCAAACTAATCGACAGATATATCGGTGCATCTCTTATAATTATAGTCTGATGTGCTGTGTGTTTCAGAGTGAAGCATGGCACGATGTTCATTTACACGCATCTCGGTTCGCTGTAAATGCTACTTCACACACACACACACACACACACACACACACACACACACACACACACACACACACACACACACACACACACCATCTCTGCAAGTGCAGCGAGTTGTGTTGCTTATAATGTGCATTTGAAAACGCAACATGTGTCAACAAACATGTAATGAGAATAATTTTTTTATTAATTTTCAACAAATGAGAAGCTTAAGGTTTCCCGCCAAAATAAAAGCTCTATGGTTTAACGATTAAGAAATGAAGACTAAATATTAGTAATGTAATCTTAGTTGTAAAAAAAATAATATTATTAATACGGTTTTATTTTGCAGTACAATAGTATTACTATATGGAACTAATACTAATAATACAACTTTTAAACAAATTAACTCACTGAGTATTAGTTATAGTATTGATAGTATAGTATATAGTCAAATCTTAGTATTAGTAGTGATTGCCTGTTTTGAAATGAAATAATAGTGTCATGGCCGACCCAAAACACATTTTTATTTTCAGAAAGCCATGTTTGACTGTCAACTACACTTCAGAGACTGAACATTGTGTTTTTGTGAGTTAATGTTCAGAAGGTTAACATGAGCTGTTAAATTAAGTCAAAAATATTAATTTTGGTTTATCAGAAGGTAAAGTTGCACTATTCTGTCATAACTGATTGGCTGTTTTCTCATGCTTGCTTGAGCATGTTTTATTGTGGCACATTAAAAAAAAAACATGCAGAAGTGCTCCTAAAAAAGCACAAGTGTTGAGCCTTGAATGCAACAGTGCGATCTTATTAGCGAGAATGTTCACACACTTTAAAGTTTATTTTAGGCTTGACTAGCATAATGTTCAGCAGAAATCTGCGAGTGAATAGCTAACAGCAGGGGCTCAGTCAGTGTGCCTGAATATATCCCATTACATAATGTCTCCATCCATAATTTAGAGATTAAAGCAGTGAGAGCCACAGAAAAACAGGGTGCGTCTCTGTCAGATGAACTCATATTCCTGCTGTGTAATGTAATTTATGTCAGGTGACTCACTAGGGCTCCACTCATTCTCATTCGTTTGGGTTTTATCAGTAAAAAAAAATGATTTTACCTTGGCTGACTCTTCCAAGTCCCTTTGGTTGAGCAGGGCATGATTGATCCTGAACACGATCCAGTCGAAAAGAGCGTTGTAGAGAGACTTAGCCATGGAGTCCCGCACCGTTTCAGCCTGCAAGAGAGAGAGAAATGTCCATTTGATTTAATTATCAAGACTTTTTTAACCTACGTTGTTAAATCTATTATACTTCAGCAACATTTGTGAGCTGTAAATGTTCGTTTAAGGTGGGAATTACTATTAAAAGTGGATAAACCTCTGGATAGACGGGGTTTGTTTATGGTAACTTGTCTTAGCAAATGAATGATGACATTAGGCTGTTTAATGCTCAATATTGTCACACAGACGCTCACAATTCAATCTTCTGTAACAGAGCTTCAGCTAAACACAAGACTGATTCAAAACTAGTACAGACAATCCAAAATAGTTGCATGTTGTGCGCCACTCAAATCACGAGGATCGTGAACCTAGTCTAATGATTCTTTAGGAAACTTAATGCCAAATAAATAAGACTGAATATTCCATAACTAACACAATATTCACTAGGGATGCACCGATATAAAAAAATGTGGTCGATACCGATAATTCTTTATAACCGATAATCGATATATTGGCCAATAAATATTAATCCAAATTTTTATATAATTTTCGAGAGCCTGATTACAAAAACAAAAGTCTCACCATTAAATGTCCCAAGCACACAATTATAATGTTCTCATTATACTTTTATGTAGCCGATATGACAGACTTGCTAACTGTATTTTCCTTTTTTGAAGTGATTTCAATCATAATTTAAGCAATTCAAAACAACCATGGTGACCTATCAAAGTGTCTCACTTCAATAATAATCCATTATTTATCGGCTTTAATATATTGGCCAGATGTTCTTATCAGGCCGATATCGATTACATTAAAAATGAACGTATATCGGCCGAGACCGATATATCGTGCATCCATAATATTCACAATGTTGGTTAATTTAATATCGACAACAAAGTCATTGCACATATATCTGGAATATACAATATAAATCGACCAGTCCTGGTTGGAGGGGGAGAAAACTGTTATTTGTGGTTATATAAATGACCTAACAACTCTATATTTGCTAGGCTTTTAAATGTTTAAATCTGTAAGCATATGCAGTTCAAGGGATTTATTAAGTTGCTTGTGAACCTCTGATTTTAATAAAACAGCTGGTCAGTTCAATATTTAAAGATGACAGGAGAACAGAGTCCTAATGCTGGAAAAAAGCTCTGAAAACCTCATGGCTGGTTCTATTTATGATGATGGAGCATGACGAAGCCCATGAGAAACACATTACTTCACTGAGTCTCACTTCAGTGAGGAGGCGAAATGAAGAAAATCAAAAAGGTAAAAATTTTTAATGTAAAAAATTAACACTTAAGTATGTCCAGTCAGCTCATTCTCTCACACTTGTCCTTAACAATAACACACAACAATGGGTTACACATTGTTTCGATGGCCCACTTTAGACATCCTACTATCTATAAGTAACTATCAGTGGTGGAAAGTAACTAATTACAAATGCTTTCGTTACAGTACTTGAGTAGATTTTTCGATTTTCTACTTTCTTGAGTATAATTAAATAGTGGTACTTTTACTTGAGTAGAATAAAAATAAAGTATTCAACTTCGCTACATTTATTTTTCACCAAAAGTACAGAGTACTTTGATGCCGACGGAGCTACAGGGCGAGCTAACATTTCACAAACACTAATGTTTCCATATTTTAGTGAATGTAAGTGTGAGCTATGCTCATATTCTGATTTTAAAATGTAATTATGGCAAATCCTGAAATGGGTCATCCCATTGATATTACCAGAGCACTGAGCATTTGAAGTAAATAAAAAACTCAGCTCATAACATGGACACCGTTATTGCATGGATGGAGCAAGAACAATGTAAGTGTCTTGAAAACATTAACACAGTTCATTTGAAAGGTAAAGCTCGCCCTCTTTAACAATACAATTAAACTAAATGTACGAAGCAAACTTTGTACAAAGCTGAAAACCCTCAACAACAGTGAAATGAGATTGCATGATTTATCTGTCAATCAGATGCATGTAAAAGTGTAGTTCGTTACTATAGCAATAGTCGGCTCCCAGCACATTTTCGGTAGAACGGAAAAAAAAGAGCATTTAATTTTACATGTTAACCATAACTCTGTGTTCGTCTGAAAGAAGAATGTCATATACACCTAGGATGACTTGAGGGTGAATAAATCTGGGGATAATTTTCCTTTTTGGGTGAACTATCCCTTTAAAGACATACATCATTCTTATGAAAATACCTGAGATAGCTTGATGAACACAGGTATTATTGCTATCATGTGTTTGTCTTCAGTTTCATCTCTATTTGCATGTTATTATATCCATATTGGCATTTCCTGAAACGTCATAAGTGAATCTCTTCTATGAATCTCACTTGTGGACTTTCTGTGCGAGGTATGAATCAGTATGTACTGGGCTTCCAGTATAAATGAAACAGAATTGACATGAGAGTGTTTAGCGCTCCATATCGCTATCATCTCCCCATTTTGGGTAAAAATAGAAAAATAATACTAAAGTACTTTGTAACGTAGTTACTTAAGTAGTTTTTAAGCAAACTACTTATTTACTCTTACTTGAGTCATATTATTTTTCAGTACTTCTACTTGTACTCAAGTAAATTATTACTTAAGTAGCAATACTTTTACTTAAGTACAGTTTTTTAGTACTTTTTCCACCACTGGTAACTATGCAACTAGGGTTGGGTGATATGACCAAAAATTTTTTTCAAGATATGAGACATTATTTCACGATAAGTATATGCATCACATTACAGTTAATTTGTGTTATTTTATCTCATTTCTGTTATTAAAAAAAGAAAGAAAATAGAAGCAGATTACAAACAATAGGACAAATTCAATTTAACAAAAATATGAATTACACAAAGATTTCAGGTACAATTTAACGTAGTTAGAATTAGTTCAGAAACACAATCAAATGTAAAAATTAAATATTGCATAGTCTCTACAGAATTAATTAAATATACATTTATTCTTATTAAAGCTAAAAAAAGTTATTCAGTTAAGAGCAGTAAGTTATTTTCTCTTTTGTTTGCTTCACATTGATGACACAGAGCAGCAGGTTTATTACGCTACTGTCACTTTAAGAGCAAACGCACAGATCCATTACACTGATACACATCCGGTTTACTGTTTACTTTAACTTGAGACATAACCGGCTGTGTTAACATGAACACTCCATACGATGGGCATTTTGACATAATTGTGTTTGTATTCGACCATTCAAGCGCAACAAGACGTGAAAGAGAAGAGACTCTGCTTTCTATGTTCGCATTTACGCTGTGTGTCAGTCAGCGTGTGATCGCATTGAGTTCTTTATCACTGCTTTCTGCTTCACACTGTTTAACATCGTACATGTCCTAAATTCACGACGGCCTTCTGAGACAGGCAGCTTTCTGTACGAGCACCGCACACAGTTCCTTTTCAGGATATATTGCTCTCATAACGCTTTTTAACATCAAGCACGTCCCACACTTTATATTCTCATTCATGCATTTCATCACTCTGAAGTGTCAATAGTGCTATTTATTTACTCTCTGCTATATACACACAATATAGCACATTTCTGACTCCGGTTTGAACATAAAAGGCATTAATTTTTTTTTACATTTTCAGTGCATGTGTGTGTGAGGTAAAAGGACACAAGCTGTTGTAGCCCCGCCCTCTGTGCCGGGAGCAGCAGCTCATTTGCATTTAAAGGGACAGACACAAAAACATCTGTGGGGTATTTTGCGCTAAAACTTCTCATACACACTCTGGGGAGATCAGAGATTTATTTTAGATCTTGTGAAAAGGGCATTATACAAAGACTTTAACAAAGACTCTTCAACAAAAACATTTCTTCAATTGCCTGACTTAACAACTGTCAGTCAAAATATCATCCAAAATGACTTTGAACATGAGCAGATGAAGATAAATAAATGATCAATTGCTGTTGATATTCCGAATAATGTGACCCAATATTTCGCTTTTATTCTGGCAAACTGTTTAATGTTTTTAAATGATAATGTTAAAACCTGTTTGTTGCTTACCTCAGCCAGTTTGTAGGGGACGATCAGCTTCTCGCCCACGGTCACCGTCTTCCGTGTCGTCAGAGCCTCAAAGAGCATTTCCTCCTTGACCTGTCATGATGCAAGACAAGTTTCTCATTTTAACTCTTCAGGCACAAGTACAAATAGATATCTAGCTTTTTGGTGTATGATTTAAGGGTCAGGTAAAAAGATTTGGATGCATTCATCCGCATTCATTCGTACTGTATCCCAAATCTCTACTTCCATCAGCAATAAAACACATGAATCACAAACTACAGCTTTAATAGAAGCCAGTGTTTAGTTTCATAGATGGACAAGGAGCAAAACATTACAAGCACCAAGCAACACTAATGGCCGTGAGAAAGATTTCTTTTCAATTGTTGACTTTGGGGCCTGCAATGTTGAGTTGTCCTTTAAACATCCGGTAGCACTCAGTAATATTGGCTTTTGAGGTTTCTTAAGACTGTAATGTAGCACGGCATCCACCTCTATACTGTAACATCAATAATATAGAAAATAAAAACAACACAGCTATACTCACTAAAATAATAATAATGACTCAAATGGTTAGAATCTCAGGAAATAAACCATAAACTTCGCATATAACAACTGTTACGAATCAAAGTCTGCAAACACAATGTCATGGACAATCAAGAGACCTCAACACAGGCCAACACTCGCTCATTCACATATTAAAGGGCCGATATGAACCCAGCGGTGAACTGGGAAAAATCTGCGGCTGGTTTACGCACACTGGGAAAGATGTCTACATCTAATATGGTGATTATATAAACTCGTTGAGTCATTCAACTGTAATCGTGAACAGATGTGTAAGGGCTCAAAGATTTGGACTGGCCTCATCTGAATATATTATAATGATTTCGAGGTGCAAGCCTACACACACACACACACACACACACACACTTCCTTGCAGTCTGAGTGAGCTTGTAAGATCACTTGTGTGTTCATTCTCTTTCCTTCAGAGTTGGTCATGAAGGTGTGTGTCTAAAGATAAAGGCCAGATGTCTTTGATCACACTATTGGGCCACAAGAGGTCCTGGTATAGAGATGTGTGTGCACTGCATACATTATATATGTGTGTCGAGTTCAAAGGCTCTGGAATCACATCCTATATCCTGTTGGCCCACAGTACCGGCTTCATGCCTTCATTCAGGAACTCCTTCTACTTCCTTGAGTAGTTTAATGACCAAATCCTGTGCAAAAGGAACCCAGCCTTCGCCTTTTCCCAAGACACTTGTTCAAATCTCTAGGATTTCAGAACTTAAATTCCATAGGAATGGTTAACCTCACCTGTTTGGCTTCGTTGTTCTGGGGGTTTTTTTTTCTTTCTTGTTTTAATTGTGGGGTCAGTACATATGAAGAGTTCAGATGCAAAAGCCTCTAAATGCCATCTGAAATTTTCTTATAGAATGATCATTTTTATCAAGCTCATATATTTATATTCAATAATTTCACTTAAATGGCAATGAAGATTACCTATTAATTGTCATTTAAGTGAAATGATCAAAAAATGATCATTCTATAAGCAAATTTCAGATGGCATTTAGAGGCTTTTGCATCTGAACTCTTCATATATTTATAGGTATGTATGTACATGTTCATTGATATTTAAGAATATGTGCTGTATCATTCCTATTTTTCACCCGACGCACAGCGGACTTTTCACTCCACAGACGCATGTCGGTAAATTAGGGATTCGGGAATGAACTTGCGCTCCCGGGGGCGGTTCAGCGAAAAGAGGCGGCGTGTTGTGGCACAAACGTTCCCTGATGCTATTTTGCAGTTTCAGAAAACAATTCCGCCACAGACCAGGAAAAACCTAGTCTAAAGTCAGTGGCGCGTTATTCAGATGCTATTTTAAGGGCGCATGCTTGGCCATAATGTAGCGTGTGAACAACGCACACACACACTTTTGCTTCTCTCATCTACACACAGTCACAGCAGTTGCCATTTTTGCAAACCATTCATAATTACAAGGAAAATATTACCACATGAGGGAAATCATTGTGGTGTCCATGAAGATGTGAAAAAATAGGCATAAATTTAGCTTACACATTTACCCAAATTATTATATATTATATAATCAAACAAATCTATTTGTGTGTCTTCAGGATGAATAGTAGTAAATGTTGTATGGTGCTTCTCCTTTTGCCTTCCATAAAGAGGGACATGCAGGTTCAGAATGACTTGTTTGCCATTTTCTGTAATTTGTGTTTTGTTGAAGACTTTTCTTTCTACAGTTTTCTTTTGTATTAGATAGGTTAGTGGAAATTGGTTAGAAAGATTCTGTAGTTTTATTCTGTTCTTTGTGTTGGCACTGTCCAATTTTCCCTTTTTCCTCCCTAGGTCTGGTATAACATAATTTGCTGGTTTTCTGTGATTTCTTTCATTTTGATTGTAAATAATAAATCTTTGTTTAAATTGGCCTAATGGCCTAATGTTCCCCTTCTAATTCCCAAGACTTTTAAAAGCAGTGAAGGGTCGCGACAAAGTAAATCAAATGAAAAAGCATGCAGTGTTTTGTGATGTAATGTGAAAGACTGATCCTGTACCTCCAGCAGCTCAGAAACTACAGGCAGAACTTCAGGATTGCAGATGTCAATGGAGTCATCCCGGTATATCTTCTTCTTGTATCGAATGTTCCCTAAATGAAGGATCGCTGACAGCAGAGAGAAAATCCTGCAAGGGAAAAAACATCAGATGTGAGTGAGAGATACAAAATGGGTAGATGACAAATATGTTCATACCTTTTTCATATATATATTTTTTTTTAGTTCGCATAAATAGACACATTTTTAAACCAGTGATTCTTAAACTTCCAAGGGTGCCTCAAGATAACTTTAATTATTTAAAATAAGACAAAAACAAGCATGAAAATAAGCTTATTATTTGGTTATTTTTTATAATGAATACATATTTCTAGTTATGCTAAGCTCTAAAATATTTTAGAAACTGAGTGAATATTGTTGTCGACAATGAAGTTTGAAATCCACTATTTTAACCCTCTGGACCTCTTGACAGAAGCCTTGAAATATAATTTTCTTCCAGGAAAATCAATGTAATATATTTTTGTTTAATAATATTTTTTTATTAGAATTTAGAGGGGATTTTATGATACTATGCAATATTTATAAAAAAAAAATTATGAGCTATTAGAATTACAATATACATTTATTTTTTATATTTATTTATTTGCCATCTGGAATCAAATAAAAACTTGTGTAATGTTGTGTAACCACATGTATAGCTCCCAATATATAGAGAAAGGCTTCTGGATTCCTGTTTTGTTAGACATAATTTCTTAATTTTATTAGGTTTTGCATTTATATATTTATTTATATATACAGACATTCTAAAAGACTACTTTTTCTCAAGATTTATATACTTTTGTGAGATAAGTATCAGTTTTTTCATTATGATTTCAATCAAACATTACAGTTTTGTAAGAAAGGGAACACATGGAAAGTATTTTTGTTACTCAGTATTTGATCATTTAAAAAAAAATCTAACAAAACAAGGAATGGATAGCGATAATTCTTCATTGCTGCACAGTGGCTGATTTGTAGTTTGTACCACCAAAATATTCTCTGAGTTTCCGTATTTCCCATTCATTTCTATGTTGGTCATTTTTGACCGTGAAGGAACTAAGTGTGTTTTTTTTACCCTTTAATATTTACAAATCATGTCCATGATTTTTTTTTTTGGTGTTCACATATCTAATGTGACAAAGTCACCAAGTGTCATCCCATTCTGAATTTTTCGAAGAGGCCAAAAATGAAAACTGTCATCATTTACACAATTGATATGCTATTCTAAATCTGTGATTTTCCTTTTTTCCATGAAATACAATATATACACACACACATTTAATGTTGATGTATTGTACAGGTCAGTCATATCCACACAATGAATGGAGACTAAAGCTTTCAAGCTTTAAAAACAACAAAAAAGCATCATAAAAATATCAAAGTAGTCCAAATAACTTCTTTATAACCATATAACCAATTCCTCTAAGACTACAGTATATGATATCGTTTGTGATGAACAGCCTGAAACTTAAGTTATTTACTGAAAATCTACAGTATGTTAACCATTGTGTTTAAAACTACTTCTACCCCAGCTGTCCTTCATGCACATTCTTGAGTTTGTGTGAGATGTCAAGATTTTGAAAAAGGCCAAGATATTCAACAAAACAAGGACAAAATAGCATTTTTTGTTTAAACTACTCGCTTAAGTGAATAAATATTTAATGCATGCTCATAACTAATGAAGACATAAAAAAAATTGCATGCAAAGTTTGTGTTAGTTGACTGGAGTTTTGGACAAACTCACTGTTTACGCGTGACGGGAAGGAATCCCACCATCTCCATAGCCAGCTGTAAGCGCTCAAAGTCGTGCTTAAGATCCTCCCCTTCAACTGTGAAGCAATCCTGCTGGTGTCAACGAGAAAAACAAAGGTTACCAGCACTTCAAACAATCAAACACCACTGCACACCACAGTCTGAGGTTTGTTCATGGGTGGTTTGCTGTGCAATCATTTTATTTAATTACTCTGTTCAAAAACCTGAGGCGCTATTGATGTTTCCTAAATGCTACAGCACATCAACACATAAGCAGCTAATAGCATGTTGCATGCAAACACAAATGCATTCAAACACGAATATCATATGGACAGTAGAGCTGCTTTTTGGGGGCTTGTGTGCTGCCAGCGCTCCGGAGAGAAACTGTCAGGGTTTGGTTGATTGACTTAAAGCACCATGTCATTATGAAGTTTGGTCAAAAACGCAAGAGCGGCCACATTTTTCTGGTTGAAAATGAGGGCGCTGGTGAATGTTAGCATATGCATGTTCTGCGCATGCAGTGGAAAATCCAGAGTGATTTGCCTTTTACGCACACACACTGGAAATCTGGCACACCAGTAATGGTAAGAAGAAAAGTAGCAATTTATGACTAGATTTATTCCTTGAGACGGACCTGAACATGAGAACGGTTATTGAGTTTTCAGTGAAGAACTTGTTTGAACTTGTTTACAAAAATGACAGATAACTGTACAAAAGATGATTTCCCATCTGCAATATCTGTGTTTCTCGATAGAGTTAGACACATACGCATTACATTGTGACCATATTGGTATTGGCTAAAATTACAGAAAATAATGTTGATGACCCATATACATTTTTAATTATTTTATAGATGTCTGATTTTACTTTAAATCACAGATTTTACATTTTAGCTGGTAAAATTCTAGATTTTTTGCTTGAATGCATTTTAAAAAGCCAACCGTTTATGCATTTATTCACTTACATTATATTTATAACATCAGCCATCATATCATTTATCAGTCATATCTACACAATTCAATTTACTTAAATATATACTATTGTACATAATGATGTTTTGATGCCTGCTGTTCATTATAGGCAGAACAGCATAGCTTTATAATACCATCAAATTGATTATCAGCAATTAAAAAGAAATATTATTATAAATAATGCATACTGTATCAGCCAAAACAGAAAAGTACAAAAATTTCATTTAATTTGCAAATTTGTTTTAAAAGTGCAGTAGATTGGAGAATTTCAGCATTGATGGAAACACTTTAGATTAGAGAACACATATTCACTATTAACTAGGAGTTTTCCCTCAATAAACTCATAATTACTGCTTATTAATAGTTAGTAAGGTAGTTACTAGGGATGTAGAATATGCTCACGCAGAATAACGCATTCATATCTGCTTTATAAGTACTAATAAACAGCCAATGTCCTAGTAATATGCATGCTGATAAGCAACTAAAAATGTGTTCCCTAATCTAAAGTGTTACCATATTGATTCATAATATCAGCTGTGATTTTGTTGCGAAGGAGACTTCTGTCCTCCACATGCTCGTCTCCAGCTGGCAGAGAAACTGCTTCATGCTCAACAACAACACAGTCCAACTTACACACACTTAATGAGACGGTGTCTCCTTCATCGCTCGCTTCATTACTGATGCCAAAATTATAGCATACCAGAGCACTGGAAAGGCAAACACTGCTGAAACTCTGTAAGCTTTACGGTTTAAACCAAATCCTGCCTATTTGTTTTCTCTCATTCCCATTTGCAGGGTAAAAAGGCTTTTTCTCATGTTAAAATGTTGTAAGACTTCTCAACCGAAACAGATTATATTATGCTCTCATTCACATCTCCAGGGTAGGGAATGTTTTTCTCATGTTAAATGTTGCAAGACTTCTCAACCGATACAGAAGCAAAATGACATATGATGTGGGTTTGACGGAAATTGACAAAATATTTTTTTGCATGTTGTTTCTTGTTCTTGTCTTGTAACACATTATGATCACTTACCTTCTGATTGCTGTTTATTTGAACAGCCACTCATGGTAATGGCATTGTGAATTGAAAGACGGCACAAGAAGTCCAAAACCAGCATGAAAAAGCAGGGGTCTCAAACTCAAATTACCCAGGGGCCACTAGCCAGATACACATTACAACCAATGTGTGTTCAAGGGTGTATGTTCACACTTGAAGAACACAACTGTGTTTATTATAACAGGAGCAATCTACACTGAAACATGAAAAAGTTACCGTATTTTCCGCACTATAAGGCGCACCGGATTATAAGGCGCACCTTCAATGAATGGCCTATTTTAGAACTGTTTTCATATATAGGGCGCACCGGATTATAAGGCGCATAGAATAGAAGATACTGCAGTCAAACGTTTGACTGGGTTTGCGTTATGCAGTGGTCACCAACCTTTTCAAGCCTAAGATCACATCCAAAGTCCAAATGTAAACCAAGATCTACCACTTGCAAAAAAATATGAAAAAACAAGTGGCTGAGCTGTAAAACCTTGTTTATACTCGACGCGTCCACATGAGCGCGAAGGTAATAAAAAAAATATCCGTCTGCTCGTGCTCGGGCAGATTCGGCTCAAAGTCGTGCATCTTCGGATGCGGAGGCACGCGCGCGGAAAAATGACGCCAATGTGACAGCGCGCGCGCCTCCGCATCCGAAGATGCACGACTTTGAGCCGAATCTGCCCGAGCAGACGGATATTAGTACATCTCATCACACCGGCACCCAGTTTGCGCGTCTAAATCAGTTGTATGGTCTGGTGTTCAGTCTAAAACAAAACAGTTGTGTCAAGTATAAATACCTCGTCTGTTTGGGGAGGTGCGCGCGCAGTCAGCTGAGGCTCGCGCTCCGGTGCCAGGCGAAAGTATAAACAAGGTTTAAGTCAGCGGTTGTTTTACAGACATTAATATAAGGTGCCGGATCCATATATAAGGCGCTCCGGATTATAAGGCGCAATGTCGTTTTTTGAAAAAAATAAAGGCTTTTAAGTGCGCCTTATAGTGCGGAAAATACGGTAGTTTTAGGCAAAAAAAAAAAAAAAAACGAAGTAAATTCTATATTAGTTCTCAATTCAAGTGTGTAGAAATGAAAGCGTGAATATCAACGTTATCAAATTAAGTAAAATTACTCAACTTTTCTGAACCTGGTGTTCCCATCATGCATTGGGCCCTGAATAATTAATGAGGTTGATTTTTCACCGTCTTCCAGCTGTATTTACACTGTTTTATCATTGCTTTTGTTGTCATGATTAGTAACGTGCCATTTTGTGACATTTTGGAGTCCGTTTTCTACTCAAAATGACATTCAAAAACAAAAACGATCCATCAAATGTTACCGTCATTGTGTATTGTCTACCAAGTATCGAGGTCTCTGCGTTCACGTGACGCTTAACGTTTGATATGTAGATATGCTGTATTACACATTATCTATTGTATTAATTACTTAGGTATTTTTAAGTAAAGCGCATACTTTAAAAGTATGGCTTAATTCAATATTATATTGTTATAAGTGAAATGTATTGCAAAGGAAACTTCAACTAAATAAATATTACTCAACCTTTTACTAGCCAAGTTAAAATTACTTATTTTCTTTGTTACTTTCACTTAACTTAGTTGAGTAGAGTTTACTTAATTCCATATGTGAAATTTACTTAAAAGATATTTGTGGCAAAGAAAAATTAAGTACATTTTACTTAGTTTTGTTTTTTTCAGTGTAGTGTTGTTGTGCTTTTAGGGGCCATATCCAGGGAGCAACAGTTTGAGACCCTTGATAGAGAGCATGAAGACACCGCAGAAACAATCAGGGAATACATCCACCACACCAGAAACAGCAAACACACCAGCATACTCATGTTGATTTGGTCATTGATTTGTGTGTGTTGTTTCCTAGTCGAGTGTTAAAGTTGATCTCAGACCGCTGGAAAATTATGCTCAATCTTTTTTTCCAATGGCATGAAAAAACTGTTCACATCATTAATCATGATCAGATCTCCATCAGAAGTCTACAGTCATGGCATCAAATGTCAGAAATGCATGGGGAGCAGGACTTTAGTATTATTAATTATTAATATTAATATTAATAGGGTTCATTTAAAGGTTTTTTTTTATCCCCAGATGCTGTCATTTACTATAGAGAAAGTTAATACATCCCTCAAGTTTCTCAAAACAAAAGGAAAACACGTGTGTATTAATGCACTTGATGGTTCGAAGGAAGTCGATGGGGTTAAAAAGAAAGTAAAGCTTATAATTTATAACTTTGACACAAAATCTTCACTATAAAAAAATTTGGTTTTTGATTAGTAAAGTTGCCTAACCTGCCCATTCACGGTAGAACCACTATAAAAGGTCGGGTTAAAGGTATAGTAGAGTTGTAAACGGTGCTTTATGAAAAGTTACATCAGAGATATTCTTATTTAAGGAGGAAATGAAAACGTGTTTAGTTATAATCATCTTTCAAAGTGTTGTGCACTCGCCCCACAGGCTTCAAATACAAGGCATAATTACTAGATTATTATGTACTATTATTATCACTATCATTATCATGTATACCATTATAACTACATGTACTTTAGGGTTAGGGTAGGATTAGGATTTGGTTGAGGGTTAGTTGCATGTAATTATGCATAATTTACTGTTATTACTATGGTAAGTACATATAACATATGTAACAAGGACACTGTAAAATAAAGTGTTACCAAATAGTGTTGTAAAAAGTACCAGTACTTCTGTACCAAGTCGATATTGCGATATTGTATGACAAACACACATTTGACATCTGTGAATTATAGATCTGCGCATTAAGTTTTGGAGTGTAAATGCAGACTAATATATCTGCCACGAATGTGATGTGTTTAATTGTTCTTCATTGTATACCTTTTTAAAGCAATTCACCATGTGAAATTGTTTTGATAGCTACATGCTGTTTTAATGTATTCATTTTCCAAACGTTCTTGCCATGGTACCAAAATTGGTACACTGGAATTTGGTAGAGATTAAACGAAATGTCAAAACAACACTAGTATTTAAAGCCTTGAATCCGTTCTCTTTATCATCGCAGGCCTACGATCTCAAGTTTACATTTGTAACTCCCTCCCAATGCAAATAAACCGTGTTTGTACTGTTGCTTATCACTCTTATCCAATCGACTGTAGTGTTTACTTGCCAATAGAGATCTGACCGAGTTGCCCAGAGTTCAGACTATTTATAGAAGCAGAAGAATTGCATGACGCCAGACCAGGGAACACCTCAAAAACACAATGACCAAACAAAATGTCCAGCCTAAGAGAAAGCCAGAGAGATGCAGTGAGCACACTAATTACATCCCGAGCCTCACACACACACAAACACACACACAGAGGATGGGAGTGGTGTGTTGTGTGAAGGGAAAGCTATGGAAAGTGATTTGTGGAGCCAGGGACTCGTCTCTGTACAGCAACGACACTATTTCAATACTGACCGGTTCGTTCTCATAGTAATTTTCCCAGTGCAGCCTTTGAGGTTTCTTTGTCATCTGGAAGTAAGGTAGATGGGATTAGAGCGACATTCCACACAATGCCTGCTAAACACATGCTGTTTTTAAGTGGGAGAACAAAAGCATTATGGGTAAATAGACACATGCTATAGTTAAGAAAGACAAAGGCTATGTTCAGACTGGAATACTGTCATACTACTTTTTCAATATGCGCACAATATTACATGCAATACCCAGATGACGACTACATTTGGTACACTGTGTGATATCCCACAATGCAATGGACTTTCCTAACTTATTATGTGACTGGACTTAACAGTTTTGCAAAACACACTATTGTAGAGATGATAGCGGTCACATGACCTCACTGATGCATTTTTAACTCAATGCTTTGGCTTGAAATGTTTATAGTTGCACACTACAAACTGTTTCACACAGTCTACTATTAAATAAAATTAGTTGTATTGTTCACACTTTAGTTTAGGGTCCAATTCTCACTATTAACCAACTATTAACTCCCTCAATAAACTCCTAATAACTGCTTATTAATAGTTAGTAAGGTAGTTGTTAAGTTTCGGATTAAGGGATGTAGAATGTGTTATTAATATGTGCTTTATAAGTACTAATAAACATCCAATATGCTAGTAATATGCATGATAATAAGCAACTAAGTTAATAGTGAGAATTGGACCCTGAACGAAAGTGTTACCGTTTTATTAAATACTGAACAGTATCAAGTAAGCAATATGCTAGTATTCCAATCTGACAAGTCAAAGCTATAAAATGACATGTACAACAGATGGATTATGACAAAAGATGGCACACACTGAGGTGAAGAAACAATATACATGAAGATTAGATTCATTTTCATACAGATGGAGAAATTATTTACATTCATGCCGATTTATAAAACTAAAGAATTATTTAATTCATAAAGAATCTGGTTAACTTTACAATCAGATTGAATATGTTAACATTAGTTAATTGAATGGCTAACATGAAACATTTATGAATTTTAGTTACTGTTTATTTTTTATATATAATCTCATATGCAGTTCAAATAATTTATATTTATAAATTAAATAAAATAAATGCTGTAAAACTGTTACTTCATAATATCTAATGCATTAATAACGTTGAACCTAATAACATTTAGTATTTGCTCTTGCATAACCAGTTTTCAAAACCGGTTTGCCCGTTAGCAAAGCAAAGCAATTGGCTAGATTGAATCTAGAAGTCAAAACCTGGCATAGATTTCTGTGGATGTTTTTTTCTGTGTGAATTCTCCACATTTTTTGAGGCCTTAAGACATTAGAGACGGAAGTTAAGAAAGAGCCACTATAATGGTATTTGGAAAAAAAGAAAAAAAAAAAGGCAAGAATTCACACCTCTAAAGTTTCTTCCTTATTAAGTTTCTCAGTTCACTGGAGCTTTTGAGTTTTGCATATAGTTCTAAGGAACAGAATATCTTGATTCTGATATACAGAGGAATGTGTGTGTACAGCCAGCAGACAGATGGACACAAGAGGGACTATTGACCGAGACTCTTCTGTGACTGTCATATGCTGGTCAAATCATTCAACAACAGACTAGTAGATTTGATATTTTTGGTTCCGATGTGAAAGCTATCCAATCAGACCGGAGCTTGCTGTTTTTAGAAAGCTCTTTTTTTTTAAGAACATGAGATACAAAAACACAGATCCTATTAGACAAATGAAAACATACACACCTAATAACACATGCAATGTTATTATTCCTGAACATTTAACAGAATTATCTCCACCCAAAAATGTATATTCTCTCATTATTTATGTCATCCCAGATGTATATGACTTTCTTTAGTCTGTGGAACACAAAGAGAAGGGTTGATTTTATTAAGAATCTCTGAGTCCATTTACTGTAATGCAAGTTTTGTTCTCTCAAAGTTGCCGCTTCAAAAATCATACAAAACTAATATGACGGTAATCCATGTGACCCCAGTTGATGAATCAATGTCTTCTGAAGCAAAACGATGAGTGAAAAAAATAAAAATAAACCATTGCTTCCAGCCAAAGGTTTATGAGTTCATGCTTGACGTCAATATCAGCACGTATAAGCTGCATAATTAATCGTTAAAAGATTGATCTTATTCCTAAATGACAGTGATTCGGATCTGTCAATTAAACCTTTGACAAGTACGATCACAGCGAACATTCAGATCTGTGTTTGATTCAGAGAGAACAGTTGTCATGTATAGATATGAAACATCTTCACAAACAGTCTTTTCAATCGCACTATTTCTGTCTTACAATCATTCATATTATCACAGAAGAACTGGGATAAAAGTTAATATTTTGGATATCAACACTGATGTCTACAGTAGAGATCAAAAAAGAGCAAAAATCACCTTTTGAAAGTGACTTGACGCTTCAAATAAATATTTGTCAAGTGACTAAAGACAAGTGACTGTTAAAAATGTATTTGCCACTGAATCATTCATTCAAGAGATTCATTAGAAAAACACTGATTTATCCAGTAATGAAACTAGTGAAGTCTTTATGAGTGAGTCATGGAATCATTCATTCAAGAGATTCATTAGAAAAACTGATTCATCCAGTGATGAAACTAGTGAAGTCTTTATGAGTGAGTCATTGAATCATTCATTCAAGAGATTCATTAGACAAACACTGATTCATCCAGTAATGAAACTAGTGAAGTCTTTATGAGTGAGTAATTGAATCATTCATTCAAGAGATTCATTAGAAAAACTGATTCATCCAGTGATGAAACTAGTGAAGTCTTTATGAGTGAGTCATTGAATCATTCATTCAAGAGATTCATTAGAAAAACACTGATTCATCCAGTGATGAAACTAGTGAAGTCTTTATGAGTGAGTCATGGAATCATTCATTCAAGAGATTCATTAGACAAACACTGATTCATCCAGTAATGAAACTAGTGAAGTCTTTATGAGTGAGTCATTGAATCATTCATTCAAGAGATTCATTAGAAAAACACTGATTCATCCAGTAATGAAACTAGTGAAGTCTTTATGAGGGAGTCATTGAATCATTCATTCAAGAGATTCATTAGAAAAACACTGATTCATCCAGTGATGAAACTAGTGAAGTCTTTATGAGTGAGTCATTGAATCATTCATTCAAGAGATTCATTAGAAAAACTGATTCATCCAGTGATGAAACTAGTGAAGTCTTTATGAGTGAGTCATTGAATCATTCATTCAAGAGATTCATTAGAAAAACACTGATTCATCCAGTGATGAAACTAGTGAAGTCTTTATGAGTGAGTCATGGAATCATTCATTCAAGAGATTCATTAGACAAACACTGATTCATCCGGTAATGAAACTAGTGAAGTCTTTATGAGTGAGTCATTGAATCATTCATTCAAGAGATTCATTAGAAAAACACTGATTCATCCAGTAATGAAACTAGTGAAGTCTTTATGAGGGAGTCATTGAATCATTCATTCAAGAGATTCATTAGAAAAACACTGATTCATCCAGTGATGAAACTAGTGAAGTCTTTATGAGTGAGTCATTGAATCATTCATTCAAGAGATTCATTAGAAAAACACTGATTCATCCAGTAATGAAACTAGTGAAGTCTTTATGAGTGAGTCATTGAATCATTCATTCAAGAGATTCATTAGAAAAACACTGATTCATCCAGTAATGAAACTAGTGAAGTCTTTATGAGTGAGTCATTGAATCATTCATTCAAGAGATTCATTAGAAAAACACTGATTCATCCAGTAATGAAACTAGTGAAGTCTTTATGAGGGAGTCATTGAATCATTCATTCAAGAGATTCATTAGAAAAACACTGATTAATCTAGTAATGAAACTAGTGAAGTCTTTATGAGTGAGTCATGGAATCATTCATGCAACCAGATTAAAAGTTTTTAGATTTTTTTGTCAGAACCTCTAGTAACATTCCGAATTCAGCGTGAACTCATAAACATGCATTTCAGAAGACACTGATTCATCAACTGGGGTTGTATGTATTACGGTCACGTGCGCTTTGTGTGGTTTTTGAAGCGTCAGCTTTAAGAGACCTTTCCACTTTCAATATATGGACTCAGAAACAAATTATTTATCTAAAGTCATACATTTGGGATGACATGAGGGCGAGTAAATGATGAGGGGATTTTCATTTTCGGAGGAGTATCTTTTTAACATTTAGACAAAAATGCACTTACACACAAACACAAAAGACTGGACGCCTGCATGCAACAGCGTTTCACATAGAAACAAAAGCATGAGGCAGGTGTGTGTTATGGAAATGAGGGGCATGTTAGGAGCACAGGCCTGCTTTCTCTGGGTGGATTAGGTTTTAAAGTGTCTCTGTGTGCGAGACCACAGCTGAAAGGAATGAACTGGAATCTGTTTCCTCCATATTCCCCACTTTCCTGTTTGCCTAGTGAGAGTGAATCCGTCAATAGGCCTCAGAGAGCAGATGACTGACAAAAACTGACTCTACAAGGGCAAAGCGCACACAAACTGCGGCCATCCAATGTTCTCAACAAAGCTTTGTTGATTTTTTTTTGGTGTGTGTGCAACAATGGTCCTGACTAGGGGTGTCACAATATACTGGTATTGATGATAACAGTGATATTTAAAATATTAAATATTGATGTCATCACTACAAATGTGATAATAATAAGTAAGGGTTAATCTATGGGTAATTAAACGATTTTAATGCACGATGTGGAGGAAAATTCCACCTAATGCAAAGTGGAGTGCATTGAAATGGTTTATTTCAAATCTAGCCATGAATTATCCCTCTTATACCATGGTCATTTGCCAGCATTGACAAATCAAAGCTGTTGTTGGTGTTTGTAGTGCAATATTTGGCCTGAGGGGTCAACATGAATGTGCACATGACTTCACGGGACATCTTCCGTCAACATGCAGTGACACACTGACAAATGAAGTGCTCATAAAATCAGTGACCCTCCTCTCAACGAAATTCAATCGCAAGTGATCACCCGCGTGTTAGTACCAGGTGTGAACAGCACTGTGTCTCAGCTGACCTCTTGTGATCGCATCTTCTGAGAGGAAGGTTAACAGCGACTGGAAACAGTGTTGGGGGAAACGCATTACAAGTAACTTGAGTTACGTAATCAGATTACTTTAAGTAACTAGTAAAGTAACGCATTACTTTTAAAATGTACAACAAAATGTCGCAGTTACTCTTTCAAACAAGTAACGCAAGTTACTTTGTTTTCCCATTTATTGACTGACAGCTCTCTCGTCCCCAATGTTGAGAACAATCATAAGTGCAGAGGCGTTGTGTGTGAACATCATGGTTATTGTAGTTCTAGACTAAATGTGAGCATGCATTTACTCATCTCACTTGCACAAAAAAGATTCAGTAAAAAGTGTCAAATGCAAAATCAGACTATGCAACCCTCCAATAATTAAACGTTAAATAAAAAATATTTGTTTGCATTTAATCTCACTTTATTGATCAATGTACTTTATATTGACTACTAAAAATGACTTAATATATTTAATTTTTATTGGTGATGTAAGTGTTGAAAGTTGAAAGTTTTTAGTTGAAAGGCTTTTTTCAATTTTGGTGTGAAAGGGCCAAAAATAGCACTTTTTGTAATAAAACACCCAGAACCAGGTGAGAAAAAGTAACGCAAAAGTAATGTAATTTTTTTTCTTTTTCTCATAACGCAAGTAGTTTTTAAGGGAGTAACGCAATATTGTAATGCATAACTTTCCCCAACACTGGTTGTAAATGAGGTCGCTGATGGAGAGTACAGTGCATGCAGTGGGATGAGGTCGTACCTGATTGAGGTAATGATATTCTTCAGGCTTTTTGAGGTGGAACGAGGTCCTCTCCTCTTCACTCGCTCCTGCCAGCAGGTAGTAAAACACATGGTAATTCCTAAAAGAACAAACCCATATAACGTCAGGCGCTGTATGAATATATCTGGCTATAAATACTTAAAGGGTTGCAGTGGGGTTGAGTCTGCTGAGCCTGTTGCTGTGGTCAGGGCTCAGAGGTCGGGGGTCAGTTTTGGGAAGCCTCTTCCAATCAATGGGAGTCAGTCCAATGGGCAAACAAACTTTCACTCACATGAGATCGCAGCAATTAGCAAACAACATCCAGTAAATGATCCAAACGTATCCTGATGGACAAAATCAAGTCCCGTCCTACATTTTTTCTGGATCAAGCTATTTCACCCGGAGATATATATGTCGGAGAAGAGATAGAGAAGAAAGAGACTTGAATGATTAAATTTCAAGTCTAAGACTTCCTCGTAAGGCATCATGCGAGATATTTATGATGATATAATATAATGGTAAATGTATTGATGTCAAGAGAGTGCTGCTCACTTTTGCAAATGACTGATGAATGGCCTTCATGGAAATGACATCATTTAGTATATGTGTGTCTGGTACACATTTCTTCATAACTAAAGCATTACGTAATGTCTTAGTTTCCCCAAGATTTTCTTTAATTTAACAATGAATAATATATTATTTTTCCATATTGTTTTTTATTTGTGAATTAATATTGGCCCTTTACCAACACATTTTTTTTAAATTAGTGAAATGTTTCAAGAAGTGTTGCTCTGCTACTGTATTATGCATTGTAATAATAATTGGAAGGCATTAAAAGATTAAAAGAATGAGACTTTATTGTCATTACAATAATAAGAATTTGATTATTGCCATTACGGTAATCGGAATGAGATGTTATTGTCATTATTGTAATGAGAATTAGCATTTTATTGTCATTATGGTGATGAGAATGAATTTTTTAGGATATTTTTAATATAACTCAGATTGTGTTTGGCTGAAAGAAGAAAGTCATATACACCTAAGATGGCTTGAGGGTGAGAAAATTATGGCATAATTTTCATTTTTGGGTGAACTATCCCTTCTTTACAAGCCACGACAGGTTTCAAGAGTCTATCTGTGTGAAAATACTGTACTGAGCACAATCTAAAAGCACTGGAGACATGTTTGATGTTTAAATGTGCAGGTATTGCTTCATTAAAGAAGAGGAGCATTCAAGTCAATGTATATGAACTGGGGTTGCACAATATTGGGAAAAACTGACATTGCGATATTTACGTTTTCTGACATTGCCATATATATTGCAATATGAAGAAATACAGGAATGTTCAGAAGATGACTTAAATAGCTGTATTTGGAAATAATTAATTCTAAAATGAATGGTGGGATTTTGTTGGTGCAAAATAAAAATAATTGTAAAATCTGCAAAATTATTATTATTTATTTATTTAGCTCCTTTATTTGCATTTCCATTGCTTTTGCCCAATTCAGTATAAAATAATAATAATTGTGATTTTTAAAGTGATTATTATTTAAAAAGTATATTAAACTAAATAAGAAATGTATTTAAAAATTATATTGTTGTACTATAAAATAAGAATCTTTTTTATTTTACAGTACAACAAAAAAATGCAAATACTAATATTTGCATCTTAATTTCTTAATTTTTTTTAATGTTAAACCGTCAAGCTTTGACAGGTTGCTAGCAAATTGATGTAAGCACTCGTTTTTACAATCACACAAAAGTTATACTGCGATATTGGTTTTATTCCTATGTATCGTGCAGCACTATTTTGAATACCAGTTCAAAAACTAATCAGGACAACAAAATCTGAGATTGACATAAAGAGAGACAGCTTTACTGATTGTCACTTTATCACATGATCTTGAGCTGGTTTCAGTCAGATAATGCACTGCCCCGAAACTGAAGCACGACTGCTGTGATTTACACCAAAGTCACAAAAAAAAGGAAATTATGGTCGGTTTCCTTCATAAACCCTCATGTCATGAAACCAGTGAGACCGGTAATGACAGCCGGGATAAAGCTGAGATACACACACATAAACTGAACGCTGTGGAGAAATGATTCCCACATGTTCACTACTGGATTTATTTCCTCAGGAGCTCCTACCAAATCTACACTCTCCTCAGTTTAAATAAACTGTAGTCTAGCCTAGTATAATAATGTTGATTTAATTTACAAAATACTTCACTTCAGTAGCCGACATCATTTCTTAAAGGGATTTGATTTCACTTTTCTAACTTTAGTTAGTGTGTAATGTTGCTGTTTGAGCATAAACAACATCTGCAAAGTTACGAAGCACAAAGTTCAAAGCAAAGGGAGATATTTGCTTTTAAAGAAAATGCTTTTTAAAGCAACACTAAGGAACTTTTCCTCTTCGGTCCCCCTACAGGTTGGAAGCGGAATTGTCCATTACCGTCGTAAATAATTTCACCGCAGCCTACCGTCGCACACACACTCGCTATTTATCCAGCGCCGGCTTTGGAATGAACGATGTCCACAGACAAGGTAGAGTATGTTGCTTATTTCATGAAAGCATGATGTTTTGCGACATCAGAAACGAAGAAAAACTAAATAATGACTATTGTAACGCTTGACGCAAAGCAAGTCAAATTTGTACAGAAACGCGACCCGGTTTGGCAAACTTGCACAGTGTGGTTATAGCAGATATAGGGCTGCAAAGCGAATCCAGAAGTGCCTTTCACCCCGTTACGACCTGATGAACCACTGATAAGATTTTGGAAACATTATTTTAAGGTAATAAATGTTCCTTAGTGTTGCTTTAAGGACTACAACAAACGGACACCACATTCCTCCTGGGTTAGTGACATCACCAACCCTAAAATTTACATAAACCCGCCCCCAGGAACACAATTTATAGATTATCATGACAGAATATGCTAATCAATAACTAGAAGATAGCTACACATAAGCTACATAAATTCACCAACTAACCATTCAGAAATGTTGACTACATGTTGTCACTTCTTGAGTCTCTCCATCATTGTCTGACTCCAGTTTGAACATAAAAGGCTAAAAGTTTTTGAAATTTTCAGTGCATGTGTGTGTGAGGTAAAAGCACACAAGCTGTTGTAGCTCCGCCCCCTGTGCCGGGAGCAGCAGCTCATTTGCATTTAAAGGGACAGACACAAAACGCTGCGTTTTTGCTCACCCTCAAAAAGTGACTTTAACATGCTATATAAAAATATCTGTGGGGTATTTTGAGCTAAAACTTCTCATACACACTATTTTACATCTTGTGAAAAGGGCATTATACCACCCCTTTAAAGGGATACTTCACCGTTTTTTCATATTAAACTATGTTATTCCCTTAACTAAGACGAGTTGATACATACCTCTATCGTCTCAGTGCGTGCACTAAATCCCTCTGTCTTGCGGCGAAACTTTGTTAGCCCAGTTCATTTAATATGGGCCAAGCAGAGAAGATACCAAACACCTCCACGTTTTCCCTATTTAAATACAGTTACTCGCGAAGTGTAACTCGACCTAGGACGGTGACACAAAACAAAACGTTGCGCTTTTCTAAGCGTGTAAAATGGATAACTATTTTGTATGGCGGAATACCATAGCAAGTGCTTGTAAGCACTTCGACTTGGCGCAGTAATATCTTCACTCGTGAAAAATCCTCTCACCGGCCCCCGCTCCCTCTAGTGAAGATATTACTGCGCCAAGTCGAAGTGCTTACAAGCACTTGCTATGGTATTCCGCCATACAAAATAGTTATCCATTTTACACGCTTAGAAAAGCGCAACGTTTTGTTTTGTGTCACCGTCCTAGGTCGAGTTACACTTCGCGAGTAACTGTATTTAAATAGGGAAAACGTGGAGGTGTTTGGTAGCTTCTCTGCTTGGCCCATATTAAATGAACTGGGCTAACAAAGTTTCGCCGCAAGACAGAGGGATTTAGTGCACGCACTGAGACGATAGAGGTATGTATCAACTCGTCTTAGTTAAGGGAATAACATAGTTTAATATGAAAAAACGGTGAAGTATCCCTTTAACAGTTTAAATGAGTACAAAACGAATCATCAATATCTCCCTACCTTTCATTGTGTTCCTGATAGACGAGCCGGGATTTCTCCAGTAGGTATTTCTCCACATATGCCCTGGATAAGAACAAACAACAGATTAGACAGGGGATCCAGACCTCTCTACACGCTATTATTATAGTTATTATTATTCATTATTAGCACTGCAAATGGGAACACCTGTCGCTCTTACCCTCTAACAGTGCCACTTTCCTGGTAGTTCACCTGGATGAACTTCCCAAAACGACTGGAGTTGTTATTGTGGGCCGTTTTAGCATTGCCAAACGCCTGTGAACACAGGGAAAATAAACAGCATAAGAGAGGTGACAATTATCAATTTATGGAATGAATGAATGTAAAAGAATTAATAACAGAAAATATGCTGTCAAAGTGGGCTTCAGTTGAAACTTTATTCTTTTCTCATTAACTTTCAACTGCATTTTCAACTGAAGCCCCTTTGATATATAACGCTTGTATAGTATTTAAATCAGCTACATTAAAGAGTATTAAACAAGTATTACAATATACATGCTTTAAAATTTAAATAACAGTCCTTGAGGCCTATATCATAATTTTTCCATATTCCACTAATTGCAACTACAAACTTAAATTGTCATAAAAAAATATTTAAATAATAATGCAACAGGTTTTACAACAGTCCCCTGGAACATACATTTTTAGGAACACTAAAATTTATTTTTCAAAAAATGGTTCGCACACACACACACTTTATTTAACATACATTGTAAGTATAATCACTAACAACATATGGCATTATTTTGATGCCAAATGTCAAGAGCAAGTGATGCACGAGCGCGAATCTCCTTTGCTTGCTCAAAACTGGACGTGCGCTCTCCAATATACAGTGCTCTCTTACAAACTGCCTCTTCTCTCGCTCAGATACTGTTGCTGTCGCTCAAACCGTGTCCTGTGCACTCGCAAATCTCTCCGTGTTCTTGCACTAGAAATAAATTCACTTCATTTCTGGATTAAACGTTGTCAAAAGTTATGAACCAATCAGAATAGACTTCCGACTGACCAATTCAAATGCTACATGGAATCTTATTGGCTGAGAATGAACCGCACATGGAATTCTTTCTGCAAGCTCTACAAAGCACATGCCTATGTATTTGTGAGCGCAACTGAAGATTGTTCACAGCCTTACAAGACGCTATTATTGAAAAACAGGGCAGTATTGTACATGAACGCTCTCGTTATTTGTAGCTAAACCACATGTAAACAAATCCCTCTGTGGAACGAGCTGCCGAGGTCAATCTCACAGCCAGATACACACACACATACACCGCCCTGTTGAGAGTCAGACTTTCAGAGAGGGGTTTTATGGCTCTCAGGGGAAGAAAGGACAAATGCAAGGCGGCACCACCGACACACAGCTGACAGCCATGAGCTACTGTAACAGTCTGTGCTCACACACACCCATCGTGACGCAGCTAACAAGCTATGTTAAGTAATGTCTTGAATTGTCTAGGAAAGGTTACGTCAAACACGGAGATAACTTTACAAATGGTCTCTGGAACACGTGTTGGAAAAGTCTATTTAGCCCATCATGATGAACAGCACATGCCAAACATCAAGTGGATGTTGCACAGTTACTCCTCTGACATATTAAAGGAGTATTTCACTTCAGAATTAAAATTTCCTGATAATTTACTCACCCCCACGTCATTCAAGATAATCATGTCTGTCTTACTTCAGTCAAAAAGAAATTAAGGTTTTTGAGGAAAACATTGCACGATTTTTAGGGTCCAACTGTGAGTTTCAGTGCAGCTTCAAAGTCTCCTAGCCGAGGAATAAGAGTCTTATCTAGACAAACCATCCGCCATTTTATAAACAAAATAAATATTTATATACTTTTTAACCACAAATGCTGGTCTTGCACTAGCTGTGATGCGCCACACATTATGTAATCTCGTTGAAAGGTCAAGCGTGACGTAGGCGGAAGTACAGACCTAGTGTTTACAAAGCGAACATGCAAAGACTAAGTCAAAAAGTATATAAATGTGTATTTTTTTATTTTTTTTAGAAAATGACCGATAGTTTGTCTAGATAAGACTCTTATTCCTCGGATGGGATTGTGTCTAGACTTTGAAGCTGCACTGAAACTCACATTTGGACCTTCAATCCGTTGGACCCCATTGAAGTCACTATATGGAGAAAAATCCTGGAATGTTTTCCTCAAAAACCTTCATTTCTTTTCGACTGAAGAAAGACGTGAATATCTTGGATTACATGGGGGTGAGTAAATTATCAGGACATTTTAATTCCGAAGAGAACTACTCCTTTAATGAAGGGTACTTGGACGCTAAATGGAAGAGGCCTGGACGCTCCAGGAAAAGGGGTCAGACGAGGACAAAACTCAGCCGTTAAAGTGTCGCCTGTAAAATCAGAAGACACCGCAACATTTGACGTCTATCATAGGCCTTCTGGAGACAAAGAAACTTTAAACAGACCTGGAGAGAATAATAGTGAGGATGAACTTAGCAGGCCTGTTACTGCAAGAAACGGCTGCCATTAAAATCTGCTGAGATCTACATATCATACAGGAGCGAGTTTCCCAGAACCACTGGTTAGCAAACCGTTATCAACCATTATCCCAAAACCATAGTTTCAACGAACATTTGCAAAAAGCATCGCAAAGTTGTGTGGCTGAAATTAAAGCTCTCGACCTGTGGTTAGAAGCATTATATGTATGATATGTGGTAAAGCAAACCACTCTTTGGCATTACAATATTAGCCTTAAAATGTCTATTTTAATGTTAGTATATGGCTGGAATTTAAAGAGTGCAATATTAGCTCAAATAAACACGTTAAGGCTAATGTTGCGAAAGGCCCGTTTTGAAAGGCTTTCTCATCATGCTTTGCTTCTTACTGGCAGCGGCAAATCCTCCAGACAAAACAAACACACAAAGGGCTTTTGTCTTGAGATAAAGGTCTTGATCTCATTGGAGAATTGAAGGAGTGAATAAACTACTGAGTAGCCAAATTCATCACAATTACTGAAATACTCTGACACATATGGACGGAATAAAATGACATCAAAAGCAGGAATGAGAAGTGTGTGGCTTTTCCCAGCACAAGACACAGGGGAACATTCAGCAAACATGTTTTTGTGTGATATGTTCAGGGTAAGAGCTTTTGAATGGATCTCAGGGGTTGAGAACTGAAACCATTACAGCATTGTGTCACTCACACAAACACACAACAACCCGCTCTGATCGTGTGGTCTTCTAATGAACCACATCAGGTAAATATTATCACTGGGCCAGAGAGCCGTCACAGGAGAATTACTCTCAAAACAGTTTCAGTTTGATAAGACCTTAATCCTCCACACATGTGAGGAGCACAAAGAGTTTGCAATGGGTGAGAGAGTCTCAAGTTTTTAAAGTGTTTATGTGTCTATGTGGTGTTTTTAATCTGCTTTAAGACAAATCATGTGTAAGTTCATAAGTGAGTATTTTCTCTTTAAAACTGCAGTGAACCAAAGACAGTCTCAAAAACACAGTTTGAAATCGCTGGTGTTTCTGACGTCAAAAACTACCTTGTAACCAATCAGGTCAATGTCCCGGCGGGCTTTAGCATATCATTAACACCGAACTAGCAGGGGAGTCTCGAGAGATGCCAGGTTATCCCGGTATATTTTTCTGTTGATATGAAAAATCAGGCAGATTTAGCAATATAGCGGGTGTATGATACCCTGGTAATCCAGAGTTCTCGCAAGAGCACAAGTTGAATTTGCTCAGCGAGTTACTCTGGTGTCGAGTAACGATGCTCATTAAATATGCCCTTGTATCCGAGCTGCACCAATCACATCGGGTTATCTGATATAGGCGGGCCAGAGGCGAGCTAAACAGAAGACGACAGCGCTGCGACGTCGAAGTCATTAGTAAACATTGCAAGATGGCTATGGATGAACACCAGTTGTTTGAAACGGCTTTGGCCGCAACAATGAACGAGTTAGACTTGGCTTTTTATCTAAAAAGAGAAACAGAAAACGTCGCTCGAATCTTTCCTTTGCAAGAAGGAAAGTTTTGCCGACCGGATACGGCAAGAGTCTACCAGTTAGCTCCGCTAGTAGCTTAGCATATGGGGGTTATTGTTGTGATTGGTTGTAGTGTTTTCCAATTGCGTGCTGTGAGATTTTCAAATGCATGCTTGGTGCCGCCCCTCGAGCTGGCCGATTTTCATTAGTCGACGCCAGACCATTAATCTTTTAGATTTAGGTCTGGATTTCCAGGCTAGGTGTATGAGATATATTACGATGTTATGATGAACTATATGCCTTTTTCCACTGACGTTTTGACTTGAGTTGTTCAAAGCGTTTCTGATGATTGTTAGAAGGCAGACTGAGAACGGAAACATAGTTTGTGTAACATTAGCAACACATTATCAGCTGTTTGATAACATAGTAAAGAAAAAGGCTAGTCATATTAATTCCGTTGTTTCCGACGTTGTAAAGAGCGATAATATTGTGCAGCCGCTGCAGCGTTTACCTCAGTAAGTTGGTCAAATGAATCTGTGAGCTGTTGTGAGTGAGTGGAGGCGGGGCTTATTAGCATATTCATGAATCCATGTATACTAAATGAAGCAAGGGTGTAGAGTTACATTCAAGCTATTTTAAGGCATGAAGAAATTTTTTCCACAGGAAAAACGTTTAAATATGTCATTTTGGTGATCAAAGATGAGTTTTAATAGATAAAATTATTGACTACAGAGGGACTTTAAAGCCCCAATTTACTCACGCCAAAGTTATTTTTTGTTCTTTGCTAAGTTAGGGGTTAAAAGAAGTTCGAAATACGTGATGATACTGTTAGCGAACATCCCGACGCAGTCCACACTGGGTCACGGGGTCACAAGGTGTTCATTCCCTGGCAGCAAAGGGAGTTTAGTCTGACTAACACCACTGAACACAGTTTATATGTGAACAAAAGCCTAAATTCAATCTGTTCATCATATAACATGATCGAGTCTCTTCAGAAAATTTGGACTAAACAACTCATATGGATTAGTTTTACAATCTATTTATGAACTTTTTGAAGCATCAAAGTGGTAGTTGCGTAGACTGTCAATGGAGGGACAGAAATCTCTCTATTGGATTTTAATCCAATAGATCTTCATTTGTGTTCCGAAGATGAACAAAAGTCTTACGGGTTTGGAACGACTTGAGGGAGAGTAAATGATGAACATTTTTTTATTTGGGGGTGAATAATCCCTTTAAATTGAGTCACTTAGTAAGTGTTTTTCTTGAATTGGATTGTTGTTTCCTGGTAGACTGTTAAAATGCTACACTTTGACTCCTGAAAACAGTGTGAAACCAGCCAATTAGATTGAATCAACCCGTTTTGAGAAAATCCATGACTTTTTGTGAGCAATGTACATCAGATGGTACATGGAGGGTCAAGTTGGTGGATCGTCTAATTTACAGACAAACACACACACACAAAACAGCATATCTGGGTATGATGTTTTACTGCGCTTTATAAATCAGTCTCAAAAGGAATGAGCCCGTCTTCCAAATGTTTTGGCACTCCATCATCACCTTTATGCCATATGGACTGTGTCTAGAAAATTACAACAGCACCCATTCCCCTTTCCTCTTTCGGTTTCAGACGCATGTCCTGCACTTTAAATGACTCACCGTTTGGCCCACTCCAAAAATAGGAAACTTTTCCTGGATTACAGCGCAAAGACACAAAAGGAAGCCCTGAACGGCTGCACTACAGAGCTGGGTGTGTGAGTGTGTGAGTGTTTTGAACGGTCTATATGGAGTCAATTCTCCTGAGTGTCTTTATATTATCTGTGGGATGCAGTCAGTTGTTGTAATGGGAGCGGCTGCTGTATGTGACCAGGCTGAGCCCACCCAAACGCCTGCCTTGCCCACCCAATCAGAATTTAGGAACAGATAGTATTAAAGGGGTGGTTGATTATGATTTCACTTTTTTAACTTTAGTTAGTGTGTAATGTTGCTTTTTGAGAATAAACAACATCTGCAAAGTTACAATGTTCAAAGTTCAAAGCAAAGGGAGATATTTTCTTTCTTTTTTAAATCGCTTTAAGGACTACAACAAATGGCTGGTAGGGACTACAATGAGCTTTGTGGCGAGCAGGACGAGAGGTGGCGTGATTACTCTGATGAGCGACACCTGCACGACGCACCGGTCTTGTATCTCTCACGGAAGAGTGGAAGCATAAAGGAGGAGCGACGACAGTGAAGAGCGAGAGAGGACAGGCCTGAACTTGTGTTGTGTTTTGTTTTATTTTATTGTGACAGCAGTCGTCCGTGAGGGGCTGCTGTCTTTTACTTTCGTTTTGTATTGGTTTTATTTTTATCATTAAATATGTTTGAATGTTCGCCGGTTCCCGCCTCCTCCTTCCCATAACATCTGAACTGCGTTACAAGCTTCTTCATGGGTTAGTGACAGAATTTACTAGAATTTACATAAACCCCGCCCCCGGGAACGCGATTTATAGATTATCATGACAGAATATGCTAATCAATGACTTGAAGATAACTAGACATCAGCTACATAAATTCACCAGCTAACCATTCGGAAATGCTTGTTGCTTCTACATGTTGTCACTTCTTGAGTCTCTCCATCATTGTCTGACTCCAGTTTGAACATAAAAGGCTAAAAGTTTTTGAAATTTTCAGTGCATGTGTGTGTGAGGTAAAAGGACACAAGCTGTTGTAGCTCCGCCCCCTGTGCCAGGAGCAGCAGCTCATTTGCATTTAAAGGAACAGACACAAAACGCTGCGTTTTTGCTCACCCTCAAAAAGTGACTTTAACATGCTATATAAAAATATCTGTGGGGTATTTTGAGCTAAACCTTCACACACTCTGGGGACAACAAAGACGTATTTTACATCTTGTGAAAAGGGCATTATACCACCCCTTTAATCTGTTTTTACAATTTGTGCATTGATAAAAAGAAATCTGAGGTGGATTCTGTGTTGAAAGGTTTGATGAAGGGCTGTAGGATGCCCCAAACAATCTAAAAAATAACACCAGAAATTTGCAATAGTCTATTCTTCCTTGAAAATAACAGCGCGGTGTGTCACGCGCTTCAATCTGTAACAGAAAAGCAGAGGCTGACAATACGCGAAAACGGGCAGAAATGTTTGCATAGGCTACTATCAAGGTGTGAATTACCTATCAAATTCATAATTATGTATCTTCATATTTACTTGTAGCGTTAATATTAAAATACTGCCCTGATGAAATTCGCTAGGAAACCCTCGCTCATTTAAGAACGTGCATTTATTGCATACGGAGCGAGAACATAATGTAAGCGTTTAAAATCTATAGCTTAGTTCAGTTGAAACCTTGCCCTCTTTGGCTTGTTCTAAACCCATAAAACTTTTGTACATCTTCTGAACACAAATGAAGATATTTTTAATATTCTCTCTTTTAAAAAAACACATCATAGAAGTAATAGAAGTGGTGACAGAAGTTTAATTTTGGGGTGAAAAGATTTTATTTTCCCCTTAAATACAGTATACTAAGCTGGATGCATGTAAACTGAATTCCCAAGTCATATATTATGCACTTAAATGAGATAAATGTCAAAGAAATCGTTCAATTAATTGTCTTGAGCTACAAATCGTAATATGTCTTGCAGAGCAAACGCTGAGAGTTTTATAAACGAACACATGAGAGCACAGCACCTGTGTTTCTCTCCGGATCTGCCAGCAACATGGAGAGGGTCTTTGGGATTGGGACCTATAGATTTGGGACACAACCCAGACGTCTGCACTGCAGAAACCCTGGCATCTACGTCTGCTACATAATTATATAACCCCCCACCAAAGCTCCCAACGCTGGATGCAATTAAGAGTTAAACCTTCACACATCTGACATCGGCCAGCATCAAGTATGTATGTGATGCTCTTGGCACGCAAATGCATCTGTGCATCCAGATTAGTCATCTGCAAACCTGGCGAAAACAGGAAGAAACAGCAAGTCTCACACCGTGTCCTAACTACACGCGACGTGCGATACAATGCCTCTTCTCTATGTTAATGAGAGTGTTTGTCCTATCCAGCCGCGACGGCGACACGAGCCGATCATATTTTAGAAACGGTTTCTATTTTTCTGCGACGTCGCGCTGGAACATCAAACACAAACTGTGGCGATGATAATCTCAGGTATTGTTTATGTGCTTTATTTAATGTTAAAAGCGTGTAATGTGACCCTGAATATCATTTAATGCTCCAGCTTTGTAGCTGTAAAAGCAACAATGGATAATTCACCTCAGATCTTGAAATTAAACAAATGGAAACAAGAACGTTCAAACTGTCAACAAACAAGCGTATTCTTTGACAAAGATAGTTTTAGTAACTCAGCCTATGTATTTTTAATAATGTTTAAATGGTGTAATATTTGTGAATTTGATTATGCAGCTATTTATCCATTTTCTTGCGAGTGCCGTCGAGATTACTCTCTGGTGCCGCGAGACTCCGCCCACACGCTGTTCTGATTGGCTGACTCCGCCCACATGTTGTTCTGATTGGCTGTGGGTTTTGATTGGTTTTGACGCATCTCGCAGTCGCGTCTAGTGTGGACAGACAGATTATTTGTCGCTGGAATCTTATCGCATCGCGTCTGGTTAGGACCAAGCGGCAATATTCTAATCTGAAAAATGAAGCCTACCCGGAAGTGCGAAAAACTGCAATACATCGAAAATCCGCTAGGGGAAGGTCCCAAAAGGGAGCAAATGTCCATACACCTCCATGTTAAAATGTCCGTTTTCACAGCATAAAATTCATGTTTTTACAGGTTGGTCCCATGGACTTTTATTGTATTTTTCGAAAGGTTCTGAGTGCCTGACAACTGTGAGGGGGGTGAATTTTTTTCTAACTCGTTAGTTTAGATCGTATTTAGATATAAAATGTATGACAAATAAGGGCGCAATTGACAGCTGACAACGAGCATAGGCTGCGCCGAGTGGAATTCCTGAAATTTTACGTCTCGGCCATGATCTGACACAACACATCATACCTGTAAGTTATCCTTTCTGAACATTTGTATTGAAATATGCCGCCGCCCATACCCCCCATAAACGGCCTCAAAACCCTTCTTCAGAAGTCTATGGGTGACGTCACAGACGCTTTGTCCATATTTTTTACAGTCTATGGTTAGGACACATGTTATTACAGAATTCAATCACTGTCCAACAGACAGAGATGCAAGTATTACAGCTATTTTACAATAGCTTTAAAAGTGCTTCATCTAATACGATTTCAGACACTGAACTGTCCAATTTATAGTGAAGATATGAACAAATGTTGGGAGAGGATTGAGACATATGATGCCTCATGACATCACTCAGCTCTCAATAGCAGTCCATGTCTAAGCATTAGTGCCTCGCAGCAATTAGTCCGTGATGTGAAACGAGGGTCTGTGTTCCTGTGAGTGATGATCAGTCTTGTGTTCTTGAGTCACACATTCCCTTTAATGCCTACTGTTCAGTAATACAGCAGAGAAAGCAGAAAATCAGCACATTCAGGGGCCTATATTTCCACTGTGTGGAAAACATGAACAGAATCCAGTCCTTAAAAAGAAGTTACGTGTAGCAATTATAGTATGACACGGAATGTTTCGAAATTTTGGCAAATTTGAGAATAATTAATAAAAAGTAGGGCTGTACATTTAATCAGATGGTGTTATGGACTAGTGTCTGTGAATATTAAAGCGCAAAAAGATCGCTACTTAAATATGACGTCTGCATATTCTTTGTGTGAATGACTGGCATGGTTTCATTTCATGGATATCTTGGTTGTTTTCTTTCATTAAAGTAAAGCTATCGTCATTTCATGTCACAAAGAAACTCAACATGTTCATGACAACCCATCAAAATAAAGTTTTTGAAGAAATTGTGACAGAAATATATTACTAGTAATAATAATAAAATGTAACTTTTTACATGTATTTATTTTAACAGTAAACCTCAGTTGTCCAGCACATTGTTTGACACAAATAGTCAGATTGTTATTTTTTTTCTTTGATTACATTTAAAAAGATTAATTAGCCTAAATTGTTAATGTTGTATGCCTTCGATTACCACCGTTTTTTATTATAAATGTGTATTAAATCATAAATCCCCCATAAAAATTGAGAACACAGGATTTCTTAAAAATTAACACTTCAAATGGCCCTATTATTGTAAATATTGTAATCAATTATTAAATTGTTGAAGTTTTATGAATTCAATTTAAAAAATAAAATGATTTCATGCTCAATTTTTTTTTAATGAAATATTAAAACTTTTAATAAATTGTTCTTAAATTGTATAAGTGTCATGATTTCAATTAATTAGACACTTATCGGCAAGAAAATTCACCAAAGAATCACCAAGAGTCGAATACAACTGAAATTAGAGATGCACCATATTTAACATTTTGGGCGATACCGATAACTGATAATTCTTTATGTATTTGAAAGCCGATAACCGATATATCGGCCGATAAATCCAAATCTTTATATAACCTGATTACAAAAACAAAAGTCTCACCATTAAATGTCCCAAGCACACAATTATAACATGGTGAACAGTGCACAACTGAAGCGTCTCAGCTGAAGGAAATAATAAATTTCAGCTTTAATATCTTGGCTATATTTTTTACTGGGCCGATAACGATAACATATATTGGCTGATGCCGATATATCATGCATCCCCAACTGAAATGTCTAATGAATGAATCGAGGTTGGGTGTATAACGACGTCCCTCATTCAGCACACGCAGGGAAGTGTAGTCTCTTATCTTTCATTGGTCTGAGAGTGGCGGCTCAAACTCGCCTGCTTTCCTTCGACTCCCGAGCTGAAAGCTACATCCTTCCACTCATCCAGTCACAATTACGCAACAGAACGAGAAAGTGTGCCTATTCTTTAAATACCTCTTTCTCCTAAACTTACACACAGAAAAACAAACACACTTCCCTGTGATAGCAGTCTATTCAGAGTTCATTGGTGTGGCTGGTATTTTAAACACACGCTCTGACAAGAGCCGAGTTTGAGTTTCTGCTCGATCACCGGTGTCCCAATGACCAGGAACCAGAACGCTCACTTGTTCTTTTGCATTTGCTGGATAATTGATTTAAAAAAAGGGAGGAAACTTTGTCTTTTTTTGTGTGTGTGTGTGAAGCGAGATCATACATTATGATTCAGTCTTCCACATATTTTGTTCGAATCCAAAGTTTAAATATTATTTAGCCACTTTACAAATGTTTCATTGAACAAATTCAATGTGGACAAGGACATAGTAATCAGGTTTTCTGTATCCTTCAGGGATTTAGAGTCTCTTCACACCTTTATAGTTTCCAACAGGTGCATGTGTGATGAGTTTATTTCATGATTCAGTCTGAAGGCAACAACAATACACAGAGACAAAGCTTTGAGTCACTGATTATTACTATCCTGAGGCTAAATTCACTCATCTAAGATTTGTGTTTATCAGTTCGTAATGCGTCAACCCATATGAGCACATTTGGGGTTTTATTTTGTAATATAGAATTCAATCATGACCAATTTTAACATGTTATTGAATATAGCAATGCTACTTAATATGGCAATGTATTTGGTATTGGCCAGAGCCATAGAGAGAGAGAGTTGCGACACTCCCATAGACCTCCGTTGTAAATAATGGCGGCGCTTTTAACCGCCTACTTCCGGGATATGAAGATCGGAATAGTTCCAAACACTGTCATTTGGGCGTTGGACACCATTCACTTACATTGCTGCGCGTCGAGTTGTTCCAGAGTTAAGTTGCCGAAATATCGACCTCTTTTGAATTGTCAACTGTCTATATTGTATCAGAGGCCCTTTGCGATGCTTATACTGGTCTTCATTTGTACATGCACAGCGTAATTATTTATATTTTATGTTGGTTGTTTCAACCAATTTTCAAGCACTGCCTGCACGTTAGTTAGCTAGCGCGACTTCGTCAGCTAAGAGTTCGGTAATGAATTGCTACCACCTTTATAGCAACTTTTATTTAATTTAATTTTTTGGGATATACTAACTTTTCATTATGTTATTATTGTCTTGAGTGAAGCGGCTTGTGAGAACAATGCTGGACCTTTAGCATTGTTATGGCCATCACCAGTCCTGTCTGTTTCATGGATCACCTGCCCCTGGTTTTTGTTTTTCTTGTTCACACACACTCACACAAGCACACATTTTTGTTGTCTGTCATTGTTTAATAAAAAATATTTTATTTGAAAACCTTCATTTGTATCAGCCATGCTTAAATTCGTTTTTAATCTGTTATAGTTTTGATAATGTGTATGGCCTTAATCTTAAAATAATATTCTTAGTCTTAACATGATCATGTTTCACGTTGTGGTCCTGGGGGTGGCCACTTTCATCAGAAGAAGTGAGCTAGCTTCTAAGCGAATTCTGAACGGACCGCCACGGCAGACCTCTTTGCGTGATCACGAAGGTAGGCTAATGGCTGAATCAAAATTTATAAGCAAAATCACGGGAATCAATAGCCTAATACTGCCCAGTTGTGCTAAAATAAATATCATGAGACGTCCATCATCTGATGAATGATATGGAAAAGTCAAGTTAGAGCCGCTAAAGCCAGTGCTACTACCCATGCGAACATGAACACTAAGCTTTTCCCTCCAAAAATATAGCTTAAAACTTATCTCCAAATGCAAAACTGACATTAACAAAATGCAATAATGCAATAACAGCTGAAAAAGTACTTGGGTGTGTGTTTTATTTTATATTTACAGTTCAATAATGCAATCGCTGCTGTCTGTCCCATAGAAGAACATGACAGCCAGCGTACGTTTTGGAACTATTGGGGCTTACATGAACCATGTGACAGCCATAGCGGCGACATCAAAGAGTGTCGCAACTCTCTCTCTCTATGGCTCTGGTATTGGCGAACTAGATCTGCTCCACTGCTGCTACTGTTGATTGAGTGATGCAGAGCAAGTATGGACTTGCTACTGCTAATATTCACATACGCTGCTGTGAACATGTAAGATATGCATTTATATATGCATATACAGGATTTATACATTTATATACATATCCTGTAGCAGATCTAGGCAGGTGGAGCTGGGGACGTGGAGGAGCTCAGAAAAGACTAGCCAACAGAAAACACTGAACCAGACTATTTAAATGTTGAGCAAGCAATCTCATTGGCTGCAGGATCAGCAACGGACAATCAGCTCGTCCCATGCGGTGATGATGTCATTGCTTGCAGATTGCATGTAAAGGACCGATCAGCCTGTGCCATCTAGAGTTTCATGACTGAAGTTTTCAGACACTATTTTTTTTAAAGGATGACAGAACTATCTGATGTACAAAAGGTTGAGATTACAAAAAAAATTATAAAAAAAATATACAAATACAAACTTTGGTTATTTATTATGAGTAACTTAGTTGGCACGACTGCAACTACTGTAGTGGAGAAAACTCAAAAATGCTTTGCAGATTGATGCTTTATTTTTTAAGTTAACTCAACTTTTTATTTTTTAAACTCTTAACTCATGTTTAGTTCTAGAGTTATTTGGATTAATTCTTATTGGGAACAGCGCCACTGACCCTGATAAACCCACTAAGCCACGTTTAAAAAGCCACTATTACAGAATGTAAACTCTTTTATGGTATTTTTTTTGTGTGTTTGTGTCTTTTATGCAGCATGACCATATCAACATTGCATGGCAAAGAGCCATTCTGCCAAACATTTCTTTTGGTGATGGAAGAAAGAAACATGAGTAAATGAAAGTCCTCCTGTAGTCGATAATTGAATCCCTTAAAACTAATCTTTGATCATCAAAATTACATATTTAAATGTTTTTTCCTTGAAAAAAAATGGTCATGCCTTAAAATATCTTGAATGTAACTCGACACCCTTGCCCTCCACTCACTCACTCAGCTCAGAGATCCACTGGTTGATGATCACACGTTGATCTGATTGGTTACAAGGTAGTTTGTGACATCAGAAACACCAGCGATTTCAAAGCGTGTTTTTGAGACTGTCTTTGGTTCACTGCAATTTTAAGCAGAAAATACTCAGCAATGGAGTCGACTTATGAATTTACACATGGTTCGTCTTAAACCACATTAAAAACACCACATAGACATACAAACAACATTAAAAGCTTGATTTTCCCCACAGGGGGACTTTAACAACATTTTCATTTTCATTGTTTTAAAGCACCTTGTCCAAATACTATTTAAAGGCTCAGTATCCCCAGTTTACAACAGCACATACCACAGATACGGATGCGTTTGTGTCATTCTAATGGTAAAGAAACAGTGTAAACAGAGTCTCCAGCCCCTCATTCAGGAGTACTTCATACTGAGAGCTTGAATGCTTTGTTGATGATTTACAGAAGGATTTTTTTCAAAGCAGGTGCACAGAGGATCTGAGAAGTGCTTAATAGATGGTTTGCTGAGTTTGTTTTTAAGCTTTGGGAGGAAACTTATGTCAGAGTCCCATCAAGGTCTCTGCGTTGAAAGGCCTGCAAGTCCTTCTTCCTGACATGCAAAGAGCCTAAAATTAGCGCAGCTGATGACCGAGCCGGGATGTGGGAGGCCACAAACATCTGCTGTCAAAAACACGAGTCTGATGACGACTGACAGACATTCTCAAAATCTCAAGTGCAATGTTGATCTCATTTTATGGGGTTTTAATTGTTAGAATTGTTGCATTATTCCAAAATAAATAGATTGAGATCCACAAACAAATGTAAAGAGATTCATTTGAAAAAACACATTTGTTAAATATATATATATATATATATATATATATATATATATATATATATATATATATATATATATATATATATATATATGCATTTTATTTGTGAGTTTTATAAATTGTGAAACTCTTTATTTCTTTGTGGATATTAATCTATTTATTTGTGAATCTCAATCTATTTATTTGGACAAATGCAACAGTTCTAACCCCATATCATTTAGCTGGTCAATATGGCAGGGCTGATGGACTATACAACGCAGAATTATGCCACATTTTATAGATTTTTTTCATCAAAAAGGCTATTCTCTATTGTTCTCTAAAATCTATTTTATCCTTTTTTTTTTTTTATTTTACTTTGTCAGGACAAAAATTCACAGTATATATAAATTGCTTTTTAAAGGCATTTTAAATTAATTCATCTGGACAAGTCTACTTCGATCTTTAAAGGTACCGCATTTTCCCAGGAGTCAAGTCTACTTTTGCTCTTCTGGTTGGTTGGAGTTCTGGAAACTGGTGGCGCTGGAGACTAAAGGGTTCCTGATGGTTTCACACTTAATTCTTCACCTTAATTCCTAATTCTTTTGCAGTTTACGTGTGTCTTTTCTTCTCCACCTGTATTTGTCTGACCCTGCTGACCCAATGAGCATTTCACTGTCCAATGGTCATGCCTTAACTGCAATCTCTAGTATTGCATTAGTATTGCATCCTTCTCATGGGCATTTCATAATTTTGGACTTTTCAGTCTTAGTTAAATCTCTTTTTTGGCTTATTTTATCTGTAAAAGAAAACGTGCCTGATAATTCTGCACACCTGAATATAAAGCGTTTTTCATTTCCAGCCTTCATGAACAAATATATATCACTTATAAATGATTAAATACAAAATTAATAGTAGTTATTAAGATTAATATGGTTTGGAATTGGCAAAATGTGCCTGGGAATAAAATATGATCAGAAAATCAACGTGCCTAATAATTCTGCACGCACTGTATATATATATATTTTTAAAGGGGTGGTTGATTATGATTTCACTTTTCTAACTTTAGTTAGTGTGTAATGTTGCTGTTTGAGCATAAACAACATCTGCAAAGTTACAATGCTCAAAGTTCAAAGCAAAGGGAGATATTTGCTTTTAAAGAAATTGCTGAGAGCAGCTCATTTGCATTTAAAGGGACACACACAACGGTGTGTTTTTGCTCACCCTCAAAAAGTGACAATTTTAACATGCTATATAAGAATATCTGTAGGGAATTTTGAGCTAAAACTTAACATACACACTCTGGGGACATCGAAGACTTATTTTACATCTTGTGAAAAGGGCATTACACCACCCCTTTAATCAAAAAGTCTATTCTCTATTGTTGTCTAAAATCTATTTTATCCTTTTTTTTTTTCTTTTTTTTTTTACTTTGTCAGGACAAAAATTCACAGTATATATAAATTGCTTTTTAAATGCATTTTAAATGAATTCATCCAGACAAGTCTACTTCGTACATCTTTAAAGGTACAGCATTTTCGCAGGAGTCAAAGTATGCATGCATGCGTGTAGCTTTCAACAACGATCATTCTCTAATTCCTGAAGCATCTAGAGAGAGTCATGTGAGGAAAACAGCCACCGGAAAAAAAGAACACGCACAATCCAATAGTCTCTGAATTAAAACTGAACTTTTGACTCATTGTTATGTAAGAGTATTTTGTTTCCTAAGTGGGTGAGAGGCAGGATTTAATGCCTATGGAGTCATTTTCTCAAAAGGCCACATTTTTAAAGAGTGATATTCTCAAAATTAAAAATGCATCTCGATGCAAAATGGCATTTGTGACCCAAACAAAAAGGTAAACGTGACGAAACGTGAATAATACACAATGGAGGGGGGTCCGGTTGAAGCTTAGCCTCCTTTTTTTTTTTTGGACACAAAATTCCCTGTGAATTCCTCAGCAAACAATGGCGTAGTGTTTCCTCAAGGCGATGTAACAGGAGCGATCTGCGCTCCTCAGATCCAGGGACCACAGGAAAACTCGCCGAATACTCACTGCTCTTCATGAGGTTTCTTGGAGAGCTTTCCTCAAAGATGAGGAAATCACATTATCCTAGTTGAATGTTGTTAAAAACTGTCCGTTTCCTGTTACCGTTGTTGAAAAGATGGCGATCTCGATTCAAACACACGCAATCTTATTCCTAAATGATAAGAAAGAGCATTTATCATGTATTGAAACATTTATGTGTAGAAATGTACTGTAAAAAGAAATGTAATAATGTGTATAAATACACATTATTGTGTAGAAACATCTACACAAACAGCCTTTAAGCACACAGTATCATTATTTCTGTATTACAATAATTCAATAAAAAATAAAATGTAATTATTGATCAGTATTGGCCACTATTGGATATTTATTGGTCAATTTAATGACTATTTAAAGATTAAGATCATCATCTACTAACTTAATAAATTATGGCTTTAAAGATAACACTTTAAAAGTCTTTCGAAAGAGTATGTCAGAGTGAAAATGTATATAGATTCATAATATATGTATCCGTTATAGGCGAAAACAAGACAAATTACAAGAAATAAATTATTGGCATTTAATATCCACCAGAATTTCAATAGTGGTTTAGTTTTTAAAGTATTGCTATGTGGTAGTTGACTACTACACTACTATAAAGTGGCCGTTCTATGAACGAGACCAATCTATTATCTTTAAATTAGGAAGATGTTAAATCAGACTGAGTTAAAAAGCAAAAGATGGTGATCTCACTTCAAACACACACAAAATCAGATTCATAAATGATAAGAAAGAGCATTTATCATGTATGAATAAACAGCCTTTTCAACCACACAGTATCATTATTTTTGTCTTAATCATTCAAATTATCAAAGTAGTACTGGGATTAAAGTTTATAGTTCGGATATAAACACTGATGTCTATGTAAGCGATCAAAATAGAGTAAATCACCTTTTGAAAGTGACTTCATACTTAAAATAAAGATGGTATCATACGACAAGTGACTTGAAAAGTGTATTTGTCATTGAATCATTAATTCAAGAGATTTGTTCAAAAACCCTGAATCATCCAGTAATGAAACGTGAAGACTTTAAGAGTGAGTCATTTCATTATTATTCTCTCAAACTGATTTTAAAAATAAATAAATTAAAATTCACTTTTTTTTTTTTTTTTTTTTTTTAAGGGATACTCCACTTTTTTGGAAATAGGCTCATTTTACAACTCTCCCAGAGTTAAACAGTTGAGTCTTACCGTTTTCGAATCCATTCAGCCGATCTCCGGGTCTGGCGGTACCACTTTTAGCATAGCTTAGCATAGATCATTGAATCGGACAGGACCATTAGCATCTCTCTCAAAAAAATTACCAAAGAGTTTCGATATTTTTCCTATTTAAACTTGACTCTTCTGTAGTTACATCGTGTACTAAGACCGACGGAAAATGTAAAGTTGAGATTTTCTAAGCTGAAATGGCTAGGAACTATACTCTCATTCCTGCGTAATAATCAAGAAACTTTGCTGCCGTACCATGAGTCCAGCAGTTTGTCTAACCTATTAGACCTATTTTCAGGCGCTGTGTCATATCATTACGCCTGCTGGACTCATGGTACGGCAGCAAAGTTTCTTGATTATTACGCAGGAATGAGAGTATAGTTCCTAGCCATATCAGCCTAGAAAATCGCAACTTTTCATTTTCCGTCGGTCTTAGTACACGATGTAACTACAGAAGAGTCAAGTTTTAAATAGGAAAAATATCGAAACTCTTTGGTCATTTTTTGAGAGAGATGCTAATGGTCCTGTCCGATTCAATGATCTATGCTAAGCTATGCTAAAAGTGGTACCGTCAGACCCGGAGACCGGCTGAATGGATTCGAAAACGGTAAGACTCAACTGTTTAACTCTGGGGGAGCTGTAAAATGAGCCTATTTCCAAAAAAAGTGGAGTATCCCTTTAATAAACTGCAGCAAATAACATTTTGACAGAACCTCTAGTAAATTACAAGCTATTTTGTTCAGTGGTCTGTTCAGAATCATGATCTCCGTTTTAAACAAAGATTGATTCTCAGTTTACCCAGAATGGTGCAGCTCTATACAACACTAATACACTGGCTCATACAAGCACGAAATCAATACTAATGTTTTATGGGTGCTTTGCAAACTGTAAGAGAACAGATAGCGGTGTGGCCGATAAAGCTCTGGCTTCTAACAATCCATTAATCAGAAATGAGCGGTGCCGTCTTTTCAGACCGGAAGACGAAGGCTATTAGGAACTGTGTTCTCTGCTAATGCATCAATAAACCAATCTGTTATTGACAGCTGAACAGCACCACACTGCCATACTGTCTCTACTAATGGTTTATGGTGCTCAATGTTACACATGACATTACAAGGACGAGCACAATAGTTTGTTTGTTTTGACACAGCAGCATTTACACAACAGATCAGACCCAGAAGTCACTGCCACCAAGTGTTGTTGTGTTTGTACAGTATATATTCATACCATAAAGGTCATCAACCTATAATTAGGATTTCTTAATTTATCAGTATTGGTTGATAATAAATGTTAAATTGTTCACGCTCAATTCCACCTTTTTTACATGATGTAGATTACCTTTAATGCTAACTTTAAATGTATATAATTTTGAAAAAAAAAGGTCAAAATTATGATGCCTAATTTTATTGTAGATTTTAATTACTTTATTTTTAATTATACAAAATATCAGTAATTTAATAGAATAATTAGTCACATTATGGATAAATATTAATATTAATAATAATTATTGTTATATTATAAGGTTTTATAATGAATTTGTAAGTACAGAAAGTTAAGTTATTGTAAAAGTTAATAAAAATACAACTGTTCATTGGTTCAATGTTGGCCCAGGTCCATTAAATATTAACTGATGACCAATATCTGCATTCTTTTATTATTATTATTGATCGGTATCGGCCGCTATTGGATATTTATTGGTCAATGTAATGCCTATTTTAAGATTTAGATCATTATCTACCACTAACTTAATGGAATTGTAATTATGGCATTTAAAGATGTAACACTTTAAACGCCTCTCAAAAGAATATGTCAGAGGGAAAATGTACTGTATTCATAATATTGGCAATGTCTCTGTTATAGGCTAAAACAAGAAATAAATGATTGGCACATAAAATCCGCCAGAATTTCAATAGTGGTATAGTTTAAGTGTTCCTATGTGGTAGCAAGGATTATCTGGGTGCCAGTTATTAGTGTTTAAATAATTAGAGACAAAATCCATAGAGACTGATCCATAATTAATAATAATTCATTAATAAATAATATCAGCCTGATAGCACATGAACGTCTCAGAGACGTCTATTTGATGTCTGCGAGATGCATTTCTTTTAGAGTGTTTAATCTGCAATACATCTCTGAGACGTCTCCTGTCAGATGTCATATAGACATCTATAAGATGTCTTATGTTTATGGTTTAGAATGCATGAAAAACTGCTCCAAGATGTTTATCAGATGTATTTACAGCAGATGTTTTCCAGATCTTAAGCAGACATCTTACAGACGTACAGTGCTATGTGGGAGTGCATCCCAAGATGGTTGCTAGAGTGTAGCTAGTGTTTAGTAGAAAATGGAATTAAGTAGTCAAATGGTACATTTATGTATATTTGCATAAAATGTGTTACCGATCGAAAATTATTCATGCCAATTAATAAATAAATGACATTATGGCATAGATTTAACACTATAAAGACACTATCGAAGAGTGCATGTCACAGTGAACATTATATTAGTAATAAAAGTGTTGCTATTGCTATGTGATTGTTAGGATGCAATGCATGTTCTTTAGAAACTGCACCGTATGGCTCATGTCCAGAGCTGTGGGAATATCAGGATGAGGTCATTGCTTTCTGCACAGTCACGGCGTGAGGAAGAGTAAGAGGAGGACAGGGGTGAGTGCTTATCTGGGAGCTGTTTCCAAAGCTGTGAAGCGCAGTGGTCCACATAAATCATTGATCCAGTGTTCAGAGGCCGTTACCCAGCCTCACTCATACAGCGCTTATTCCATTCCTCCAGTCGCCCACCATGAGAAACAAGAGCACATTGTCCTGCAGACTGACCCCATCTGACCAGCACTATTCTTCCTCCTGCTGTGCAGCTGATTGCACAAAATGATGCAGATTTGGATAATGTTGCAAGGGGACTGGATCCAAGAGCGGCTATCCGTTAACACTGAGCTTTTGTCACATAGACGGACTACAGCATTGTGGGTATTAGGCGTGTAGTAATGTTATACATAAAAATGGGAAAATATCTATATATTTTAAACATTTTCAAAAGTGTAACAAATGCAAGTCTCCAACTTTACAAATAAAGAAGAAGAAAAAAATATTAGGGGCCAGATTTATTAAACATTCAGTCACGGCTTCATACACTAAAACTTGTTCTGAATAAAGATAAAACCGAAATTGTGTTATTTTCAAGCTTGAAAAAGATAGTAGACAATCTTACTCCTCTTCAGACTTTACGAGGTAATGTGATTGAGTTAGTAAAAGAGTATAAATATCTTGGCATCATTATTGATGCTACATTATCTTTTGGCTCTCACATAACTCAATTAAAGAAAAAAATTTAAATAAAGCTTGGGTTTTATTTTAGAAACGAGTTTTGTTTTTCATTTAATGCAAAAAAAAGAGGTTAGTTTCTGCTACTTTTTTGCCTGTACTTGATTACGGTGATGTGGTGTATCAATTTGCTGCTTCTCATTGTATACTGTATAACAGAGTAGCCTGGCCCTCTCTGTCCTGGGGTTGTTGCCTTTGTATCTAGGTTGTCTAATCCAAAAGAAAAGTGTTGGGAAATATTATAGAAGACGACTCAATGATGTGCAATTATTTTTAAGTGTTTTAACTTTATATTTGTTGTTTTGATCTGTAAGTTTGTGATTGTAACTGCTGTCCATTCTTGGCCAGGACTCTCCTGTGAAAGATTTTTAATCTCAGAGAGATTTTCCTGGTTAAATAAAAGGTCAAATAAAAAAAAAAATATGGAGGGAGCGCAATTCCAAAATATTGGGAAGTTCAGTGCGTGATCTACTGATGACGTGCAAATTAAAGAACACAGACTCAGTCGGATCATTTCCATAATGAGCAATGCAACCTATCAAGAGCAGCGCAGATTAGAATCCGGTTTAAGACATGCTTTTTTGGGGCGTTACATAATGGCGCAAATACCAGTAAATTGAATAACACAAACCTTAGTAAATCACCTTGCATGATTCATCGAATACCCATAAATGTTGCCCCTACAAATGCATATGCATTAAGGTCAGCCGGATGTCGCTCAGTTCTCGTGCTTCACCACTGAACTCATTCAGAGGATTGTTTAGGATCTCTGAAGCTCTAACAATAAGTAATGGGCTCAGAACAAATATGACCTTGCCCCTGGTAACAGCTGCTGTGTTCCAGACCGCATCCATGTATTGATTATGAAACTGGCAGGGTTGGATGGGGCTAAACGATCGGTGACCGTGTGCATGTGTGAGCGCTGAACATAAGCGCCAGCTCTTCCAAAATAAACATGGATTGTTTGGTTTATATTTTGATTTTAACAAATATTTAGACTATTGTGATATCATGGATAAATACATATAGCTGTTTCTTAGATGTTTCAAAGATAAGCATAAATCACATTGAAAAAGCATTCCTCAAAATAAACATGTCGGGCAAAATTAGCCAACCAGGAGGTAGGGTTGTCACGGTATCAAAATTTCAGTAGTCAGTACCAAATCCAGTACAATCTTGCGGTTCTCTGTACCAATTTTGGTACCAGAATTTTTTGGGGGGGAATTAAGTACTTTAATAATGTTGTCCTATTTTGTTTAGTCCGTTAGTTACACGTCACCTCAGCTAATCCCGCCTCTTTGCCCATTTTCGATTATCCAGGAGTGACGCGCTGCCAAGATGGCGACGGTCGGCTCCGCCCACTTTGGGCTTCAAAAATGCTCTTCAAAAACCTACAGATGACGTCACGGACACTACATCCATTGTTTTATACAGTCTATGGTTGCAACACTTCCCTTTCCCAAAGAGGATTTCAAACAGGAGGGTCCAGCTTTACTCTGTCAGTGTCATAGTTCAGAGACGTTCTGTCATACCAGCAGACAGACGTGACCCATAGAGACCTCAGAGTGTGTCTGAGTTATACGTGTATGTGCTCTCGAGCAAGACTCTGGCACAGTGCCCGATGGAGTGGCATCTTGGAGCATGCAGTGTTGGTTTGGTGCCAAGGCAAGCCTAACCCCGGTGAACCCATTACACACTGCACTTCTGTTTCTGGCTGCCGTTACATCACTCAGACTCTGACGCTGGTACTACAGGATAGGAAACTGACAGAGCAAACAAGCTAAAGATAGGTGGTTCAGACTTTAATTCAGGTCTGGTGAAGCAGGTTAGAAACATTAAAAGATATTCAAGAGTTTTGTTTGAGGCACTTAGTTGAACGTACAAGAAATATTTTTGCATGTTTACTTAGCCTATACGAGATATGGGAAAAGTAGCAATCCTCAAGCTTGGCTGACCCTTTGCCAATCACATAAAAGGATTCCAGACGGTGATCTTACTTAATTAGCTATACATCATCTCACATCTATAATGGAAGATCAGGTGAAGTACCTCAATGAAATGTGGAAATATGTGGCATATATAGGTAAATATGAAAGTTGACATTGTAGCTGGCTGATTTAGTAAGGTACTCGGATCACCCAAATTTCTTGTGGGCTCTGAAAAGTGGGGAGACATGTTCCAAACAGTCATTTTACGTTGTTGTGTTACAGCCTTTTCCTACTTATTTGGGCAGACCTTGGCCACCTGAAGTGGCTATATAACCCAGTCAAAGGTCTGGCTGTGAGAGACTGCAGTTGGAGTAAGGATGACTGTGACTGTATTATTGAGAAGTTGGTCTTTGTGGAAGGGCATTGGTCTTTTTCAAAGTAAGAAAGTTGGTTCACTAGGCCATCTTGGTAATGACCTTGGGCATCTATTTTCCAATAATGTAAATAATAATATGTTACATTTATATAGCGCTTTTCTGGGAACTCAAAGCTCTTTACATATGGAAGGGGGAATGTCTTCAACCACCACCAATGTGCAGCTCCACCTGGATGATGCGACGGCAGCCATATTGCGCCAGAACACTCACCACACACACCGGCTAATTGGTGGAGGAGACCCAGTTATTAAGCCAATCAGTGTATGTGGGGATGATTAGGAAGCCATGATGGACAGAGGCCAATGGGCAAATTTGGCCAAGATGCCGGGGTTAAACCCTTACTCTTTTCCCCAGGGACATCCTGGAATTTTTAATAACCACAGAGAGTAAGGACATCGGTTTGACATCTCATCTGAAGGACGGTGATCTTTTGACTGTATAGTGCCCCCATCACTATTATTGGGGCGTTAGGACCCACACACAGCACAGGGTGAGCGCCCCCTGCTGGCCTCACTTACACCTCTTCCAGCTGCAACCTGGTTTTCCCAGGAGGTCTCCCAATCCAGGTACTGACCAGGCTCAACCCTGCTTAGCTTCAGTGGGCAACCAATCTTGGTCCACAGGGTGATATGGCAGCTGGCTCAAATGCATACTTGCATTCATTTACCAAGTAAATGCATACTTAAACAGGGAATGACCAGAATCTATAAAATCTCAAAAATTCAAGTTTGAACTTCAATAAACACAGGTCATGTCAGCATGATCTTCCGTCTGATTGATCAGGCCACATATGTAGGCTTTACTCCCAATCAGGACTTCATCAACATTTGGACATTTGGGAGCCCTGCAATCAATGCATGGGTGATCATGGATGAGCAAATGGGTAAAAAAGATAATTTATTTGCATGTAGCTCGGAAATCTTATTCATATCTGTTTTCTGGAGTCAGATTTATGTGGCCTAGTGTAAACGTTCAAACTCAACGCCGATCAATCTAAACAAGTAGAGTTCTGGGTCACCTTAGATTCAAGCTTTTGGCAAGCATTAGGTACATTTTCCTCTTCATAATCAGGCCTATCTCAGAGTAAACAGATAACAACCCTTTCATCACACACATACACAAAGTTGTGTAAATACAAGTTACCACACACCAGACCTGTAATTTCAAACATGTATGACAGTCTTGATTCAGTGGAAAACGGAACATATTTTGAACTGTAAAAAAATAGATTTCTTGTAGTTGTAAATAATACAAAGATTTGTCCTTAATTGCATTTTTTTTTTATGTGCCATTTCTTTGCTATTAATTATTGAATTTACTAGCAATTTCTGAGTGAAAATAGTTTTTTTTGTGTGTTCATACAATGAAAGTCAATGGGGTCCAATGCCATACAGGTTTGAAACAACATGAAGGTGATTAATTTTTATTTTTTTATTTTTTTCGTGAACGGCCCTTAAAGTGAGTGTTAAAATGGCAGCGTCAAACACATTAGATAGACCGTTCAGAAGAATTGAGATATGTCCATGCTAGCCATAACTGTATGCCATTCCCACCCTGTGTAAGTGTGTGTGGGTGTGATGGTAAATGAGAGCTGGGTGTGTTGTTAATACTGTGTTGGTGGGTGTAAACGTGTTTTAAAGCTCTCCGTTCCATTGCTCATCTATTAGTCAGCAGTACATTAAGCAAGAAAGAGCTCTTCCGTTGATGGCAACGGTCTTAAACTGCACACGCCCCTGTTTAAACGATAGCCGTAGCCAAGACCTAAGGATGCTGACAGGGAACATGAAGAGGAAAAACAGAACAGACTGCAGCAGAACGTGAAGAAGAGCTTCTCAAACGCTTACAGGAATGTGGCACACAGGACAGGAGATGAAGAATAAACCACAGATCCCCATAAACTGCCTATCTGACATGACTCAAATCGAGGGCGGTTTACCAGGAAGTAAGACTCCCGTAACTTTTAAAAAGACAAATTATTTACCGCTAATTATTATATTGCCAATTATTACTTGAAACTAATTTATCACCAAAATGAGATTTAAATGTGAAAAAAATTATTCATGCCTTAAAATCACTTGAATGTAACTCGACACCCTTGCCTCATTTAGTATACGTGGTTCTATGAATATGCAAATGAGCCCCGCCTCCACTCACTCAGCTCAGAGATCCACTCGTTGGCGATCACAAGTTGATCTGATTGGTTACAAGGTAGTTTGTGATGTCAGAAACACCAGCGATTTCAAATTGTTTTTGTTTAAGATACTCAGCAATGGTGTCGACTTATGAATTTGCACATAGTTTGTCTTAAAGCATATTAAAAACACCACATAGACATATAAACAACATTAAAAGCTTGATTTTCAAAACAGGGAGGACTTTAAGTAGAGCAGAGAATCCCATAATACATTGTAATGAGCTCAGAGACAAATTGGTTTCAAGATGGTTTCTTAGAATACCCAAAAAGTTTTTTAAAGGGTTCATTCTAAGTAACAAATGATCTGTTTTGGCCAGAATGTGTGCCTTGTTAGATAGTAAAGCCTTTAGCTTGGCAACATGCTAATGTCAAGCTCTTACTAAAGATCAACTGACAGTCATGTTTCCAGGGTGATTCATGTGAGGAGTATTTTTGTGACATGCTATAAGTTGCTGCCTATATAACACTTTAAAATTAAACCCAGGCTCACTGGAAAAACATGTCTGTGGCGACATTTCTGGAAAATTATATTACGTCATTTCCTGAATGTTTTGCTGTACTTTCAAATGTTCAAAGCAAACGCATGTAAAAGCACTGTCAGTTCTCTCTGAAATGTGGCAACATGTTATTAAGTTGGTTGTTGTATATATCGCATCAGTTTTGAAATGAAATGTCTGAAGACTGGGAGAAATAGGTTTATTTTATTGTGTGTTTTGAAATAACGTATCATCAACGCTAAATCCAACCGATAGTGTTAACAAAAGCAAACATGAGATACAAATACACAGCGCCATTTTAGCTAACTTCTACAAGTTTGTAAGCTTTTATATTGAGCGTTGTGACTCGTGTTTCAAAAGACAATACTGCAATACTGTACCAGGTGAGGTAGTAAGCAAGTTTACTACATTGGTTATGGGATACAAACGTCATAATGGATTACTTTACAAATCATGCACTATGATAAAAGTGTTTTGAGGACATAACGGTTCACAAAATTCACGGTTTGGTTAGATACGATACACTGGTGTCACGGTTCGGTTCGGTTCGGTTCGATACGATACACTGGTGTCACGGTTCGGTTCGGTTCGGTTCGATACGATACACTGGTGTCACGGTTCGGTTCGGTTCGATACGATACACTGGTGTCACGGTTCGGTTAGATACGATACACTGGTGTCACGGTTCGGTTCGGTTCGATACGATACACTGGTGTCACGGTTCGGTTAGATACGATACACTGGTGTCACGGTTCGGTTCGGTTCGGTTCGATACAGCAAAAAGAAAGAAATGCCAGAGAAATTTCCATGATTTATTTTTTTTTTAAACAAACTAACATCATAAAGTATGGTCATTTTTTACTTTGAGCAATGATGGAGCTATACTTGACTCTTCTTAGGAGCATATAAAACAATAACAGCTCCTTATAAAAAAAAAATGTATGTAATATTGTAGAAGTAATAAAGGTTTATTTTATTTCAGATTAACATTTGAGGGCAGCAATTTTATTCATAATGTCGAAATAAAACCGACGTAACGTTACTTGAAAGCACAATGTTTCTTCCTGGTTTCCACGTCAGCGCTGTTTGATCCGTTAATAACGGAGAAATGTGAATAATGCTCACTAGATCTTGCAGCGATGTTATTACTTCAGTGGCGAATTCAAATGCTTTCTTTACTAGATCTCTTAGCGCAGTGTAATAATCGTAGACAGTAAAAGAAATGGACACAGCGACCCCATTGGATTCAACGGAGAAAAGTGAAGTCAATTAGAAGCTCTCACTTCCTGATGGTCGAGCGTACTGCGCAGACTCAAACTGAGCTTGACGACGTAGATGTGACGTGAGCAACCCGTCTGTCTTCTAGTAGCTGTGCCAAGAGAAATCTGAATCATTCCCTTCCGAAACGTGCAGAGACGGAGAGTGTGAGTAGGAGGTGTCCATGGGCTAGGAGCAGGAGCAACTTCGCCAAGTATTCTGATTAATTATTTTGTCACTTTGCCTCCACGTCCCCTTGATTGCCCGCGAGCTTCTCCTCCGGTCCATACGGTAATTCGCTCTACTGTGCGACAGAGAGTCACGTGGTTATGACGCAATCGTTAGCCTATTTTTACAAAAACTGCTTCTACGGGGCCATAACGTAAAATACAAGGTAATGGAGCCTTTTATACATTTTCGTGTTTCTTTAGAAATAAATAATGGACAAATGGAGTCTTTAAACGCCTCAGATGTAAAGTTATTCGCTGTCAAAGTAACGCCAAAATGAATGGGAGTCAATGGAATGCTAACAGCAGGTGATGGTCTGCTAATCAATGGCGGCACCCGGGGAAGCTTCGGTTTCTGGCTGATGGCTCGCGCTGCATTGGTCCAAACTGATAAACGGTCCGTGAAGCACAAAATAAGGAGTAGCGCAGTTTCGTTCCGCTTTCATCACGTTTGTCATTTGATGTTGGGCAATGTTGTGGTCGATTATGAGCGGGCTTACCGCGCGCCTACATTTGAAATAACGAATTTTTTTTCGGCAGGAAAAATGGTCCAAATGGTTCGGTTTGTAGCCTAATGCGTACCGAACCGAAAGACTCGTACTGAACGGTTCAATACGAATACGGGTATCGTTACACGCCTAATCCCGGTCATCATAATTCATCTGAAAAGGAATAAAAGTTGTTGGTTTTTACGGTCACTAATGTTCATTTCAACTGGAAAATGCAGTGAATTGTATGTAGTAGCCTATATGTTTTGCAAAAACATTGGTAGAGGCATGTTTTTCTAATGAGCCCATGATGTTCAAATTCATTTATTTATTTATGATTGTTTAAGTCTGCATGTTGCCTTATATAGGTAGTAGACACTAGACAGCAAGCCAGCACACTGGGATTTGGGACAGAGCTCGTCAACAGCAGAGAATGAACCAAGGCTGAGGTCAAAAACAGGGAATCTTTTATGGACGTAACTTTTATGGAATGAGTGATATCAGGAAACGGACTGCTTTCCCACAGTGATGGGTGTTATCTTTGTAAAGCAAACACTTTGTGCCAAAATTAACTGCAATGTGGACCAGACTTAAAAACCCCGACAGTCAAAAGTCTGTCTACGCAAGATTGAACCGGTCTTCATAACTTGAGTGGCCTTTCGTGTCTCATGAGATTGTCCTTTGAGACGCCAAAAGGGTAAAACTGTCTCAGTCTAATAATTCCCCCATGATTAATCAGCTGAATTTGACAAAATTAGCAAGATTTCTTCTTTATCAGATACAACTTAATCTTCAATGTGGCATAAAGTATAAAGAGGACAGCTACCGTATTCCTATAAAGCCTTAAATATCTTAAAAATCCAAAGAAGCCGTGTTATCTGACTCGACAGGGCAGGGCTGGATCACGTCCACAAACTTCTGCTCTACTCTACAGTTGATTTACTTTGGAGTATTTCCCAAACAGAAACACAATTTACCCAGAAAAGCCTATCTTCATAATTCAATCCAGTGAGGTGCACAAAGTCGTATTAAGCTATTAAAGAGTAAAGAGTGCATGGGTCAAAGACGTGACGCCTACATTTTCAGTCCGATTGCATTTTCTTTTTGGCTAAAAATGGGTTTAAATGCATGAAAAGATACCATGTATTACCTCTCCCATGTATGTACTCACTTTAACTTTTCAAAAAGCATTAGTTATTTGTAATTTTTCTGTTATTTAAAGCGTCATAGTATCATGTGGTGTGACCGTCCGGCCATAACTGCTGTTTTGGAAACGTATTTGAAATTCCTCTAAAAAATTATTCTGCACTACTAGGCATGATTTCCAAAAGTGTTTTGTAATCCTGTAAAAAATGGCAAAGCATTTGTACTTATATTTCCATCACAACACAAACAAATGTTGTGTTTTATGAAAAATCATGTGGTGCAACCGTCAAGAAACGACCACTTTGGGACTTTCATGTTGAAATCCATTAAAAAGTTGCATCATATACCAACTTGCCCAGGAAGAAATAACCTTTTTAATGGCTGGTTTGTAGTAACCACATTTGAATAACATGGTATGACCTCAAAAAAACAAAGAATATTAAAGTTATTTCCACAAATGTATACTTTTATTTCAAATTCATTGTGGCCTTTTGTTGGAAGCTTAGGTTTGATATTTTGAAGATTGATTCGACTGGTTTCCCCCTATTAAATAATCATCAATGGAGTCCAAAACAACTCTGGCTTTCAGTGTATGGACATAATCATAAAGAGAAAAAGAAGAACAATGAAATAAGGGTGAGCAAATGATGACAGATTGTGTTTTATTCCTATAAAATCAAAATTCTGCCATTATTTAAACATTCATGTCATTCCAAACCCATGTTTTTCTTACTTCTGTGGAACATAAACAAGTTATTTTGTCAAATTTCACAGCTGCTCTGTTCCATACAATAAATATCAATGAGCTTTTGGTCAATTTTAGTGGCAAAGGAACAACATTAGGGGCAGAAAACAGTTTTATGCCTTTAAAGACAGTATTAAAACGGAAGTTGTGATAGTCTTTGCGATAGTCTGGAAGTTAATTTGATAAAAGATTACAAGCGCATGAACTTAAAGGATGTGCATTTTGATTTAATAACTGTAATACTGACTATAAATGTGGTCGCCCACACATGGCATGGCGGTCTGAAACTGTAAATAGCTTTAGGGCTGCATTGCAGTTCTGCACTATTGCTTGCTGAGAAACAGGTGGTGACCAGAAACACAGCCCACATTAATCACACGGGGAGGGAAAGAAGCCCACATACTTTAGTAAAGCATCCCATTGAGCTCTGAGAAATGTGGGCAATCTGATTAGCTGTGACAGAGAGACAAACACGGGGAATCCCTCCGGAGTCCTGCTGAGAAGTACAGGTATCTGAACTCAGTGACCAGGATGGAAACATCTGACAGTAAACCACCAATGCAAACAAAGCAATACGCAAATATTAAGCACTGTAAAAATTCATCAAACATGACGATGAAGCATCACTACAAGTCACTGGTAAAGAGTCTAGGGACAGAAATCGTTTAAAGTGTTTTATGCTCACCAAGGCTGTGGTTTAAAATAACGGTTTTCTATTTTAATGCATTTTAAAATACAGTAGTCGACATTAGAAGTGGATCCAAACCTTTCATCAAAGTTATGCATGAATTTTGAACAATACCCGTTCTTGTCTTCGGACAACTTTGATTAACTTTTTTGATCCACTTCAAAATGTCGACTACTGTATAAATTTACTGCTGAATTTTCAGCATCATTACTCCAGTCTTCAGTGTCACATGATCCTTCAGAAATCATTCTAATATGCTGATTTTTCACTTTATTAACTTTGTAACAACTGTAAAAACAACGCGCAACAGTTTTCATTTTTCACTTTTGAACAACGTAATGCATTAAACCAATTTAAAGTGACAGGGCAAAAATCCTTATGGTCCCAAAACAGGCTGTAAGATTATGCAAATTTTGATTTAATATTATTTTTTTTTTAATTATGAGTAAAATGAAAAGTATTTAATTGCCCTCTGAATTCAGAATCTTAAATTCATTTTATTTTTTAATGCAAGACATACTAAACTACTGAGCATGTTTTATATGTTTAGTACAATCTCTCGATCTGCATTTGGTGACTGGCTTAATATTTTTGTGGAAACTGTGATGATGAGGATTCCCTGTTGAAGTGAAAGTTCAAAAGAATAGCAATTATTTGGAAAATAATTGTTTTGTGACAATGTTAAAGTCTTTACTGTCACTTTTAAACAACTTAATGCATTCTTGCTGAATAAAACTATTAAAGTGACAATGCAAAAATAGTAATCGTCCCAAAACAGGCTTAATTTTATGTAAGATCTGATGTAAGATTATGCACATTTTTATTTATTTTCTTAGGTGAATTATGAGTAAAATGAAAAGTATTTTATTGCCCTCCAATACAGAATCTTAATTTTTTTTTTATTATTATATATTTTTGTTAAAGTAAAACATACTAAACTACCGATCATGTTTTATGCGTTTTAAACAACATGGTGGAATATGGAAACTGTACATGGAATGATTCACGCTTTGGGTGGATTCAGTCTTCGGTCTGGAATGGATCTGCATTTGCCGACCGCTGCTTTAGTCTGTTAAACATCAAAACAACCTGAAGTAGGAGTAAAATACCCATGAAATGTAAGCCATAACTCACTAGACAAGTTTCTGACCAACACAAAGCCATCGCAGTCTCTTTAATGACAGTTGTGGACAGTTCAGAAGTCACACCAGTTACACCGCAGGCAACATTCCTCAGTGACAAGAGCTTTATTCTTAGCAGGACGGTAATGCTGATCCTCTTACTAACAGTGTGCTCCATATAGTCAGAGCCATAAATACACAGGAAGTCACGTGACACGTGTCACACAAGAGCTGGTTAAAGGTGACATGGATATTATCGAAAAAGCATTTTTTTTTTTTTTTTTTTATCTTAAATGATGTCCTCAGCAGACAAGACATTTTTTTTGTCCTCAATGAAAGCAAAAATGCTATGTATGTAGTGGCAAAACCACAGGCAATAAAAACAGGTCGTTTCCATTTCCATTTATCTTGGAAATTCTGATTTTCATACTTTGGAAAATGTCGCAATATAATTTAACTTGATGTCAAAACGTCCAACTTGGAAAAACAAACTGATGAAATTATGATTTTGCACATGGTCTGTCTTAAAGCATACACCACAGACGTATAAACAACATTAAAAACTGGATTTTCACCACAGGGGGACTTTAATATATTAGTATTTTTCTTCCACACACTTTATTTCTTCAGAAGACATTGACTAGGATCACATGCATAATGAGATTTAAGCAAGATTAATTGATGCGAGTCAATCAAGCACAGAGTCGTAAAAAGCGGTAATTTTTGGCCAATTTTTTATTCATGTTGCACGACATTAATACACGTTTTCCTAAATCTTTGTTGCGTTTATCTGACGAAAGTCATACACATTCTGGGATGGCATGAGAGTGAGGAAATGATAGGAGATTTTTCCATTTTCGGGTGGAGTATCCCTTTAAGGCAGCTGTTCTGCGTGGAGGAATAATGCGAGTGCATAACCTTCACAAACAACATGCATTATGTGCGAATGGACGAGAAGAACATCTGTGCCGGACCCAAAACCCTTCCCCACTAACACACATCATCAGCTAAATTACAGAAACCGTACCGTACAGACTTCTCAAACTATAGCTATATGCAAACATTTGTGTCGTAACTTTTAATTTCGACATGTTGAAAAGGCTGGAATGTGGATGTGACCTCCCTAAATGGCATGAGTATAATTTACAAGTTCCTGTGGCTACAAAACAGCTGAAAATGAGACATTTTCCAATCTTTTATCAACACTTGGAGATTTATATCTTGTAGTTTGCCATACGACCAATATTAAGAAAACTAGTTCCATACCAGCCTTCAACAATATCTATACTATTAGTCATGCTGTCTTCACTACTAGACATGGTGTAAAGAGCTTGATTGATTTGTTTAAATAAGGCACAGCTGTAAGGAAAAGAAAGCCATTCATTGACACGGACAGTGTGTTTAACTGTGTAACGTTCAGCAACGCACTGGTCTGAACATCTAGGCTGAAGTCAGTCAACAGTCAGGCCTTTTACAACAATAAACCATGCCAACAACGAATGAGCTTAATGATTGGTAATCTTCTTTGTCAGACCTACTACGAGCAACTCGCGTTACAAAGGTCAGTGTTCGGTATAGGGATGGGCATTGTATTCAAATATTTGGGCTCATAAAAATCGAATTTGTTTATTTAAATGACATTTAACGAAAACATTTTTTTTTAATTCATCAGGTTGTCACCATTTCTGAACAAGCTTACACTAAAAAAGTTTTTGCACAAATATTTTTAAAGTAAATTTCACACGCATATTTAAGTAAATTTCACATATGGAATTAAGTAAACTCTACTTAAAGGTATAGCGGAGGATGTTTTACTTCCTGGTGGGTAGTCTAAACTATTGGTCCTCCTATTTGTCAATCATTCTGGTGAATCAATCAAACTTTTCAAAAAGTGGAGAGGGCGGGTCTTATCTAAAATTTGGAAAGATCCTCCGCTATACCTTTAGCTAAGTTAAGTGAAAGTAAAGAAAATAAGTAATTTTAACTTGGCTAGTAAAAGGTTGAGTAATATTTATTTACTTGAAGTTTCCTTTGCAATACATTTCACTCAAACAATATAATACTGAATTAAGTATATGCTTCACTTAAAAATACCCAAGTAATAATACAATAGATAATGTGTAAGACTTGTGAACGCAGAGACCTCGATACTTGGTAGACAATACACAATGACGGTAACATTTGATGGATCATTTTTGTGTTTGAATGTGTCATTTTGAGTAGAAAATTAACTCCAAATGGCACAAAATGGCACGTTACTAATCCTGACAACAAAAGCAATGATGAAACCGTGTAAATACAGCTGGAAAACAGTGAAAAATCAACCGCATTAATTATTCAAGGCCCAGTGCATGATGGGAACACCAGTATCAGAAAAGTTGAGTAATTTTATAACGTTGATATTTACGCTTTCATTTCTACACGCTTGAATTGAGGACTAATATAGAATTTGCTTAATTTTTTTAAACTCTTGCCTGAACTAACTTTTTCATGTAAATTACATTGTTTTTTTTCTGTAGTATTTACTTTATCACAAAATAATTTTTATCAGTGTACGATTAAGCAATATACAAATCAAGCTCACGTTATATCCTAAGGTTTTCTTTTAGTTGAAAATGTGTAAATAAATAAAAATATATAAAAGAACAAAAGCGCGAACGGGGGAATATGCTTATAAAGCGCCAATTATTGTATAGAACGTACATATGCACTCTCATAACGAGAGCATTTAGCCGAGAGCACGGCATCAAGATGATCAAATTAATATGCACACATGTGCCTTATCAGTTTTTGTGCTCAAAAACAGCAATTGAAAAGGAATAGAAGATTGTCAACACACATTTTTGTTTCCTTTTTTTTTTCTATATAGTTAAATTATCCTATTTTTATAGTTAAAAATCCAATATTAATGAGGCAAGACGCTACAAAAACAGGGAGACGTGACTCATGCACAGATCTTTAGTGAATCCTCTGTGTAAAAAAGACATTTGTCATTGTGGATGTATTGAAATGCATAGAATTTTTTTTTCTTTATTATGTTTTATGTTTAGTAAGCATGGTCATTGCCTTAGCTAACATACTTCACACGCTTGGATTTGCAAATAAAAAGCATTGAGTTCCACAATCTCATGGCAATTCATAACTATTTTACATTTTGGCAAATTTAATGGCTAACATGTATAAATTCATCCATACGTTTTCGAATGATCTGCTTACTTTTAGGGGTGACATCGTAATATATACTTTTATGGGAGCAGAAATAGCACAATTTTTCTTTTTTTCCCTCTTTTTTTTCTCGATTAAAGATAACACTGGACATAAATCCAGTGGGCCTCAACTTTACTCCACTAATCATACAGCTTTATGACGTTCACACAACATTGACTTTTTACATAAAAAAACGAAATGATCAAGATGCCGTTGGCTTTAAAACGTTCCAGAACATCTCTGTCAGGAATAATGAATACTAACATACAGTAAATCCCCCAAAACTCTGCCGCCCCACCCAATGCTAGCAGTAATTCACAATAATCCCAGTAGCGCATTAAGACTAATGACAGTGGGCATTAAAGATTCATTATAGTGTGCGGAGGAGGAACGGCCATGCTGTGACCTGGGCTGACTCTCATATGGCTCTAGCTGGAATGTTTCTGTTGGACTGAAAAACACCAAGCCTCACTTAGGGCTGGAAACGAACCCAATCAACCTGCCAAACTCCCAGAGACCCTTACCTCACACACACACACACCATCACACGAATACCTTCAAAACCACCGAATCGCTGAAATGAACTACAGAGCTGAGCACTGTGCCAAGATTTCGGAGATTGTGAACACTTGACCAAAAGGAAATGACGACAAAAGAAACATTTTAACTGCTTTTGAACAAATAATTGAGGAACCCTTTTCAAAAATTTACTATTGTGAAATCTGAAAAGAAGACTAAGACCCATTAAGTCTTTCAGGCGCTTGCAAACATATTTTGTACGTTTTTTTTTTTTTGATTTCGAACTGTCGGTGCTTGAATTGATTCAGCCAATTAACTCAAATATTATGATTTGCTTCACGAAAAAAGATCGTTCAGATTCATTCGCTGAATCATTCTGTAGGGTACATCATTACACCAGTAGGTGGCAACAAGTGAATCTTAGAGTATAATTATGAGTATTTTTTTTTTCATTCTCCCAAAATATTTATTAAAAAACACAGCGCCAATCTAAAACACAAAACACAATGACAGCAGTAGCTTAAAATACAGATACAGCAGCTTTCAATAACATTCATTTAATTCAATCACAACATACTTTATTAGGGATGCACCGATATTTTGGCCGATATATTGAAGCCGATAACCGATATATTGGCCGATAAATCAAAATTTTGATATAACTTTTGAGAGCCTGATTACAAAAACAAAAGTGTCACCATTAAAAGCCATCAAGCACTTCAACATAAATCAAATATACAGAACAGTAGGCTAGTTTGAACCAGTGCAAGTTTTAAAATAAATTTCTCTCATATGGCTAACTTTCTTAATAAAAAAAAACAAATGAAAAATATTTTGCCTTACAAATAAATAAAATATTATATAAATTAAAAAAATTCTTAATGGTTTTTTTACGATAACTTTAAAAATTAACATATATCGGCTGATACAGATATGGTGGCCGATATATTTTGCATCCCTATACATTATATTACACTGTTCATTATAATTGCTCTGTTTATCTCACTTCACCTCCCTTTTTCTCCTTGGAACCGACTCCTTGGAACCGACTCCTTGGAACCGACTCCTTGGAACCGACTCCTTGGAACCGACTCCTTGGAACCGACTCCTTGGAACCGACTCCTTGGAACCGACTCCTTGGAACCGACTCCTTGGAACCGACTCCTTGGAACCGACTCCTTGGAACCGACTCCTTGGAACCGACTCCTTGGAACCGACTCCTTGGAACCGACTCCTTGGAACCGACTCCTTGGAACCGACTCCTTGGAACCGACTCCTTGGAACCGACTCCTTGGAACCGACTCCTTGGAACCGACTCCTTGGAACCGACTCCTTGGAACCGACTCCAATTCCATAAACTGACATTGAGGCGACACACAAATTCTGTAATCAAACTGCCCTATGCTAAAGTTGTCCAAAATGTCAATGTCAAACACAAGAGCGGATATAGACTGCCTTATAAAGGACCAACAGAGGCCCATTGTGTGGCTACAACTTAACATTTTTGGATAATGAGACTGAAGTCTTTGTTAACCGTTTGATGATTTACACCGCAGCACTGCTATGACTAAAGATACCAGCAGCGCACACAACCCAAGCACTGAGTCAACAAGCCTTTAAATATGACAGCAGAAGGTTTATTGGATGAATAATCCTCACCACATATTAAGCCAACTCATAACACAGACTCCCAACTATCAACGCTACTGCTCTGGCAGAAATCCAGCACGAGATGAACCTTTGAAACTGATATTCTCACTCGAGCAGAAACTTTAAGCTTCAGAGAAGATTATACCAATACAAAAGCCTGCAAGAAAAAAAGTTGTGTAGGCCTACATGTTAAAGCTCATGCCTTTGAACCACCAGGCTACAGTTCACTGCCATTTCCAAACTTCTTCCAGAACTTCTGTTGTAGGTTTTTAAAGGGGAGATGAACTGAGAAATCAAATTTTCCTTGAGCTTTTGACATATAAGAGGTCATCATCATACTATAAGAATATCCTGTAAGTTTCAGAACTGAAAACTTCCTTGTTAATCCAATAAAAGCTTTTATTGACACCAGGCACAGCGAACGACAGGATTTTCAAAGTGGGGATGTATGACGTCATAGGGTATCAAACCCCCCCTCCGCAGAAGAAGATCAGCGCCTGCTTCAACACTGCCTGTTTAGCCCCGCCCACTGATTCATGCATTACATGAAACTCATAATATGCAAAACTGTTATCCAATCATAGCAGTGGGCGTTTACCTCCAAGTCTTCAACGCGGCACGCCCATAAAAACCGAGCGTTTCAGGAGCTAGGCTCAAAACCAGGGTAGAAAATAGCCTATTACTGATTCATTTTGATGATTTTGAATGTAAAAACCAAGCGAACGTCATAAGTTGACCTCAGACAACAATATATATATATTTTTTTTTTTTTTAAAGCCAGTTCATGACTCCTTTAAGAACAGTATGCATCACATCAATCCGCTTGAAGGAAAGTTAATAATATTCCTCATTTAAATAATTGGTTTTTACAGAGGGGTTTGTTCATATATCATTCAGATTCTGATTTATATGACATTTTATACCTAAAAACGGGGCGAAAATGGATTTTTTAATGGCTGTTGACAGTTTTTTTCTGATTAACGGAGTGATAAAAAGAGATATCCAAAATCCCCTCTGTAAAAACCTTTGACTCTAATATGTCAACAAAATGAAACAGTAATTTTGAATCTGGCTTTATCCAATGTTCAGATTTATCTTCTGGAAATATGCAAATTAGCACATATTTAATGAGATACCTAATTTGCATATTTAAACAAATATTCAAAAAACTTGTAATACAAAAGATATTTGTCTTAATGTCAGTAATCAACTGGTGTTTTTTGTAGGACAAAAGTTCGACACCTCAAACTAATCCAGCACTAAGGGCAAATTCTCATTAATGCTACACATTTGTACACCAGGCTTAACTCACTTGGCCTTAAAGAGCTTTGAGCACAAAGTGTGTGTGTGTATAAACCGTGACAGATGCGTCACCTCCATGCAAGTAAAGAGGAAGAGATGTGTGTGTGTGTGTGTGTGTGTGTGTGTGTGTGTGTGCTCGGCCACTCCACACGCTCCGCATTAATCAGTAATGAGCAGATACACAATCTCACTCTGCAAACAATTAAAGCCCGTCCTCTACACTCAAGAGCCATTCAATTGTGCCAGATGGTTGGACATTAACCCATGTGCTTAAACATTAGCCTTTTTGTAATTCAAAAAGTCAGAGATTATACTGGGATTATTAGATTGAAATAAGAAAAAAATCCATACTAGAAGGTTCAGCACATTGTAGGCGTCTCGCTAATCTGGCACAACCAGTTTAGTTCATCGCACTCTACACTAACAGGCTAAAACAAGTGAGTTAAATATGGGAGATATTGCGTATAGGAAGGCCTGCCTGAAGGAATCAACTGAGAATCACTCTTTTAATGGACTGGTGGCAATCCACGCAAAACTATCATATGGCTTCAGAAGTCTTGGAATATAGTGTTATGGTGTTTTTTTCACTAGTCACTCAATATGTAAACAAAACCTCTGACGTTCTGCTAAACATTTTCTTGAACGTTCCACAGAAGAATATTTAATATTGATGACATGATATAATTTCACATAATAAAATGATCATATTTTTTATATAATGTGTTAGACACAATATACGCAGTCTTGTGACTAAACTTCAGTGGGACATTAATTATAACTAGGGGATGAATCGAAAATGAAAATTCTGGGCCGAATCTAAATAAATGAATAACAAATGAATCAAACTTATTTAATATTCAACACTCAAATAGCAAAAATCGAGTTTAGTACAAATGTTTAAATTGCACATAAGGCAGTTTTTATTTCAACCTTTTTAATAACAGAATTGTTTATTCTCCAGTTTGTTTGGTGAAATATAAACATTTAAAATGGCAATAAACTGTAATAACTTGTTTTGATGAGTGATTTATTCACATTTAATAACGAAGACAGCACTGACAGGATAAGTACAAATATAATGAATTTGTAATACAGTGCATATATTTAGCAAAATGCAACACAAAACCATAAGATCAATTGAAAAAAATTAAGCTTAAAAAAAACAATAGATCACGAGTGGCAAGTTGCATTGATTTTATCATGGCCTTTTATGGTGCGGGTAAGCTTTAATAAATGCATGCAAACGGCTTTAAAAAACTCCAGTGACAAAATGCCCTTCCGGTAAACTACACACGGAAAAGAACTAGTCTAACCACAGTAACTTTGATAATGTTATCAAAACAAGATCATGTGCTTCTCTTGGTGACAAAAGCTGAGTGGAATTACTGGCATCACTGGAATCCAGACGCTTTAAAACACGTTCTTTCGCCCACATTATGACCGTAACATTGTAATCGTATGACCGAGCGTATGCCTTTCTAAACTATCATCGCTCAAAGGCTTATCTAGATCACAAAGCACACGAAACTGTGAACAAAGAATGTGACAATTGCACACAATAACTCGGTCTATTGAAGGTGTGATGTTGAGCATTTCAAAGAGCGGATGACCATCAGACCTCAAACGTCATGCCTCAGGATCCAAAGACTGTTCACTCTGAAACTGAAAATGTTGCATGGAGACCCAAAGTCACAACCAATCAGAACACATTTAGTGTATACAGATACCAAGCGTCACTGGAATAGCAACCAAGCAACCATCAAAATGTCTAGTCACATGTCGCAGTGGTTTAGGTGCAGAGTCAGAAATCTACTTTTTCCATTAATGGCCGATATTTGTGCCATGGAATTGATTTCCAGGCACCTTCGTTAGGGCGATTTTTAGAATTACCTTATTAAATGTATCTTGTGGCCGTGTTTCCATTACAGATCTGCGCAAAACCTTTGCGATATATTCTAAATGTCAATAAAAAACGATTGCGAAATGACGCCGTTTCCATTGATGTTATGCAACTAAAGCATAATTTTTCTCTCTCGCGATAAGTCGTTCCAAAAATCATGGCAATGGATGTTGGCAGGTTGACGCGTCGCAGCCAACACACTAGACATTATTTTTAAATCAAAGGAGCCGTAGGCGTTTTATCCAAACATTAATGGCAAGGAAAGACCCTTATACTAGTGAGCAGCACATATGAGGTGTTTCTGGGTGTTTCTCCCTCATTTCTGCTTCAAGCTCTTGATAAATTGTGGATTTTCTTTTCTGTTTAGAATCCAGTATTCCCGTGATACCTTTGTCTTTTATGAGTTTAATACAGAACTCAGTCTCATCTTCTGTCCAAACACACCATGCCTTCTTTAAAGAATGATTGACTTTATACGTACGTCAGGTGACCTGTAAATAGTCCTGCAATGGAATATTCCTTTTTTGAATTGCCTGAAAAACCACCTCATGCAAGCATAAAACTTTTTGCAAAATTGACGCGTTTCCATTGGGCGTACTTTCAATTCGCATTTTCAATTTAAAGGTATAGCGGAGGATTTTCCCGAATTTTAGGAAAGAACCGCCCTCTCCACTTTTTGAAAAAATGCACATGCGCAACACTCTACCTGCTCCCGAGAGGGAACGCCTATTAAACGCTAGCATCGCTAATCATTGCTTACATTAACTTTTACTAGCAGTGATTTTAAATGGATTTCTCCAAATAGCATGACAAACGTTACCTGTCGAGTAGAAACTTCGCGACTGAGGCATCAGTGGGAAGCCCAACCTGTGCTTTTAGCACACGCCAGTGTGTGAAATATTCTCCCAAAAACACTGGTCTTGTTTCTTTCTTCAGAGGCCTTTCTCTTCTTGTCATACAATTCGTAGACACTTCTCTTGCGACCCTCAGACATTTTGAAAAAACCCGGTGAGAACGGCAAGCTTCAATGAATGGCTGAAACCATAGCTCACCACACATATACACCTGAAAGTGCGCATGCGCAGAAAGGACGAGCACGTACGACGGCCTTACGTAAACATATCACCAGAATGATTGACACTTAGGTGGACCAATAGTATAGGCTACCCACCCGGAAAAAGAAAATCCTCCGCTATACCTTTAAAGGGTAATGGAAACGTGGCCTATGTTGTCCCTCTATTCAATTTCCAACCCTGGTTAAGGACAGAATGTAAGGCTTATTAAAGATCAGCTCTAAGCACAAACCTATAAACCTTGACCTATAAACCAACAACAACCTTGTGATATTGTTAATTAACATAATCAGCTCTTACCTCCAGCACTGGTCCGGCACCCAGGATGATCTGCTCCACTCCGCTAGCAAAGCCTTTCTGACTGAGAGCCGTGAGGTGGTGGATCAAGAAGTTGGTGCTTTGGGTCTTTCCCGAACCACTCTCCCCAGAAATAACAATGCATTGATTCTGCTTACTTTGCAGCATTGCATGATAGGCCACGTCCGCCACCGCATAGATGTGCGGCTCCAGCTTGCCCAGCTGGTGATTATCGTACATCTTGACGTATTTGGGATTATAGATAGGCAGGAACTTGAAGGGGTTGATGACTATGAGGATGCTTCCCACATACGTGTAAATCTTCTCCTGTTTGAAGCGACTGCGCAGGTTGTCCAACAGGGTTTTCTCGTTGAGATTCGGCAGGTTGCAAAGGTCGTCGAAGTCCTTCGGCAAGGGCTGCGGCAGAAAGCCCCGCTCAACCATGCGCCGCCGCTCTTCCGTGACCTGCAACCACATCTGCAAGTTCCCGTAGTGGATTGAGCCGTCGAGGTTCTTCTCCCGTAGCAAGAAGCGGTAGTCCTCGCTGCTGAAACGGTTCTCCAAAGCCATACGTGGCCACAGCATCATGCGCTGGACGGGACAGTCGGTGGGGTTGAGGATCCATTCTTCCCCACCGAACTCCTTGACTTCCGCTAGGACGTAGCATTTCGTCCGATCTAGCTGCAGCCGGTCGATGATCTGCTCGATGACCTCCGCGGCTGAAGTGATCTTGCGGGCGGTGATGGGGCAGTAGATGGTGCCCTCGGCGATGACCCCTGGGTAGATGCGCAGCGTGAACTCGGAGTCCTCAAAGCGTCGTCTCCCGCCAACATCATGAACACTCATATTGGAGGCGCAGTTTCCATCAGCACTCACTGTAGATCCTTCAAAAGGGCCCGATACTGCGTCAAGACATTACAACTGCAAGAAAAAGAAAATTCTAAGTAAATAAACCAGTCACAAGTCGCACGGGTATATTTGTGGCAATAGCCAACAACACATTGTATAGGTCAAAATTATCGATTTTTCTTTTTAATGCCAAAAATCATTAGGATATTAAAAGTAAAGATCATGTTCCATGAAGATATTTTGTAAAATAGATATATAAAACATTTATTTTTGTGAGTGAATGCAGCACAATCGCGAACAAAAATGGACAACTTTAAAAGGAAATTTTCTCAAAGTTTACGGACCGCTTTGTCAATGGATATCAAACATGATTTCAAGAGTAAATATCTTGTACAATTACTGTTCATCTACTTTTCAAAATGTTGTCTCATGTAATATGCAAATTCAGACATCATCCACCTTCTCAAAACATTGGTATCAACCACTGAAAACCCCAGTTGAACACTAATAACCAGTCACAAAGGCTTTTATCATCGTTCAAAGGCTGGCAACTTGATACCAATGTTTTGAGAAGGTGGATGATGTCTGAATTTGCATATTACATGAGACAACATTTTGAAAAGTAGATGAACAGTAATTGTACAAGATATTTACTCTTGAAATCATGTTTGATATCCATTGACAAAGCGGTCCGTAAACTTTGCAACTAACACTGCTGTATCTGTAACTATACTGGTATCGGCCAGTATTAGCATTTGAGATCAGTTTACTAATATTTTTTTTTACAAAGATATTCAGATTTTTTTTTTTTCTGAATCATATTTTTCTACTTAATCAGTGACTGGTTCTTTAATGTCGGGTCTGCGTATAAACTGCCATCATTTGGTGGGTCTCTGAAGAGCAGCACCATTACACCACTGTGTGTTCAACAAGATATAACAGCATTTCAGGGATATTTAAATGACAAATTTTCATAACGGCCATGAATTCTCAAGTGAGAAACAGATTTCACAAACTTTGCATAAATAGCATAACTACTACTAAAACACGAATAATAATAATAATAATAATAATACATTTATTTTTATTGTTGTAGTCTAATGATCATTTAAATCCCCAACAAACTGGTTATCAATCGAAATAAAACAAAATCAAAGACGAATATTATTGCTACTGCTGAACACATTTCTATGTCTGGATATGCATATATTGTGAATTCATAGACATTTTCTTTTAGCAGTAGTATACTAATTAAGTTACTAATCCAACTTATTATTTCACATAAATGAACAAACCAACAGTTAAATGATTAACTGCTGTTTCTAAGAGATTAAAACAGACTGATTTACTATGAAGAATGGACAGATCCGTGTGTCGGGACACACTGGGTCACTATCTGCTCTCAAACAGAGCACAGAAAATCAGCCCGCTGCCAAAATCACCAGCTGCCACCTTCTCCAACAGACACACAATAACTTGATTCACAACCATCCACTTAATAATGCCTCCAAGGGTTGCTATTCATCACAGAAGCACTGTGTGTACTGACGCAAAGAAAAAACACGGCAATTACTTTGTTAAATTGCTATAAACGTTACATAAATGTCGATGTTTAACATAAAACACCTGCCCAGCAAACAAGTTAAAGGGGTGGTTGATTATGATGATTTCACTTTTCTAACTTTAGTTAGTGTGTAATGTTGCTATTTGAGCTTAAACAACATCTGCAAAGTTACAATGCTCAAAGTTCAAAGCAAAGGGAGATATTATAAATTGCTTTTTAAGAACTACAACAAACGGCTGGTCGGGACTACACCACATTCCTCCTGGGTTAGTGACATCACCAACCCTATAATTTACATAAACCCCGCCCCCGGAACACAATTTATAGATTATCAAGACAGAATATGCTAATCAATGACTAGAAGATAACTACACATAATGTTCTGTTACTTCTACATGTTGTCACTTCTTGAGTCTCTCCATCTTTCTGACCTTGGTTTGAACATAAAAGGCTAAAAGTTTTTTTTAATTTTCAGCGTGTCAAAGGTAAAAGGACACAAGCTCTTGAAGCTCCGCCCCCTGTGCCGGGAGCAGCAGCTCATTTGCATTTAAAGGGACAGACACAAAAACGGTGCGTTTTTGCTCACCCTCAAAAAGTGACAATTTTAATATGCTATATAAAAATATCTGTGGGGTATTTTAAGCTATCACACACACACTCATCAGAGACTTATTTTACATCTTGTGAAAAGGGTATTATACCACCCCTTTAATCTACTTAAACTACACCCACAGACACTTTGTTTGAAGCTAAACAAACCAAGACTCTATTTTCAGTCTTCACACAATCTGAGGGCACAGGCTATCTTTGAAACAACAACTCAGAGAGTACCAGCATTCGGGGGTTTCAATACAGGAGCCCGTTCAGGAGCAGGGCTTTATTTATTTGTGCTTGTGAGGTCAATGTGGCCCTTGTCCACTGGTGCCCGTCTCTCATCGGGAGTTAATGAGACCTCCTCTTGTGCGTCTGATATCTGGAGTCAAGCCAGCGCTCTCAGGTGCAGAGACGGGTCTCACTGAGGTCCTGTATAGCAATGTTATTGATACAACAGACACATTCATCTACACGGGGACATTTGCAGCGAGCGGCTGGTATTTAGACATCTTTTAAACATCAGGATTGTTTTAGAGCTTAACTGCTGTCCAAGACTTGTTCAAGTAGAATTTTTGGAGACCATTTGTGGAAAAATAGCTGTTAAGAAAATGAATACCAGACAGAAAGTGTCAAAACGAACAGATCCTATCATCCTGTAGCTGTTTTTTAGGGAACCATCTACATTTATGAACATCAGCATGCAGCATTTTGCAATCTGTGCTGTATTAGTGTATATAATCATGCATATTCTTTTAACCGTATGTAAAACGGCATGCAAAATGCAAACGTTTCAAACAGTAATATCTTGTCACTTAACCGTATTACATTGCATGTTTAATTCAGTGAGAAGTGACTCCAGCCATCATCATCATCCAGCACGTAAATCCTATTACTTGGCATTTGTAATCCTGTTTTCAAGATGTTAAATATCAAATGTTGATTTCAAGGGATGCATGATATGTTGGTATCATATTTCATATGCACACAGATATAAATACACATACAGAATCACATCCAAATTTACCATCTAATGTTAAAAATGTATGTTTTTATTCCTCTGGTGCTTTTCATGTGGCAGTCAAAAATGTTATTTAAAAAAATATATATTTAAATGAAATTAATGTACTATATTTTACTTTGATAATGTATTTTATTCTGTACTTTTAGCAGATTTAATGGTACTAAATTATATTTATGCAGTAGTTATAATCCATTTTTCACTTTTGAGCATAGACCTTTCCAACTTAAACTGGCGTAAATCTTGAATGCTTTGGAGCACAGACTTAAGTTTGTTCTCTTTTTAAAGACGACACCTGGCAGATTATTGCTGAAGTAAAAAAAAACAAAAAAAACAAAGTTATAGAGTTTTATGTTTATAGTTATAAAAATATGAAATATTTATTTTCCAAAATACGTTTTACGCTAAAACTAGGAGAAAAACGAAGTAATGAATCTAAACAAGTTGTTTCAAATTTTAGCTTTATATCTTAAAAAAATTGCTTTCTGTAAGATTGTTCGGCCGCAGTACCAAAAGTTTCCACTAGATGAAATTCGTCTCCCATTAATTTCCAATACATTCATTTTTTACATTTATACGTGACAATTTTTCTAAGACCATTTAACATTTTCAAATCGTGTGTGTGTGTGTGTGTGTGTGTGTGTGTGTGTGTGTGTGTGTGTGTGTGTGTGTGTGTGTGTGTGTGTGTGTGTGTGTGTGTGTGTGTGTGTGTGTGTGTGTGCGTGTGCGTGTGCGTGTGCGTGTGCCTGTGCCTGTGCCTGTGCCTGTGCCTGTGCCTGTGCCTGTGCCTGTGCCTGTGCCTGTGCCTGTGCCTGTGCCTGTGCCTGTGCCTGTGCCTGTGAGCGCTCACATAGCAAGTGCCAAAATCTTTACCAAGTTTCGAACCATTCTGATGAAGTAAAAAATTCAAAAAATAAAAAATAAAATAAAGATTGTCAAAAATGACAGAGGAGCACCAGAGGGTTGACCTCCGGTAACACTATTTCGATGGTCCACTTTAGACATTATATAACTATAAGTAACTTTGCAACTACATTTCAACGTATTCTACTAACCTAAGCATAACAGTCTACTAATACTCTAATGACAGTAAGTTGATGTGTAGTTGCAAAGTTACTTATAGTTAGTAGAGTGGCTAGAGTGGATCATCAAAATAAAGTGTAACCTAACTTTCTCTCTTTAAATACTTTGTTCAGTTCAAGAAAAATGTATGCAATTTTATATATTATTTGTTTAAAAGAATTAAAAGAGCAGTTTCTTGTCTATCATTGTTTTGTTCAATTGGTCGAGATTGATATGTGATTTAGAAGGTAATTACTAATAAGTAATACAATATTTTTAAGAGAGTAATTAGTACAGTAATCTAATTACACTGTTGAAGATAGTGCTAGTAATTAATTACTTTTTTAGAGTAACTTACCCAACACTGTTGCCAACAGAATGAAAGCCTATTAACAAAAGCCGCTTTTCCAGCACGGTTCGGTACGGTTAGCCAACTGGGCCGAGAAGTCCAGGAACAGGCCAGGAACGGTTTGTAATCGTGCCGTAACAGGCTCAAGTGGAAACAGCAAGAACCGTTCCTTCCCGTTCTCAGAACCATTCGGCCCGACAGTGGAAAAGTGGCTAAAGAATGCAGCATTTTATAGTTAAATGGTCCTGGGATTAAAAATTGCAGTTTTAACAGGGACATTTTTGGCCTTAAGGTCCGGAGTGTAACTATTTTGTGTAGTTGGTGTAAAATTGATTTATGAAAGGAAATCAGGGTGAAATATTAAAATACACACATGGCACTAACAGGCAAAATTTTGTCTTGTGTCACCGTCCTAGGTCGAGTTACACTACGCGAGTAACTGTATTTAAATAGGGAAAACGTGGAGGTGTTTGGTAGCTTCTCTGCTTGGCCCATATTGAATGAACTGGGCTAAGCTAAGTGCTATCAAAGTGTCGCCGCGCGCCAGAGCGATTGAGACGCACTGAGACGAGAGAGGTATGCATCAACTCGTCTTAGTTAAGGGAATAACATAGTTTAATATGAAAAATCGGTGGAGTATCTCTTTAAGCACACACAAGGGTTAATAACACTGCTAAAATACATCTAAAAACAAAATCCATCCTTCATGCTGCTAATCATGTTGTGATACCTTCATTTACTGATGTTGATGCTTCTGACGTCACAAACTACCTTGTAACCAATCAGATCAACGTGTGATCGTCAACCAGTGGATCTCTGAGCCTCTGTGAGTGGAGGCGGGGCTCATTTGCATATTCATAGAACCGCGTATACTAAATGAGGCAAGGGTGTCGAGTTACATTCAAGATATTTTAAGGCATGAAGAATTTTTTTCAAAGAAAAAAACATTTAAATATGTCATTTCGGTGATCAAAGATGAGTTTTAAGGCATAAAATTAATGACTATAGTGGGATTTGAAATCTATTAATTTCATTTTTATTTGTTTAGAGAACATAGCATAGAATTAGAATTTTAATATTGGCTATTTAACAGGGCATGCTGCATTCTAATAAAAGCAGTATGCCATATAATATAGTAAATATTATTAATTTTAATATAATAATACAGTAATTAACATAGTATTATATGGTTGTAGCATGTTCATATCCAAAGACCAAATCCTACTTTGTGATTTTTGGATCACAAAATGCACACAGAAACAGTCATATTGACCTCAGTGCACTCTGTAACGCCTAACCAGATTGCATAGGGAGCCATAAGGAGAGTATTAGAGGTGCACTTTGCTGAGCTCTCGGAGGATTTGGGGACCAGATGGTCAGAAAACGACTTAAAGGATAGCAACAGATTTAGAGGAAGATTCTTCTCCCGGGTCCATACTGCACCTTATTTACCATATCAGCTCAAATCAACTATAATGGCAACAGGAACTTCACACTTTACAAAACTTGAAACAGTCAAAAAGAAACCACATATTTGAGAACTTCCCAGAAAGAAAAGGATATTCTTTTCTTTTTTCCATACAAATACAGGTTGAGTCACATTGTAGACGTACCAGACTTTACGAGGCTGACAAAACCTGGCAAAGTTGTTCTGAAATCTACCTTTAGCATCAGCAGGGCATTCTTGAACAACAACAACACACAAAAAAAAAAACATGGTTTCGGCTTGTGATCAAGCATGTGAATCTTTCAGAAGGAATTTGCACTCTCTTGTAACAATCTTTATCACATGTGAAACACTGAGGGCTTTCTGTAGCACGTTCTTGTGAATGCATAAGAGGTGATGTAGTTGTTGTGGACCGTGGACGAGTGTGGCTGGTAAAGCAGGAACCAAAGAACTACGCAAAAACTCTCTAGAGTTCTGTAGAAATATGAACGGCCTGCATTTAAACAGATTGAACACATGCAACATCTCCTACAAGCTTAAAAGCTAATTAGACAAAATATTTAGGCTGTGGTCAATAATTGTATCTCTTAAAACTCATCTCTGATCACCAAAATGACAAACTTTCTTGAAAAAAAAATTCTTCATGCCTTAAAATAGCTTGAATGTAACTCGACACCCTTGCCTCATTTAGTATAAGCGGTTCTATTAATATGCAAATTAGCCCCGCCTCCACTCACACACACACCACTGGAACACCACCAGGGTGAGTAAATGATGACTTCATTTTCCTTTTAGGGTGAACTAACCCTTTAAAGTCCCCCTGTGGTGAAAAACAAGCTTTTTAATGTAGTTTATATGTCTATATGATGTTTTTAATATGCTTTAAGACAAACCATGTGTAAATTCATAAGTCGACACCATTGCGGAGTATTTTCTCCTTAAAACTGCAGTGAACCAAAGACAGTCTCAAAAACACGCTTTGAAATCGCTGGTGTTTCTGACGTCACAAACTACCTTGTAACCAATCAGATCAACGTGTGATCGTCAACCAGTGGATCTCTGAGCTGAGTGAGTGAGTGGAGGCGGGGCTCATTTGCATATTCATAGAACCGCGTAAGCTGGGTCACAGCTATTTTAAGGCATGAAGAAATTTTTTGCAAGGAAAAAAACATTTAAATGTGTCATTTTTGTGATCAAAGATGCGTTTCAATGGATAAATTGACTACAGGAGGACTTATTATGAGATTCACCAAAAGATAATTCTGCATAGGCCAAGTTAAATTCCTGACACTGTGCGGTGAACCCAGAGGAAACTCCAAACCCTCTCAACCCCAAAACAGAGATCCATTCAAACAGCGCTGCCACGTCTATGGCACAGCAAGTCAATTAGTCAAACGGGTCCTTTGTTTCAAAACCCAACGCTGCTCGAGATCTTTTGCAGTGTTACAGTTCCTGGAGCGGCTATCCCTGATTATGGAGACAAGAATGCCTATACAATAAGAGCATATGATCTGAGAGCACTGGCCAATCAGAGGAGAGCCCTGTGACCGAAGTATGTATGCAGTTGAAACGGGGTTTAACGAGGCATGGAGAACCAGGCGTTCCTGCCTTACGTTCTGCTGCTTTTACAAGCGCTTAGAAGTCCCCGTAAGAGTCAATAATGCTCCGAGAGAGCAGGAAAGAGGAAATCACACTTTTAAACACACAAAAACATTACTGGGAAGAATCCTCAAAAAAATGCAGAGGACAAACATCCATAATCTCACTATGTTCACTGCCTCTGGGCTTGGGTTTATTATTGCTGGTAATAAGCAAAGATATACTGTTGCAAAACAAACATGTTTCAAAGTAAAGGAAGGGGACTGTTTTATAGGACAGCGGCCAAAAATAGAGACACAAGGGAAATATTCTGAACATAAAGTGAGGGAAAACATGCATTACTTTAGAGAACCTCTTACACAACATCCAAGACAACATAGAAATCTTTAAAGGAATAGTTTAACTGGGAAAAATGGAAAATTCTAAGAATGTAATCAAATATTTAACAGTGAAACAAATTCATTGAATTATGAATAATCTGAATATTTGGGGTAATCTGGTTCGCTCTTCAATGAACATGTCATCACGTACGTAACAACGCTGCAGTGATGCCGTATTTTTGTAGGCCAACCTGGAAGTTCGCTTTACCCTCGACAAAAACCCAATAACATGTTTCACATTGGCTTTTGGATTATTGCAGAAAATGGGGTCTGTGACCAACAAAAGTTTATGATTCTTACACATTTAGTTTATCATGATACGCTTCACAAATCAACACAATTTTAAAATTTTAAATACAATCGCCAGAATAAAAAAAGCTAAACGTAGACTATAAATGAACTAAACATCTGTCACAAAATCATACCCATTAAAGGGGTTAGTTCACCCAAAAAATGAAAATTAGCCCATGATTTACTCCCCCTGAAGCCATCCTTGGTGTATATGACTTTCTTCTTTCAGACGAATACAATCGGAGTTATATTTAAAAATGTCCTGGCTCTTCCAAGCATTATAATGTGAAAAATTTTTGGAAGTCCATAAAAGTGCATCAATTCATCATAAAAGCGCATCTATCCATCATAAAAGCGCATCTATCCATCATAAAAGCGCATCTATCCATCATAAAAGCGCATCTATCCATCATAAAAGCGCATCTATCCATCATAAAAGCGCATCTATCCATCATAAAAGCGCATCTATCCATCATAAAAGCGCATCTATTCATCATAAAAGCGCATCTATCCATCATAAAAGCGCATCTATCCATCATAAAAGCGCATCTATCCATCATAAAAGCGCATCTATTCATCATAAAAGCGCATCTGTCCATCATAAAAGCGCATCTATCCGTCATAAAAGCGCATTAGTGCATCTATCCATCATAAAAGCGCATCAATCCATCATAAAAGCGCATCTGTCCATCATAAAAGTGCATCTATCCATCATAAAAGTGCATTAGTGCATCTATCCATCATAAAAGTGCATCTATCCATCATAAAAGCGCATTAGTGCATCTATCCATCATAAAAGTGCATCTATCCATCATAAAAGTGCATCTATCCATCATAAAAGCACATTAGTGCATCTATCCATCATAAAAGCGCATTAGTGCATCTATCCATCATAAAAGTGCATCTGTCCATCATAGTGCATCTATCCATCATAAAAGTGCATCTATCCATCATAAAAGTACATCTGTCCATCATAAAAGTGCATCTATCCATCATAAAAGTGCATCTGTCCATCATAAAAGTGCATCTATCCATCATAAAAGTGCATCTGTCCATCATAAAAGTGCATCTATCCATCATAAAAGCGCATCTATCCATCATAAAAGCGCATCTGTCCATCATAAAAGCGCATTATCCATCATAAAAGCGCATTATTGCATCTATCCATCATAAAAGTGTCCCAAACGGCTCTGGCGGGGTAATAAAAGCCTTCTGAAGTGAAGTAATGCGCTGGTGTAAGAAAAATATCCATATTTAAAACTTTATCGACTAAAATAACTAGCTTCCGGCAGACGGCCGTACGCCACGATTTACACCAAAAGAGTAACACTTGAAAGCTAAACTCTTTTAGTCTTTAATATTAAAAGAGAGAAAAAAAAAAACCTGTGAAGTTTGAGTTTGCAGTTATTTTAGCCACTTGTTAGCAACAGTCTTTTCACAAATCACAAGCCGCTATTACAGGATGATGCATTTCATGTCGTAGAATAAAATGTGAAGATCTCTTTAGTGTGTCACTCTTTTGTGTGAACCACTTATTTTAATGATGAAACTGGAAGTGCTAAAATGTCTGCGTTTTGGCTTACAAAAACACAAATTTTTCCCCCCAGATTTAATAATAGTCAAGCTCTCAAATCCTATTCTCGTTTCTGCATGTTCAAACCTAGGGTGTCCCGATACGATTGCTGCGGGAACCGAGAACTTTGCATACAGTGCCGTATTCTCAACTGTATGCAAAAAAAGGAGTATTGTGAATTGTTTCAAAAGGAGGAAGTACATTTTACACTGATTAATGTCTTAACTTTCAATCAGTTAAATCACATAAAGCTACCATACATCATTTGAAGCACCATTTTTATTATTATTTTATTTTTTATTTTTTTTTAATGGGACATTTCAAGCATTGCATGTTTGGTCACCATCCACTTTCACTGTATGCAAAAGAGCAGCCTGGATGATCTGATAAATAACTCCCGTGTTCCACATAGGGGTGTAACAATATATCGCAACACAAAAATGCATCAATATGTATCGTGGATAATGACAATATTACTGTGTGAGAAAAAAATAAAATTCACGTTTTCAGAGTTTTAGTATCAGTACTACATTAAATTACTATATATATAATGTTGAATATAATGTATAATAATGCAGTGGGGGAATATTTGTGGGTCCTGATAATGCCAAATGTCTTGTTACCAGTAAAAAGTGGCCTACATTATATTAAATATCTAGTCAGTGAAAGAGTGCAAGCATATTCATCTACAATAATTCTGTATTTTCAGCTTCAGAATCATGAATATTGTTATTCTGGTGTCTCTATTGTCCTGTGCTTTGGGTTTCCAGCACTAAGTCCAAGCCTATTCATTTACACACCAATGTAATACCAAATTTAGCATTTTAATCAACAGTAAAAAATGTGTTAACCTTTTACCATACATCTTGGAGTATCGCAATAATATCGTATCGTGAGCTCAGTATCGTGATATGTATCGCATCGTGACATGAGGGCATCGTTAAGCCCCAAGTTCCACATATTTCTTTTAATACCTGATGAAGCTTCTACGATCAAAATATTGTAGTATAAATGTATATATTTGTGCGACTCTTCTTCAATAAAGACGAATTTCCATGTTGAATTAAATGCATCCCTTCACTAACAGTGGTCATGCCAGAAGCTCGTTTAAATACCAATTAAAAAACGTGATTATACATATCAATGTTGAAGACGGGGCGCAGGATCAGAGGACCGGATCATGCAGGGTCTGTCTGGGAGAGAGGACGGGTGAAGGCACTGAGGCCCAGGCTGTCTTGGAGATAAAGCAGGACTGCAGGATGAGATAATTACACAGATAATGAGCCGCTGGCAGCTGGGCCTTTGATTTATGACAGGGGTAGAGGGGTAAAAGAGGCCTGAAAGGGCATACCGGTTCAGGCACCAACTCGCCCCATGGACATACTCCCCTCACACATGTGTAATTACAGGCCAGTCCTGCAGTCAAACAGCCACACATGTTCAGAGACGAGAGCCCTCGCCTACAGCCACTCACACGAAGAGGCGGCAATGACCTTGTCAGGACAATTTCTGAAGAGCATTCATGTCTGTTTGCTTTAGAATAAAAGGACACTGGTAGGGTAGCCAAATGACCACAGCTGTAATTGACAGCTAGTATAAGTGGACTTGTCCACTTGTACTATAACATTGTGCTCATCTAACTCAGTTTTTAAACAAGCTTGAGCTACAAAATAAAAAATAAACAAATAAACAAACAAACAAACAAATAAATAAATAAATAAATAACTAAAAAAATAGGGTTGGGAATCGAAAATGAATCAAATGAATACTTGGTCAGGAATCAGATAATTGTTATAAAAAATTTAAATTTTCGATTTCGATTCCTCGCAAACTGCATCACATGAGTAACAGTATATCGTGCAGCTCTTAAAGTAACAGCAGCCTAATATATATCTGCTGCCGTCTCTATAATAACACTAATCAAACAATATATAATGTGACCCTGGACCACAAAACCAGTCACATGGGTCCATTTTCTGAAAGTGAGTCTATACATCATCTGAAAGTTGAATAAATAAGCTTTTTATTAATGTATGGTTTGTTAGCAATATTTGGCCGAGATATGACTATTTGAAAATCTGAGGGTGCAAAAATAAAAATAAAAAATAAAAACGTTGAGAAAATCTCCTTTAAAGTTGTCCATTTATGTTCACGATTGTGCTGCAGTCACTCACAAAAATAAATGTTTTATATATATTTTTACGGTAGGAAATTTACAAAATATCTTCATGGAACATGATCTTTACTTAATACCCTAATGATTTTTACCAGATCTGCTTTACTAGATATCGACACCAATTAAACACAAATGTTGCTATACCAAGCTCAATGCTTTCGGCATTAAAGAGAGTAGAGCAGCTGTACTGATAAGCATCCGAGTGCATGAAAGAGCAGAGTCGTGTGTGTGTGTGTGTGTGTGTGTGTGTGTGTGTGTGTGTGTGTGTGTGTGTGTGTGTGTGTGTGTGTGTGTGTGTGTGTGTGTGTGTGTGTGTGTGTGTGTGTGTGTGTGTGTGTGTGTGTAACCTGCCTACAGGCTCTTACTTGTGTTTATAAACTGCAGATAGTACAACATTTCCGCAGGCCTCTGGGCAAATGATCATTAATTAAGGGGAACTAGAGGCTTCCTGAGCTGAAAATGAAAAACAAGATCCATTTCCACATACTACCCATAACACTTACTTTTAGGATGTAAAAAAAAATAACCTTTTCACATCAGAGGTACAATCTCAATATGGGCCGGGGGGGAAAGAACAAGCTAGATGTTGATCTCAAAAGCCTGCTTCAGACTGTGAATATGATACAGGGGGTTTGTTTATGATGAAGATTTTGGGGGGGTTTTGTTTTGAATTCCTGTACATGAAAAGCAAGAAATCAAGATTTTGCCCAGAGATGCTGCCGGTGTCCTGAAAGTCCAGCAGATAAGACTTTATTTTCCACAGATGGAGCGATGGATAAAGATCCGAGCATCACATAAACATTCCCTTGCACTGTAAAGGTGGTTGTTTTTAAAAGGCCCACTGAACGCACGTCTGTATGATGATGCGTTGACGTAATTTGCACTGAAACGGGAAGCTAAGGCGGGACATATTGAATGGCTCCTCCCCCTTTTCAAATAGCCAATAGCATTTAGTTTACCTCACAGACTGACAGCATCATGGATGCGAATCCGAGCGCTGATGATACGCTGTGTGAATAAATTCTAGCCATTTCATTCTCAACCAACGGTAAACAGAATAAAACTCAAGCGTTTGATCAACCGAACACACACTCCAACACATATTCTGTGACGTGTCAGCGCTCGCTTTGGTCAGGTGGTATTTATAGTAGTTTTTTTTTTTTTTTTGCATAATTTATACTTTAATTTATAGTATGGGGGCGGAGCTTTAGATTCTAGAGAGCATTTGATTGGACAGAAGATGTGATGAGAAGCTGAAGTCCGCGAGAAACTGAGTTTTGAATGCTTATATCTTCTAAATGTGAATTTTGCCATTGTTCTGGAACACACCAGCTTATTCATAACCTTAAGGCTAACATATTCATAACTAAAAGCTAAAAAAAAAACTTACATTTTTTATTTCAGGGGGCCTTTAAGTTTAGATATTTTACTGGAAGGTTCACAAAAGATGTTTTATATAATGTTTACAATGCATTTATGGTTCCATTATGTCATTTGAGGAGCTCCATTCAATATGCAAGAAAATAATGTTGAGCAATTAAGGATGAATAAGTGATGGTGATTTTTTACTGCCCAGCATATCGTTGCGTCTGGGTGTGTAAAGCCTCTCCATGTGGACGGGTGTCAGAGCCGTTGAAGAGGATGACAGTAATCCGAGTGTTTAAAGCACAGACAGACAATCCCTCCTCTCACTCTCTCCCGCTCGGACACAATATCCGTTGTTGGCTTGTGACATTTCACTCTAGAGACCTTATCTACAAAAGCCACTCTTCAGAGCGAGCCAGAAACACACAGGCCTGTTTAAAAAGAGAGATTCCCCCCCGTTTCCACTCACTGCAGCGTCACAGCAGTTCGTCTGCATGCCGATCTCTCCTGTTTCCGGTCTCGTCCCTCCCTGTCCTTTACTTTCCCTCTCTCTCTGGATATGAGGCCGCTGGACTGTCATTTCCTGAAGTCTCTTCAAAGGGAAAGTAGGACTACTCTACTATTCACAAACTACTACATTACAAATATGTACTTCACAGATGTATAGCTTTGACAGTACTTCAACATACATCGAGACATACTATAAATAAATAAATAAATAAATAAATAAAATAGCAAAAGCTTTAATTATGCGTCTCACTTAATTTGATGTAAACATACAAATAGCAGTCAACAATGAAACGAAATGCAGAGACAAAACTAAGACCAACTAAGTTGGTCAGTGGCCGCGTTTCCATTACCCTTCAAATTGCACAGATTGAAATTGCGAATTGAAAATACGGCCAATGGAAACGTGTCAATTTTGTTAAAAAAAACAAAAAAAAAACACCTTTACACATTCGCATGAGGCGGTTTTTCAGGCAATTCGAAAATGGAATATTTCGCACAACTGCAATAGAAACAGTTTTTGCACATTTACAGGTTGACCAAGCCCAGATGGCACGGGATATTTGGCCAGAAACGAAACCGTTCTTTATTAAACTCATTACAGACAAAAGAATTACGAGAATACTGGATTCTAAACCACAAATAAATGCCACTTGATCAACCCCTGAAGCAGAAATGAGGGAGAAACACCCAGAAACACCTCACACGTGCCGCTCTCAAGTATAAGGGGCTTTTCCTTGCCATTAATGCTTGGATAACACGCCTACGGCTCCTTCCATTAATAATAATGTCTATATAGGTATATACATAAACCTACTAACATCCATTGCCATAATTTTTGGAATGACTTAAAGCAGGGCTATGCAGTTTCGGGAATTTTCTCACTTTCTGCTCGCAGGTTTCTCTATAGAGCTCCCCCTACAGCTTCGGAATAGATATTTGACAACACTGTCGAAAAACTCGTTGGCGACTCTCAGATACCAGAGGCTAGTAGATCAACGACATCAAAGCATATGGGACATTCTTTAAAATGTCTTCTTCATTCGGGTTCGAACAGCGTGAGGGAGCGCAATAATGACAGAATTTTAGCAGATTTTTCCGCCGTAAAGCAATTCGTTACATCGCGAGACCTGATATCACACGATACTTCCTGACGCTGCGGCTCGCCGGCTCAAAGTTGCAAGGGTGTTTTTTTGGCTCACAGGCGCTTGGGGGGTGCGAGACGACCACCATTCAAGACGAAAAAAGTCATAACTATTCCAATGACTCCGAAGCTGTTCGGTTAAGGTAAAAAAAGTTACTTAGTTTACCTTTAAATAGCAAAAAAAAAAAAAAAAAAAAAAAAAAAAAAGGTTTTAGTTGCATAACATCGATTAATGGAAACGCCGTCAATAGTTTTTTATCGGCATTTAGAAAATATCGCAAAAGTTTTGCGCAAATCTGTAATGGAAACGCGGCTGTTGTATGACAAAGCAAGGAGAACTCTACCATTTAAATGACATCAGGACTGCCTATGCATAGGGCCCGGGATCTTGTGCTACGCCCCTGCCCGAACCCGTACGGGTCCTGGGTCGGATCCCGGGTCCTCAGTGTAGACGTTTAGTTCACAATGCTTAATTGACAAAAATTAAGTTATACGTTTATTTACTTAATGTTTTTAAAGGGGTCATGACATGAGAAACCAAATTTGCCTTGGTCTTTTGGTATATAAGAGGTCTTTGTACCATTAAAACTTCCTGCAAGTTTCATAGCTTAAGACGTCCTCCCCATTATAAATGAAGCATTTATTTAATCAAGCTCTAATTACAGCTCGTTGGGGATCCATGGTACGAAGTGACGTGCCAGTCGTTTGCATATGACCGCCTCCAGCGCTAGACAACTACGCCTCATTTCCCCATCATCGCATCGTTGTCACGCCCACAGGTGTTCAGATGCGTTTCATCTTAAAACTACTTTTAGCCAATGACGTTAGCCAATCATAACAGTAGGCGTTAACACTGAACTCTTAAAGGGGAAACACCCCCAAAACAGACTGTTTGAATAAGAGGATGAGAAACAGGGTGGGAAAAGGTCATAAATCACTCAAATTTTAAAGTTTTTTTGTCCAAAAAAACTATAGTAATACTATAATTTTACCTAAGGGAACATAATTAAACAAAAGCAAAAACTATGTCATGACTCCTTTAAGTATAAGTGAGCTGAACACTTCTTACAGAGCACTTTCCAGGACTGAGAGAAAGAGAAGTAGGAGATGGTAAAGAGGGTTGGGATGATTTCTTGTCTCTGTCTCCAGTCATTCAGCAGCTTGTCAGGGAGTCACAGTCTCCCATTTCACAGAAACACAGGGGGAATGACGTGAGTCCCCATCCCAGCACAGACTAAACCTCTGGATTTGCGAAGCAAATGCATCACAGGCTTTGGGGACGCTCAGACCGTTACGAACCACTATGAAAAGCATCTGGATATATCCCCGACCCTGCTGTTCTCCCAGGATTAAAGCCATTGGAAAACGGTTCAATCCTCAGACAACAAGACGGGGGAATTTCCATGCGTTATATAACAAGCAGGTTGATTCTGTCACTTGACTACATTGTGTAGGATAACTGAAGCCAAAATGAAACGTTTAAACAGTTTCATCATAGTCAGGAAGACAACACTGAAATATTTATGTTAGAACTGGAAGCAAGAGAGACAAATCAGACTGGCTGACCCCACAGAGCTCAGTTCAAGCTCGTATCAGCCTGAAGGGACTGGAAGAAGGAAACATGCAGGCATACGAGCCAAAAACTGTAGAGAAACAGTATGTCCTTCAGTTTGTGTCAACATTTGGACACAACGCTATCAACATTGTCTTAAAAAAGAAAGAATACTTTATTAGGAAAAGAAAGCATTTCAAGTTGGAGTTGTTAGACTGCCAGTTTTGCGTGTTACAAAGATGTTTGAAAGTAGTGAGTGAAGCAAAACATTATTATTATTATTTTTTATATTTTTTTGATTAGTTGCTTCTCTATTTATTAGACAAACAAACTGAAAATGTCTGCTTTCCCCTTAACAGTCACATGATCAATGCAAGTGAACAAAAAGATGAAACAAAACTAGACTCCCATTGTATTGTTGGAAGCAGAACAAAAAGGTATATATGCAAGGTTTCCTTTTTTTTCAATTGTTGTTGACAGGCATAGTGGTCTCATCCTGGAGGAGACATTCTTTGTGAGAACAATAATGTAAAAGCTTCTGCAAAAAGTAACAATGTAACGTAATAAGTAGCTTTGTGTAACACATGATACTTTTAAATGCAATGTTCCCCAACACTGCTCTTTTCTGTTCAAACATTTTGTCAGTGTGTGTGTGTGTGTATATATACAGTACCAGTCAAAAGTTTGGAAACATTACTATTTTTAATGTTTTTGAAAGAAGTCTCTTATGTTCATCAAGCCTGCAGTTAAAAAACAAAACAAAACAAAAAACAGTAATATTATGAAATATTATTACAATTTAAAATAATGGTTCTCTTTTTTAATATATTTTAAAATGTAATTTATTTTTGTGATGCAAAGCTGAATTTTCATCAGCAAGTACTCCAGTCTTTGGTGTCTTATGATCCTTCAGAAATCATTCTAATATGCTGATTTGATACTCAGTTATTATCAATGATGGAAACAGTTGTGCTGTTTAATATATTTTTTTGGAATACTTTTTTCAGGATTCATTGAGGAGTAAAACGTTAACAGCATTTATTCATTAAAACAGCATTTATTCAAAATAAAAACATTTCTAACAATATAAATCGTTACCATCACCTTTTATCAATTTAACGCATCCTTGTTGAATTAAAGTACTAATTTCTTTTTAAAAAAATAGTTATTGTTCCCAAACTTTTGAACGGTAGTGTATATTGTTACAAAAGATTTCTATTCTAAATAAATAGTTCTTTTTAACTTTTTATTCATCAAATAATTCTGAAAAAAGTATCTCAGGTTATAAAAAAAATATTAAGCAGCACAACTGTTTCCAACATGGATCATAAATCAGCATATTAGAATGATTTCTGAAGGATCATAAGACACCAAAGACTGGAGTACTTGCTGATGAAAATTCAGCTTTGCATCACAAAAATAAATTACATTTTAAAGTATATTAAAAAAGAGAACCATTATTTTAAATTGTAATAATATTTCATAATATTACTGTTTTTTTTTTTGTTTTTTTTTTTTAACTGCAGGCTTGATGAGCATAAGAGACTTCTTTCAAAAACATTAAAAATAGTAACGTTTCCAAACTTTTGACTGGTACTGTATATATATATACACACACACACACGTCTTGTCATGGCATGTTTTGTCCTGGTCGTATTAAAAAATGAAGGAGATTAAATGCATTGCTTGTCGATCGATCACTCATGGTTCGGACGCTGTTTAAAGCAACACATCTGTATGTGTACATCATTTTCAATCCATTGTCCACTAAAATAATAATGTGATCTTAAAGAACAATTAGTCCACAAGGGTTTTACCAGTAAAGTATCTGAAACTTTGATCTGTCTATTCATCAATCCAGTAAAAATCCCCCAGGGTGCACAGAGAGATGCAGAGTAATGCATCATTACTATCGATCAGGCTCTGAATCAGAAATGAGGATTGTGGGTAAACAATAAGTACGGTGCATTTAGACAGGCCAGTGAAGAGGGTAATAGATAGTCAACTGTGGCGAGCAACCATGATGGCCCGACACTAGAAAAAAACAAGTTGCTGCCTTAAATTTAAGTACAATCAACTTTGATGTTTAAGTCATTTCAACTTATATTAGATTAAACTGACTTAAATTGAGTTAAGTCTTGAATAAATTAAGTTGAAAATTGCTTAACTTATTTTGATGAGTTAAAGCAATGTAAAAACGTATGTTGAATGTCATAACTTATTGATCATATAATTTGTGTAGTAGTGCAGTCATCTTCATTCGAGCTACACAAGAGGGCTGTGAATCAGGAACACACACGGTGGTCTGGAGAGTCTCTGCAATGATAATTTGTGGAAACCTTCACCAAGGAGTGAATGAGTCATATCACAGAGCTATAAATCTTGGTCTGACCTCTCGTACAGGAGAACTGAACATCATGAGTTCATTAAGGAAACTCCTACTTACACTATTACTCACACATGCATCAATGTTTCTAATCGAATCTACAGACTATGCCTAGAGAGAGAAAAAATAATCAATTCACATTCTCAATACTTTATCGGGCAATTCACGGTTCACGTGCTTGATCTGAGGAATAGCCTAGGTTTTCATGCTTGAGTGTTCAGAAAACATTTTTTTTTTCATATTTGACAATGTTGCAGTACCTCTTTTCCCAGTCTGTCAGTAACGCTCTGTTTAGTTCCTGTCTCTATGAAGCCCCTCCTTCTGAAAGGCACACTGTGCTCTGATTGGTCAGCTGGAGCAGTGTTGTGATTGGTCGAGCGCTTTGAGCGTGTTTGGGAAATGGCTCACCTCTTGCCATAACCGCGAGTTTCAACACACTAATTACTAACTCAATCAGGCCCCGCCCCTTTAATTTGCATATGACTTGGGCGGGAATTATTTAAATGAGGAATAAACATGTTTGTTCCCGGAAGAAAACTCAAGACTACAACAAAGGCGTCACAACATCAACATTGACCGCCACAAATAGATTTCAGTGCTTCCCATTCATTAAGTAAACTGTGGTAGCCCGAAAGTACATTTAAACTTCTCATAATAACATAAAAGTCTTTAATGTTGTGTTTTGAGGCATTACTGTCAAACAAACTAAAATCGAATAGACTGAATAGATTTGTAATGAGACGTGTTTGTGAACTTGTTTTCCGCCAAAATAAAAGCTCACGTGTTTAGCCTAGCACTTTCAAGAATAGAAATTACCACAAAACGAATTACGAAAGTTTCATTTATTTTTAAGTGCATTTGTTTTACAATATATGGCTATTACTGTCATAGGAATAATATTATAACATTATTATCATTATTTTTGGTTTCACTTTATTTGAAGGTGTCATTTTTACAGTGTGATTATATATTTAAGTGCTGAGTAGTGAGTAATAATAATTAACTACATGTACTTACTATAGGGTTTGGTTGAGGGTTAGTTGCATGTAATTATGCATCATTTACTGTTATTACTATGGTAAGTACATGTAACATTTAACAAAGACACTGTAAAATAAAGTGTTACCTTATTTTTTATTAGTAGTATTACAAGTAGTATTACAACTAAAAAGAGGTTTGAGTCCACTTTAAAAGTTCAGGTACAAGTCAATGCACTGACTTCTTTCTGTGTTCAATTTGCACACTGAATATGGGTTGGATCTCTTAATTGTGAACTCCCAGAGTGCACCAGATTGATGAATTTAACTCAAATGTACACAATTTCACACTACAGTTTCACAAAATCCAGTGGTAACCACTGCAGGTGGTCACACATTACACAACATTTCAATAGGAAGAAACGCAGACAACTCAAACTGTGTTTCACAACAAAACACTCGAGAACTGTTGCAGGAAATTGCAAAAGATCATGCATGAGGCAGGAGTTGTCGATACTGGATTTCTTCTTGTTAAAATTATGCATGCAAGAAGCTAGTGATCCAAGTTGTCTGTGCGCCAATTTGCAGCCCAAAAAAAAAACAGAAAAAAACCCCCTGATGTTCTGTTGCAGCTCTCATTGGCTGTAGATCGTCAGTCAAAACACATTTCGGAACGTGTACCTATTTTTGCCTCCAATTTTGGACATTTGTCTCAAATTTCCAGAAACTGTCGGCAAGTGGAAATCGGGGCAGTGTGTACCTGGCATTAAAGTAAAAAATAAATAAATAAAAAAAACATAATAGGAACTCTTTAAAGATACTCCATAAAAATTAGCAGATTGTCAAAAATGTCATGAATGTATAAGAAAATTCTATGTTTTATAGGCTATATAATCTCCATGGACGCCTTCAGGGACTTAATGACACAACAATGACCCTGCATCTGGCTACTTCTGACCCGTGCCGTCATAAGTTGGAGTCGTTAGCCAATGACAGTCCTGCATACAGACATGTGATCGGTGCCGAGCGACACTCCAGTGTGTCTGCTGACCTCGGCACATGTGCTCAAGCCCACGTCACAATCTTCACTGGAATTAAAGAGACAGCACACAAAGCCTTTCTGAAGCTGCAGTTGTGCTTTGTTTACCCAGCGTCCCATGCTATAACACAGTCATGCATGAGTAACACTAGACGCTGACAGGTGCGTTCAGAGCCGGCGTTGACATCTACTGCAACGCAAGGCTTTACGCATGCTTACTGGATCCTCTGGGTTTTGTTATAGAGCGTAATATTTCAGCAGGAGAGCGCAGGCCACATGTTCAATGCAGTGTTGACCCAAGCATGTTTAAAAATTCATAGATCTTGACTTTATCGTATAACAGCATAGCAACAACTACCTCAGCACAACAGCTTTACCTCAGCACAACAACAGCTGATGAAGACCGTCAACAAAATCGGTAGTTTTAGCATGCTAATGAGAGGCCAAGAAAGCTCAAGGAACTGGCGATATAGAGATTCTCATAGTAGCGTTACTGGTGCTTAATTAAAATTGTAAATACAAATTTACATAAACATTCATAAACGCACACATCAATTATGGTAAACGGAAGATCAAGCATGCTTGCTTGATGTGCGAGAACCAATAGGGTTCGTTTTCGTGTTACGCAGCACGTTTGAGCGCTTGCAAGTGAGGTTGAGCTTGTGTTTATGTTTATGTTCGCTGATCAATGCTTTTATGTGAATAGCCTAAAATTCAATCTGTTCATCATATAAAGCGATCGTGTTTGAACTTGAACTAAACCGCTCAATTCATATGGATTAGTTTTACGATCTCTTTATGAACTTTTTTATGAAGCGTCAAAGTGGAAGTTGCGTAGCTTGTCAATGCAGATCTCAGATTTCATAAAAATAAAAATAAATCTTCATTTGTGTTTTGATGATGAATGAAACGGGTTTGGAGCGACATGAGTAAATGATGACAGCACTTTTGGGTGAAATAAACCTTTAATAAATATAATAATTAGGGCTGCACGATTAATCGCAATAAAACCGCACACGATTTGGCAAAGGCTGCGATTATTTTATGCAATGGCTACTCTATTTTAGGCTACTTCTGACCTGTGCCGTCATAAGTTGGAGTCGTTAGCCAATGGCAGTCCTGTATAATAATCTGTATAGTCATAATAATAAAATACAAGATAATTATTAGGGCTGCACGATTAATCGCAATTTACGATTGTACTTATTTTATGCGCAGCTTGTCAGTGGAGTGCGGCTGATCGGTAGTAAATACTCCCTCATCTGAACACCGGAGGGCGCTCACACAAACACGATAAATATGCGCCGCCGCAGAAGTACAATAATGCGCATCATTCCAGGAAATCCCTATCGCTGTAGCTGAATAAACAGAAGATTGAAACGCTGTGATTAAACATGACTAATAAACACACGACTGCCTTATTCTGTGTAAGAAGCACATCATCTCACAGAAGGATGAGCTCAACTGTCCTTATGAAGTGAGTTTGGAGTAAATGCATGTTATTAAATGTTGTCTGTTGTTGGACAAGAGGTTCATAAATGCTTCTCATGTTTTGGAAAGATGTTTGACGCGTGTTGTTTTTTCAAATGCACGTTATAAGTGACTCAATCTCACAGTGCTTTCAGAGTGAGCAGCGTTTACAGAGCCGATCATCAATGACAAGCAGCGCATTAAAAAAATTATTATAATAATCACAGCCTTTGCGATTTTAAAATCGCGATAAGCCATCTCGATTTAAGTGCGATTACGTGTAAATTGCAATTAATCGTGCAGCCCTAAAATGAACAAGAGAGAAATCAGTGAGCGAGTACAGAGAGGTGGAGGCCTGGCATGTAAGCAACCATGGCAATGGTACTTTTCCCGTCCTCTCCATGGCGCCCGTTCCCGGGACAAAGACCCCAACATGGGCGGCACAGGAAGAGTGAGTCAGATCCAAAACCAAAACATGACATTATTGTGCTCATATTGACTTTAATGAGCATGCCGCACCTTTAACACACTACGCTTTTTAGTGCACCGAATGAAAACAGATGCAGTAAACCGCCTTCCCTAAAGTCATAATTAGCTCCCACCTTATTCCAGCTAGATTCTGATAGGAAACAAAACAGGGAAACAACACATTTGGTGTTGCACTGTGACTCTAAAGGGACATTCACATCAAGAGCAATAAAATGGCATTATAACTTTATAATGGCAAAGATAGATTTGTAAAAATCATTCTAAATGTAAAAGAATAGCAACAATAACGGCACAGAGAAACAATATTGTTGGAAAACAATTTTTCCAGCTGATGAGCAATAAAAATATTGACAGCCAATCAAAATTCCTCCTGTTAAATTCATGAAGCCTAAATTCAATATTTTATTGTATAAAGCGATCGTGTCTCTTTAGAAAATATGGATTACTTTTACGATCTCTTTATGAACTTTTTGAAGCGTCAAAGTGGTAGTTGCGTAGACTGTCAATGGAAGGACAGAAATCTCTCAGATTTCATCAAAAACATCTTCATTTGTGTGAAGATGAACATAAGTCTTAAGTGTTTGGAACAACATGAGGGCGAGTGATTAATGACAGAAGTTAAATTTTTGGGTGAACTAACCCTTTAACAATACAGAAAACGATCACGGTCTGTAAAAAACACGTTATGCTGGATAGCTCCGCCCACAATGAAATCTCATTGGTCCAAAATCTAAAAATCAAACTCCTCCAGAATAGTTGCGAGGTTTTTTTTTTGCATACTTATACCCGGGTTAAGACACGTTGCGAGTTGAATGAGGATTACGGGGAGATAATGAGATGTTTTGAGGCTGGATATATCAGTAACAAGGATTATGCACACACCATTTCCCCTTTAGAAAGCTCTGCTTCAGGACAAACAGCGAGACTGAGCAGAACGAGGCCTGAGGGCACAAGAAGCCCAGCAGAAGGATGAACAAACACACACCAGATAGCTGGACTTCACTGATATTATTAACCCCCGAAGGAACAAATACAATCACACACATTCAGAGGGTTATTCCATGAATTGCATGCTAATTCAGTCCATTACAATCACTTGTTTGTTTGTTTTAAATGGTCATGAATTGCATTTTTTTGCATTTATAATGATTGTAGGATTTTTACATTAAAAAAATGCCATAATTTAATAAATAAAGGGCCATTTTCTACACCAATTATTGGCTTCTGATTTAAAGGGGTGGTATAATGCCCTTTTCACAAGATGTAAAATAAGTATTTGATGTCCCCAGAGTGTGTATGTGAAGTTTTAACCCAAAATACCCCCCAGATATTTTTATATAGCATGTTCAAATTTTAACTTTTTGAGGGTGAGCAAAAACACAGTTTTTGTGTCTGTCCCTTTAAATGCAAATGAGCTGCTGCTCCCGGCACAGGGGGCGGAGCTACAACAGCTTGTGTCCTTTTACCTCATACAGACATGCACTGAAAATTTCAAAAACTTTTAGCCTTTTATGTTCAAACTGGAGTCAGACAATGATGGAGAGACTCAAGAAGAAGTGACAACATGTAGACAACATTTCTGAATGGTTAGTTGATGAATTTAAGTAGCTGATGTGGAGTTAACTATCTTCTAGTCATTGATTAGCAAATTCTGTCATGATAATCAATAAATAGCGTTCCCCGGGGGCAGGGTTTATGTAACAAAGTCTCAGCTTTTAAATTGTCAATTTTATTACGAAATTCAAACAATTTTGAGTGCCATTTTGGCACTCTTAAATGTGACAGTTTAAGTGACGTGAAGCATACCGAAATCCGTATCAATTCACATGTAATCGCTCAATCAGTGTTTCAACTGTGGAAAGACGTCAATAAAACAGCTTGTAAACAATGTCACGTAATGTTACCTTAGAAAACCCTTTCAATGTCCAAAAACCTGTTAGTCAGCTAGAAATATGAGCTCTGAAAGGAGTATTTTGCTAAATATATGCACTATATTGCACATTCATTGTATTTTTACAATCAATAATAAATGTGTTTGAATAAATCCTTGATGTTTTTTATGACTGTTTAAATATTTATATATAAAACAAAATGAGTAGGAACAATTTTTCAAGTATTATTATAACTTAAATGTAAACAGCCTCCAAATCAGTTCATTTTAACCTTTAATATTATAGTGATGTACCAACTGAGGTTCCCTGTACAGTTTAAAGCATTAGTTAAGAGATAAGTTAATTCTGGACCCTCCTCACACAAACGAATGGTCCAAGAGTTATTTAAAGGTGCAATTTAACCTCTTAACTGTCACCGTCCCGTATACGGGACGCCTAAGTTTACGTCACTATATTACAATTAAATCCTAATTTAATCATGACAAACTATATATTGTTGGAAAGGTCTAAGACTCCTTAATAGATATTTCAGCATTGTTTTTTGTTACAATTTATGCAGGAACAGTAATAGATGAATTTATGACAAGAGTGCACCTCAAAAAATCTACATCATAACAGGCGTTTCTGGCGTTTGTCACAAAAAGTCGATGCACACACTTTTAATAATTGAAACTTTGGTTTTCATGCTAAAAGTTCATAAAACATTTAATCTAGTATTTGTCAATAAAAAAATATAAAATAATATTATCTTCTAAAAAGTATAACATATATATTATCCTCTAAAATATTATATTATATTTTTTATCGCCTTTTTTTATTACATTACATATTTTAGTAGTTATCATAAATTAGGTATCATTTGAAAGCTTACGATCTCAGAATTCATCCTGTGAAAACTGTTTTGAAATTGGACATTGTGTTACCATAGAAACGGTACTCTAAATTATTTTATCAGGCTCCTCCCCTTTTGGGCATAATTATGTTTCATAATTTATGATAAAAATATGTTCTAATCTTGACAAAACACATATTGTCAGAAAGGTCTGAGTCTCAAGGTTCCATATTTAGTGACAGAAGTGATATTTGGACAGAAATTTATTAATTTGTTATGTTAGAATGCATACAGTTCAATTCAATGGAATTCAATGACACCCGGTGGCTATTTTTGGTAATACGCCTAAACAAAATCTCATGGGAACTTCAATTTTTGTGATATCAACTTCAAATTTGGAACACAACTTGGTTAGATATATGGCTTTCATTTTATAGTAATTTTTTTGTAAAACATATTTTGTAAAATATATATTTTATATAAAAGAAAAATATTAAATAAATCATATTTGATTTAATGTAAATTTAAACTTCCATAACTTTTTCATACTTTAATTTTTTGAAGTGCTTTCACTTCAGCAATAATCTGCTATTTTTCCCCTTTAAAACAAGACCAAACTTAGGTCTATACTCCAAAGCATTCTTGAATTACAACCATTTAAGCTTGAATAGTGCATTTTAATGTACATTCTCAAAAGGGGGGGTGACAGCTAAGGGGTTAAGATGAAACAATGGTTAAACTACACTAAATGAAAATATGGTTGATCCAACTCCACGTCAGTCACGATAAGGCCTATAATTTCCTGTTTCCATTACAGCCAAACTCTACAAATGAAAAAAAAAGAGAATCCAAACAAAGGCCTAAAAGTAACAGAAAGACTAAATGAGATTCAGTTACACCACTGGTTTGACGTGTTTCAAGTCTTGGACTGTGTCCCAATTCTCATAATTCTACTACACACTAAACTATGTACTTTACTGGTTAAATTAACTTTAATGAATGTAGAACATAGCCGACACCAGTATAAGGAAACTACCTGATAGCTATAGGCTGGGACTTGATCTTGTCCGTTGATCGGATCATTGACGTTTGATAACTTCAGCAATCTCATTCAAGTTACAAGTTGATGGAGGTGATTGATTATCCAGTTAGGGCACATTTATGTTTTTATTAAAAAGACTATGGGGGCATGTGATTTTTTTTTTTTTTACATGTGCATGGATAAATAATTTGTAATAATCACTGCAACATTTCCGGAGAAAAAAAAAAGGATACATTTTGTCCTTTTTGATTTCTTGATGTCTAAGGTTTAGTTTAGGAGTTTAGTTTCTGTTTGTTCCAACAGCAATGGTCTTAAAGGGGTGGTATAATGCCCTTTTCACAAGATGTAAAATAAGTCTCTGATGTCCCCAGAGTATGTGTGTGAAGTTTTAGCTCAAAATACCCCACAGATATTATTTTTATAAAGCATGTTAAAATTGTCACTTTTTGAGGGTGAGCAAAAACACACCGTTTTGTGTGTGTCCCTTTAAATGCAAATGAGCTGCTGCTCCCGGCAGAGGTCGGGACTTTGAGCATTGTAACTTTGCAGATGTTGTTTATGCTCAAACAGCAACATTACACACTAACTAAAGTTAAAAAAGTGAAATCATAATCAACCACCCCTTTAATACTGACACCCAGGGCTTGACATTAGCATCCGCCAACCCGCCAAATGCAGGTGTATTTCAACAGTGGCGTGTAACACAGTCACTCCAACTAGCCACTTAGGCGGGTTGAACTTTATATATAATATATAGCCTAAACGTCTCAATTGTAGTCTTTTAAAAAAGAATTTGAATTAATAAACTAAGTGCAATGTAGTGTTGTCAAAAATATCAAGGCTGAAATATCTGAAACGCTTCTAATACTCATTTCCCACAGAATAGATACACGATACCAGCAGTTCTTTCTCTCTCAACACAAACCCGCCTCTCCTCACTCACTCCTTTCATTTGCTCATTTCATTTGGGCTTGAACTTCAGCGTGGAATTGCATGTATTGCGCATTATTTGACTCATTCCTGCAGATTTTGTGCTCAAACACCCAAAGTGTGCGCACATAAAGCCGCTTCTCAGGACTAAATTGAGTTCTTTTTTGCTGCTTATTGCGCTTAAACGGTCAAATACACACAAAATAATTGTAAAATTGGCGGTCTGGGTGAGTATTCACAAACACATTCAGTTATGTTTTAAGTGAATGTAAACAGTTGAGAAAGAAAATGCATGTGTAACAGTATAATGGATCTGTGCGTCACGACTTAAAGTGACAGCAGCCTAATAAACCTGCTGCAAAATTATGAGATAATCTAAAAAAATCTATATGGCAGTTTTTCCCCATGGTATTTATGCCAAAATTGAGTGGCTAGTAACTTTGGGAAACCACTAGCCACAGTGACTGATGAGCAAACAAGTTAATGCCCTGCTGACACCTACTGGTGTGGATGCATGAACGTTTGTGAACTATACTGAAAATGCTGCTTAACAGCAAAGCTGTTTATGTTTTGTTCCTTTCCTTACATGTTTTTCCTCTGTCTCGTACTATACAAGTAAATTATAAGGATGTGAGTATTAAACTTCACACATGGACGAGACGAAATTCATTGTGGGAGTTTTAGAAAACGTATTATATGATAAATCTCTCAAGATCCACAAGGAAAAGTGCTCAGTGTGGACAGATAAATCGCAGCTGGAATGTTGTTGCATCATGCATGGTTAGGCCACAGTTTTATAGAGCTTTAATGTTGCTTTATTGTCCTTTTTGAAGCTTGACAGTATAATCACCATCCACTTTTGTTGCATGAAATAGAGTAAACTGTGTGTGACTATGTTCTAAAAGATAGAAAATAACTAGGGGTCAGAAGAACGTCAGAACATGATGTAACAACTAATTTACTGGTTACACAAATTAAATGTATATTTACAGCCTTTCCCTGTTTTGTTGTCTTTGAGTGCTCAAGTTAAGATGGTATCCAAGATTTGAGACAAGATAAGCCATCTTTCCTACCCTTCAAACAGCAGTTTCTGACATTTTTCTGCGGCCTGTCAAACACTGAAAGAGAGATATTGAGCAGGACTGGTGAAGACTGACCATTTAACTCAACTAGATCAGGTGCGGTCTTCTTCTCACTGTGATAAGAAGGTCAGAGCTACCCTACTTTTCCCTTACGATCCTGTACTTCAGAGAAACGGCCCAGTTTTAGTGCCCCCTTTACTGGGGCCTCAGACTACAAAAAGTGGCTTGTCAACACCTGTTCTGCTGCGGCACATTCATCAAGAGCAGACAGGCACCTACTTACCTACTTAAGCTGGCTTACTATTACAGCCAAACTATTTCAAAACATCACTATTGATCATAATCAAGTTTAGGAGTTTGAGCAAAGGTTCAGATTCAGATTGTTTTGAGCATTCAAAGCTATTTTCATGGCAAAAAATGTAATTACAAAAGTACAAATATCATATAAATGCAATAAAAACCAAACTAACAAAAAACAGCAAGTCATATTATACAAGATTTTTTTTTTTTAATTAACATATGATTAAAAAAAATCCAAAACCTTTTCAGGCATAATCTTACTAAATAAGTCCTTAAGTGAGGTACCTTCATAGAAGAGCATTCTACTTGTATTAAGTCCAGGACAATCTAATAAAATATGTTTAACAGTTCGGGGGGAAAAGTTTGAACAAAACCTGAAACGCTACAAACATGAATAATGACTTGAATCACACGGTTGTTAAATAATATTTCTACTTTTCTAAGTGACTGGACTTGCTATTTTCACCTGCAGTAAAATGGATGAAGAAAACGAGACCCAAGCCTTTTTCTAAGACTCAAAGGCTGGATTCCCGAAAAATCACGAGGTTAAGAAATTTCTTAATATAAATTACAAGACATATGTCGCTCTCATACGTGCTGAATCGTGGCAAAAATGACGTACTTATAAATAAAAAAAATAGAAAAAGGGTCCCTATTGGACTTGTTTTTGAAATCTCAATTTCGAATTAAGCAAAAAAGAAAAGTCGCATCACACAGATTACTCAGGCACATCCCTAATAATAGTACCTTATGTAGCTGGTGTTAATATTTTAAGCAGCCCAATAAGTTCATCAAACATCTTATCTTTTGGGATTTTGAGAAGTTGGAGGTTATCCTCACTTTAAGAGGTTATTGCTGCTGCACATTCATCAAGAGCAGACAGCCACCTACTTTACCTACTTTAAGCTGGCTTACTATTACATCCAAACTATTTCAAAACATCACTATTGATCATAATCAAGTTTAGGAGTTTGAACAAAACCTGAAACGCTACAAACATGAATAATGCCTTAAATCACACACTGTTTGTAGAGGAAATATTTCTACTTTTCTAAGTGACTGGACTTGCTATTTTCACCTGGAAGACAGTAAAGTGGATGAAGAAAACGAGACCCAAGCCTTTTTCTAAGACTCAAAGGCTGGATTCCCGAAAAATCACGAGGTTAAGAAATTTCTTAATATAAATTACAAGACATATGTCGATCTCATATGTGCTGAATCGTGCCAAAAATGATGTCATTATATATTAAAAAAAATAGAAAAAGGTCCCTATTGGACTTGTTTTTGAAATCTCGAATTTAGCAAAAAAGAAAAGTCGCATCACACAGATTACTAATAATAGTACCTAATATGTATTTTATGTAGCTAGTGTTAGTGTTAATATTTTAAGCAGCCCAATAAGTTCATTAAACATCTTATCTTTTGGGATTTTGAGAAGTTGGAGGTTATCCTGCACTCTAAGAGGTTATTTACAAATAATTTTAGGAGGATTTTCAAGAATTTGAATTCTTCTTATGTTTTGTCTTAATCTTAAGCAAAAAAAAAAGTATCTATTCTTAAGTTTTAAATTAGAAAATAACAGTTTAGAAAACAAAATATTTTTCTTAAGCATGACATACCACCATCTCATGTGAATGTACTTGATTTTAAACAAAACTACTTCAAGTGGTAAACTTTTTTTTTTTACCTTAAAGGAGTAAAACTTTGATCAAAATATCATCTAAATCTTTAATGTGAAGCATTAGGAAGTCCCTTGTCGTACATCTAGAGTTTTAATCAATACGCAAGAGAATGGTTTATAATAAATTAAAGTTATCATACACTATATAAAGACTATTATACTTAAAGGGTTAGTTTTCCCCAAATATTAAATTCTGTCATTATTTTCTCATGTCGTTTCCAAACCCATATACGACTTTCGTTCATCTTCGAAACAAAAAATTTGAGATGTTCGTGTCCCTCCACTGAAAGTCCAATCACCCAAAACTTCAAAAAGTTTAGAAAGAGATAGAAAAAAAGTAAAAGTCAGTCTTGAACAAAAATATGAACAGATTTAATTTAGGCTTTCATTCACATAAACATTGATCAACGCAGAAACAAAGCACACCTCGTACTCAAACGTGCTTGCTTGACGCATGAGAACCAATGAGGTTCAACGCTGATCAATGTTTATATGTGAATAAAAGCATAAAGCAATTGTGTCTCTTCAGAAGACTTACTTTTACAATGTTTTTATGAACTTTTTGTTGGAGTATCAAAGTGAGTGAACCTTCAGCGGAGGGCTAGAAATCTCTCAGGTTTCATTAAACACATTTTCATATGCGTTTCAAATGATGAAAAGACTAATACGTTTGGAACGACATGAGGGTGAATAACGGATGACAGAGTTTTCACTTGTGCGTGAATGTCACGATCTATGAGGAAAAAACCATCCTAACTCTTCATAAATAATGTTCTCAGTGAATGATTTTGCTGGGAGTTTATAGAGGCTTAAAAGTCATTTGAAATGTAAGTTCTGGAATTAAACAACACACATGGACCTGAATAACATCCAAATCCACTCCAAATATTTGTTTGGATTGCACAAACATAACCCCAAGCTTTGCATTTCAGATCATCTCAAAAAACAAGCTCCAAGAAAAATTACAGCCTGTAAGATCCTTAAATCCACGATGATTTATTGCTCAATGATAATTTAGGACTGGCACATATTGTGGTAAATTTGGAGAGCCAATACACATATTTCTGAAGACAAAATGCACAAAGTAAGCAAAATAAGACGGCGATCGCATGAACATCTTTATACAAAAATTGGCTTGGCTGGTAACCGAACAATGACCCGTCAACACGCATTAGCCTGTGTCTGACATACAGAACGGCTTCAGACAAATGGTCAAAGTAATAATTACTGTTGTTTCCAGTTATTTACAGGCGGGAATATGAGCCATATACTCCCTTTCAGCTGTCAGTCTGCAATTTGCAATTCAGCTAAATAACTCACTGTCTGAAGTACAGCTGATATATTCAAGAGAGAAATATTTAAGACATAAATGTGATGATAAAACAGCTTATGCTTGGTTGGTTTAGATGCAAGTCCCCCTAGTCAATAAGTGTAGTTAAAACTCATCTTTGATCACCAAAACAACATATTTAAACGTGTTTTCCTTGAAAAAAAAAAAAATTCTTAATGCCTTTAAATATCTTGAATGTAACCCGACACCCTCGCCTCATTTAGTATGCGTGGTTCTATGAATATGCAAATGAGCCCCGCCTCCACTCACTCACTCAGCTCAGAGATCCACTGGTTGGCGATCACACGTTGATCTGATTGGTTACAAGGTAGTTTGTGACGTCAGAAACACCAGCGATTTCGATTTCTGTCTTTGGTTCACTGCAGTTTTAAGGAGAAAATACTCAGCAATGCTGTCGACTTATGAATTTACACATGATTTGTTTTGAAGCATATTAAAAACAACATTAAAAGCTGTATTTCCACCACAGGGGGACTTCAAGGTTTGGTCAGATCACTGAACGCAGTGTTTCTGTCGCGTCAGGGCCTGAGGTATGGATTACCGCGTCCCATTCACAGTCAAATCCAGGCAACTTGATGGCCGTGAGTTTCACTAGAACTTCCTATGGCAGTTTCCTCTTATTGTTGTGGTCCAAAAATGCTCCAGATTTCTCCTACAAGCTAGACTCATCACACAGAGTCATACACTACAGTACCCAATGATTTCCGGCATGCGGAAAACGTGGGCGGATTGGGAATCCAGTCGTAAAAAAAGGAATTTACAGTAAAACGCTTCTGTCATTTATAACTAAAAAATTTGGTACATTTTGGAGGACTATATCAAACTGAGGCCAAAACACTTAATCAAATCGTCATATCCACTAAATATTGCTATTTTAAGCTATATTTTATAGTCTCACTATATGAGGACAAACTTCAGTTACATTTCATTTAATACAAATTATCAAATTATATACAAAAAGAAACTCAAAGGTGTTTCACGACAACCTGTCAAATAAAAGGTGTAACTTGAAGAAATTTTGACAGAAATATATTACTATCATACATTAGGCTGTACTTCTCAAAGTAGTAGTAGTAATAATAATAATAAATAATATCATTAAAACGATTTTTAAAGGAATTTGATCATTTTTCTTTTCTTAATTTTAAATTTTTTCTTCATTTCAACAGGTAACATTTGCTATGCAGTGCTTTGCTAAAAGATTAAATAAATTGTTGCCTTTTCCTTTGATTACATGTAAGATATTAATTAAATTAGCAATGTTTTATGCCTTCATTTGATTACCACAGTTTTTGATGATAAATTTGTATGAAATCATAAATCCTGAAAAATTAAAAGACAACACAAAAATGTATAGGGTGGAAAATGCATATAGGGCCCTTTTTAACAAATTAATAAATTGTTAAAGTTTTAAGATTTTTTTTTTATAAATATTAAAATCTAATTAAACCATAAAACGGAATAAAAAAAACATTTCATAGGGTTAGACTTAAACTTTTAATAAATTGTTAAACCGTGTAAGCTTCATGATTTCAATTAATTAAGACATGCTTTTTGTTTAATAAAATTTTACTTCACAACTATAACAGAATGCAGAAAAACCAAAACGAGTGCCGTCACTAAAATGCATGTTTGAGTGATTCTCATCCGGCTTTACCTTTCCCTCCGGGCTCTATGATGCAACTTCTATTTCTGCTCGGTGTTAATATTTAATAACGAGGAATTTTAAACCTGTGATGTGATTTGGTTTCAAACTGAAAGCCTCTCTATAAAGACATCTCAAGAATCTTCTGAATTTGAACCTTTTGTTCAAATTCAGAAGATTCTTGAGATGTCTTTATAGAGAGGCTTTCAGTCGTAGTAGTGCATGAAATGACAGCAAACATTATGCTTAAAATAAGTGTCATGTTAATACATGAATACAATAACTCAGGAATATGATTTCACCACTTGGCACAGTGCTTTCTTGTAAGCGTATGCATTTAGGACAGTGTTAACTTATGAATCTGGCTCAAAAGCATGCATGCATGCAGACCACACTAGCTAATATCTTGGGGTGTCGTATACAAGGCCAGTTGTCAGAGTAAAGTCATGTCTTGGCACAATCTCTAACAGCTGAGACAAACCCTTCACATTCCTCACATCACCTGTGCTGGGAAACAACACTGTCACCAACAAGAGCAAACTCTCCTCAGTAACTCGGTAATAAAATGTGATCCCAAACAGCATTTGGACATTTAAGGAACAATAAATGAACTGCATTCAAATAAATAAAAGTATCAAACCAAGTGGTATTAATTTTCAAGAGCATGCAAAACATAAGTGTTTGTTAGGTTTCAAATGATAAACAACAGATATATTGATGTTTAAATGCCCACTGAAGTGCCTTGAAACGCACAGCATTCAATGTGTTGTAATTTCCACTGAAACAGGAAGGGGCGGGGCATATCAAACAGCTCCGCCCCTTTTTTAAATAGCCAATAGCGTTTCGTTAACATCACAGCTCGGCCAGAGCCATTGAGCTCGATAAAGCCACAGTTTTCTCCAAAATCTCTAACCGTTTCTCCTCATAATCTCCTCCATATCGCTTTAAAATACAGCATTCTGTGCAGAATTCAATTTACACTGTCTGAATCGTTCACTATCCCCTATAAAGTGCACTATGTGCCACATTTACACTGTCTGAATCATTCAATATCCCCTATATAGTGCACTATGTGCCACATTTACACTGTCTGAATCATTCAATATCCCCTATATAGTGCACTATGTGCCACATTTACACTGTCTGAATCGTTCACTATCCCCTATATAGTGCACTATGTGCCACATTTACACTGTCTGAATCATTCAATATCCCCTATATAGTGCACTATGTGCCACATTTACACTGTCTGAATCGTTCACTATCCCCTATATAGTGCACTATGTGCCACATTTACACTGTCTGAATCATTCAATATCCCCTATATAGTGCACTATGTGCCACATTTACACTGTCTGAATCGTTCACTATCCCCTATATAGTGCACTATGTGCCACATTTACACTGTCTGAATCATTCAATATCCCCTATATAGTGCACTATGTGCCACATTTACACTGTCTGAATCGTTCACTATCCCCTATATAGTGCACTATGTGCCACATTTACACTGTCTGAATCGTTCACTATCCCCTATATAGTGCACTATGTGCCACATTTACACTGTCTGAATCGTTCACTATCCCCTATATAGTGCACTATGTGCCACATTTACACTGTCTGAATCGTTCACTATCCCCTATATAGTGCACTATGTGCCACATTTACACTGTCTGAATCGTTCACTATCCCCTATATAGTGCACTATGTGCCACATTTACACTGTCTGAATCGTTCACTATCCCCTATAAAGTGCACTATGTGCCACATTTACACTGTCTGAATCTTTCACTATCCACTATATAGTGGGGATTCACTATATAGAAAATAGTACATGTGTGAAAAGTTGCCGATTTCAGCTTCAAAAACTACGTTTATAATGTAGTTATAAACTAAATGAGCTTCAGATTCTAGAGAGCATTTGATTGGACAGGAAATCCGATGAGAAGCTCAAGTGCAGCGTGATGTCATCAAAATCACTGATCCGTATTGGCGGAAGTGAGACTGTAATGCTTAGCCTATACATTTTTTTACGCAAATTTTGTCATGGTTTTCACACTAGCTTATAGATAACAGTAAGACTAACATATTCATACTAAAAGCCAAACATCTTTTCTTTCTTTTTTTCTAAAAGCCAAAAACAATTGATTTCATGGGGACTTTAAAAAAACTGTTTGATTTGGACACTTTGTGGTAGTCAAATGTCACTGGGAACATGTTGATAAGTTAATGTGATGAGCTACACCTGTGGTGACACCTGAGTGAACTTGAGGTGAACTGACTTATCCACTAAAAATCCCAGATTCCAGGTTAAAAGTCACGCGAAACGGTTCAGAAAAGTGAAGTTAGTTCTGAGAAAATCTGTAGCATCGTTTGTTTGCAGATGCCACTTGGTTTGATATTTTGCCATTTAAATGCAATGACATTCACACACCTTTAACTCTTGACTTAAAGTGGCCTCACACTTTTAGAACAGAGAGAGAGAGAGAGAGAGAGAGAGAGAGAGAGAGAGAGAGAGAGAGAGAGAGAGAGAGAGAGAGAGAGAGAGAGAGAAATGAAACATTGTGACTGGGTCCGGATGACTGTGCAGATTTGGCCCATGATTACTGCAGTACTGGGACTGAAGTGAGTCTTCAATAATAAATGAACCATCATCATCATCATCATCATCCTCCTCCTCATCATCATCACCACCACCCATGACATCTGTCACACCTTAAATAAGGTTGTTTATTCAGCCGCACATAAATGCCAGCTTAAAGTTATCCTAACACATTTAAACCAGTAGCACCATTCACTAATTATGCTGGTGTCTGTTGACACTGAATCAAAAGAAATATCACAATATTGTTTTGCACGTATCGTGTGCCACGAGTTAGCGCGCGCAGTAACTTAACCACAGACATAAAGCAGGAGATGCAGGGAAACTTCGAGTCAGGATAAGCTAGTTTGTGTAATTCGCCGAAAGCATAAGTGAAAATAATTTCAACACATCAAATCTCACCTCTATGAGTTCAGTGTAAAAAAAAAAAAAAAAAAAAAAATCCAGTGTTTGCTGCGCTTCTCCTTTAAGTACGGATCAAATCCAGCGCAGCTCGAGTCCACTAATATCCCAGAATTGTCTCTCTCTCTCAAATTATCCGTTGCAACTTTCCCGTGTCCGAACATACGTGCCACTCTGCCATTCTGATTCAAAAAATGACTACAATCTTCTTCCCATTGAAATTTCCGAACAGTGCGGCGTTTCTTTTCTCGTGGGAGTCGCTCGCTGAAACTCCTTTCTGTTTTTTTTCTGCTTAATCAGTGCTGCTTCTCATCAGCGTCCAGACGCGCGCTGCGCGTACTCGCTGCGGAATGGGCGGAGTCAGCTGCGGCGATGGGCGGTGGCTGCCTTTCAGACAGGCAGTACGTGCTAGTTGCGTCACGCTGCGGTAAGCCAATCACCGTCTGGCATTGGAAAAAAGGCGTGTACGTGCCCTGCCCCTCAACACTGTCGCAAAAAGTGTAGAAGCGCGACATTTTCTATGACAACAGAAGCTGTTTACGGCACCTGCCCTCATCGCGCTTGTGGTAGAGGAAGGTGGACGTTATGAAGGCTTACTTTGAGGACTGTTTCTTTTGCAAGGTAACAAACAATATGTTGTCGATGTGATTTTTAAACAGATGAAGAATGCAGTGAGCTTTGAGATGTGATCGTGTTTGTTTGGCCTGTATCATTGCGCAGTGCTGTAACTTACTAGTGATTGTGCAATGAGACAAATAAGACAACTTAAAGTTATGGTGAGCACGTTTAAAATAAATAACAGTTTAAATAGTCTATTATTTTAAAGTTACCTACATATAATACAGGGAGTCAGAGGATGTACTAGAAGTAAAGTAATTGCAATAGAGTGGTAAGAAAAATATAAAGTAATGTTTTGGCGTAAAGTGTTTGTAGAATAAAAGATAGATGGTTAAAGTCAGCATGAAATAAAAATAAACTATTCTTGTTTTTTTATGGAATATTTAGTATAAATTATTTATGTGTGCACATTATTATAGTTTTTAATTCATGTGTCTCGCAATCTTGAATCAAATAACTTCCCCTTCCTCTTGCAACGACTTCTCTTCTCTAATAATGACGTGTTTACTGGCGCGAGGGCGGGGCAACCTGTCACTCGCATGAGATCCACAACCATCCAATCAATTCCCCACGGGCAAAATAAAGCCCGCCCTACATTTGTTCTTGTTTGAGAATCCTTTTCACTCTGATATACATTATTACAATAGTGAAGAAAAGACTATTGCAACTTCCGTTGTCCGATCTCTTGTAAACAGTTGTTTACAATATTTTTTTCCAGGATTCTTTGATGAATAGAAAGTTCAAAAGAACAGCATTTATCTGAAATAGAAAGCTTTTGTAACATTATACACTACCGTTTAAAAGTTTGGGGTCAGTAATATTTTTATTTATTTTTTTCGAAAAGAAATGAAAGAAATTAATACTTTTATTCAGCAAGGATGCATTACATTTAACAGTAAAGTGTCAGTAAAGACATTTATAATGTTACAAAAGATTCTATTTAAAATAAATGCTGTTCTTTTGAACTTTCTATTCATCAAAGAATCCTGAAAAAAAAATTTTACACGACTGTTTTCAATAATAATGAATGTTTCTTGAGCATCAAATCATCATATTAGAGTGATTTCTGAAGGATCATGTGACTCTGAAGACTGGAGTAATGATGCTGAACATTCAGCTTTACCATCACAGGAATAAATTACAGTTTAAAATATATTAAAATAGAAAACTGTTATTTTAAATTGTAATAATATTTCACAATATTACAGTTTTTAAAAAATATTTTTAATCAAATAAATGCAGCCTTGGTGAGCAGAAGAGACTTATTTAAAAAAAAAACATAAAAAATCTTACAGATCCCAAACTTTTGAACATCAATGTAGCTCAGAAAGATCATTACCATAAATGACCCTGATCACTCTTGTGATGTGACCGCTCCATTGTTTTGATGCACTTTGACGGTAAAATGACGCAATTATGTTCCTCAGTCCGTATGGAACCCGGTCTGCCATTTGGATACCACTGTTATAGACAAATAGATTCATATAACATGGTATTAAAGGGGTCATCGGATGCAAAATTCACTTGCATATAAATGTGTCTTTGCAGTGTGTGGACACACAACCACCATACAATGAAGAAAATCCATTTACTCCTTTTGTTTAATCCTCAAAAAGCCTAAACACTCTCAATTTTCACACTCAGGATTTTCTGAGCAATGTGATGTCATATTGCTCATGCTCCGCCCACTATTATTAGCATATTTCCCGTATTAGCATATTTCCACCCTCAGCTATTTGTATACTGTCCGCCAAGGCACACTTTACGTGTAAAGTAAACCAACGCTTTACGTGTCTTGTGTCGACTCGCCCCATGGCAGAGAAGGCGGGGGGGGTGGGGGGCGTGGTGTGGGGGGTAGCAGTCGCTCATTATCATTTAAAGAGACATGCACCGAAACGGGTCGTTTTTAAGGAGGTAAAAAGGGTGTTGTTTTACACAACCATTGAGGAATTTTAACCAAAGTATGTTACAAACTTTACATGAAGACCCTTAAGAATCATACCACCAGCTTGTGGAAAATGGGCATCCGATGACCCCTTTAATGTGGTACTACATATGTAAATGAGTAAAATCTCTGCATTCTCATGCCCACAGTAAGCCGTGTTGCGTTGAGGATGGATCCAGTGGTGTTGAGCTTCCAGGACAGTCTTCTGCGGCGCTCAGATGTGGCACTGTTAAACGGACCGCACTGGCTCAACGACCAGGTCATCGGTTTCGCCTTCGAGTACTTCGCAGCGGAGCGCTTCAAAAGTCTGAGCGAGAAGGTGTGCTTCATCAGTCCCGAAGTCGCTCAGTTCATCAAGTACGCTTCGAGTCAAGAGGAGCTCGCCGTGTTCCTGGAGCCGCTGAGTCTCGCGACTCGACAGTGGCTTTTTCTGCCGGTCAATGATAACGCCAATCAGACGGCCGGCGGCTCCCATTGGAGTTTGCTTCTCTATCAACGAGACACCAGTCAGTTCACACACTTCGACTCTCAAAATGGAGGAAACTCATTGCACGCACGACGTATCGCAGCAAAACTGGAAGCTTTTCTAGGAGAGAAAGTGCCTTTTGTAGAGGAGCAAAGCCCCTCGCAGCAGAACAGCTTTGACTGTGGCATGTACGTGATCTGTAACGCCGAGGCTCTGTGTGAGAGTGTGAGAGTCGAAGGCTGTCCGCTCCTGCCCGCTCAGATCATAACACCCACATACATTACACGCAAACGGACAGAGTGGTATTCGCTAATACAGAGACTCGCCAAGGAATGACTAGTTGAGCTCTGGGGTCACGCATAAGCGCCGTTATGTTTGCATGAACTCTATTAGCCAGAGAACATGGGCTGTGCAACGATTAATCACCAAAATAAATTATGTAATTATTTTCTATATATAAATACACACAAAATATTTATATATACAAAATAATTATACACAGTACACACACATATGTAAACACAAATGAACGCACATATCTATCACACTCAATCCTGCATGGATGAAACAGCATGCACCTCTTAAAAGATTGTTTGCCAAACTCTTAAAGGGATACTTCACCGTTTTTTCATATTAAACTATGTAATTCCCTTAACTAAGACGAGTTGATGCATACCTCTCTGGTCTCAGTGCGTCTCAATCGCTCTGGCGCGCGGCGACACTTTGATAGCACTTAGCTTAGCCCAGTTCATTCATTAGGGACCAAACAGAGATGAAGCTAGAAGCGACCAAACACCTCCACGTTTTCCCTATTTAAATACAGTTACACGAGTAGTTACACGACCAAGTATGGTGTCACAAAATAGATGTGTCTAACTTCTAGCTTCATCTCTGTTTGGTCCCTAATGAATGAACTGGGCTAAGCTAAGTGCTATCAAAGTGTCGCCGCGCGCCAGAGCGATTCAGTGCACGCACTGAGACGAGAGAGGTATGTATCAACTCGTCTTAGTTAAGGGAATAACATACTGTAGTTTAATATGAAAAAACGGTGGAGTATCTCTTTAAGGAATGGGAAACACCAAAAGCGCGCCGTTACCCGCCTTCATGTCACTCCAAACCCCAAACCAGAAGTGAGATCCATAATCTTTACACTGTTTTGTTCATATAATGAATGTCAATGTGGACCAGTCGGTCAAGCTCCAAAAGTTACGCCATTTAAAGTATAAACAGTAGTATAAATTTAAGAAGTTGTTTCCCTCTAATCCTATTTTTATTTGCATATATTCAATGATGGCGCATGAAGACGCGTCTTCTTAACCAATCGTTTTGCTCCAACTTTGAATTTGTGGACACATTTCTTGTCACAGATCTATCATAAGGCTTCAGAAGATTTGAAATACAAGTCATATGAACAACTTCATTCGAGCTTGACCTCATCAGTCCCCCATTAACGTTCACTGTTGTTTCTGCACAATCTCATTTTGTCTTTACATTAAGGAAATAAAATCACACGCGAGGACGAGTAAACGATGACCGACCGTTTAATTTTCTGGATGCGCTGTTCCTTTAAGAACACATCTATGCTCTTTCATCCGAGAAGAGGCTTGTGATCGGTGTAACTAATCCGTTATCAGCACATGTCGGTAGATTGAGAACGTATTGTTGCTGATTAGTAGCATGAAGCGAGTAAGTGAATGTGATGCTTGTTTACAAGACCTTTTGCTCAGGGCTTATTTTGAGAAAAGACAGAGAATGTGATCTGTGTCGTCACTGTCTGTTCTTTATTTGACCAAGTTTATCTTCTCACTCTGAGCTGGAAAGATGCTTCATAACCTCAAATGCATGATTGTATACGAGTTTATTCTTCAGCTTTATGAACTGAATGAAGCAGATAAGAATGAGCTCATTGTTTCATCACACACACACACACACACACACACACACACACACACACACACACACACACACACACGTGTCTATTGCAGTGCAGGTCACTTTACTATACCAGTATTATAGTTAAACCATTGAGTGTGAGGCATTACATCATTATTATCTCGCCATCATGTGTTTGTGTTGTAACCTTTGTCTTATTTATTTGCATAAAAGACGATTGTGCTGCTAATCTACATATCAAGACTATATGCATGAACACATGCAGCAACCTAGAAGAGTATTCAGATCAGTTCTCTAATGTTATTGAATTACTGACATTGTTAAGAAATATCTGATTCAAAATAAATAAATAAATCTTTTGGGTTTAAGTGTTGGAGACCGGGGCAAGTTGTCAGTCTGTTGACTCCAGTGAATATTTCTCAGGGTCCAGTTTAAACAGATTTTTATTTTTTACTTACACATTTTATTTGTTCTTAACTTGAAATGTTTGAGTACACTAATCCATACATTTAACTTAAAACTTTCATGTAATCTCAATGTGAACACTTTTATTAGTATAAACTTAGCTAGCTTTAACAAGCTAGTTTTCTAACATACTATTTTGTTAACAATAGTGTGTTAGACAGTAGCACTTGCTGTATGAGTGCTGCAATATAAAGGTTTAATTTGCTATCAAATCATTGTCGGTAACTCTCCTAAAACCAACATTAACAGAAAATCTTCTAAATTTGCATAACAAAACATTAATCACTACTAAATCTCACACTTAACGTTAACCTTGCACACACAAAAAAAACATGTTACACTTAATTTTAGCGTTTACTCTCCCTTTCGAGTGCCATCGGCAAAGCATGCTGGGAAATAGACATCCCCGCCGTTTCAGTTAACTTAATTTCATCTAAATTAAAAGAAATAATGTCATAAAACTCAAAACAATGAAACAGTTCATTTTACTTAAAATATATCAGTTCTGTGAACTTGAAAGAAAAAGAAAGTGCTAAATACTCATAAAAGTTAATTTGACTGAACGAATTAGTTTAATTTAAGTTTGTCCTACTCAAACCAATTCAATATTTTGAGCGTTAGGGTTTACAGTGAAATCTTTAGTACAAGAAAAGCTATTGAACATTGTCAACATTATAGCTGAGGGAAAAAACACATTCGGAACATCCCGTTTATTGACTTTTATTGTAATATGATACAATTTTAAGTATTTTAAAAGTAGTGCTACTATTTTTAAATCCACGTGTAATAGGGCTGCACAATTTATCGAAATATTGCAAATGTATATATCGTGATATGCATATCTCAACGGCTTGCAATAACTGTGGTCATGAACAAAAGACAAAGAGAAAATCACTCGCTGCTCTCGGCTGAATAACGTTTGTAGCTTTAATAGGAATCAGGATTTATTTAATTCATACAGTGAAAACTAAGCAGTGTTTTATTATTACATTTGATTATTCAGTTTGTGTTGTTAATAACCCTAATGTAGGATAACCTGAACCCCGTGGTTTACACTGATGTTAAAGTAACACTTCTTACGCTACAGTAAAACACTGATGTTCACTGTCAGAAGCTGGAGGGATGTTTTCTCGTCACTAAAAGAATGTGAAACTCGTATGTAGGTTATATAATTTGAAATATATTTTTAAGATAATTTAAGTTTATTTTACACACTTTAAGCATTATCGTGTCGCATATCGAATATCGCATTATTTAATGAGTTATCGCATATCGCAATTTTCTTCAATATCGTGTAGCCCTACAGTGTAAATTACATAGACCAGTGGTTGTGAATCAGGGGACCGGGGCCTCGTGAGCGCAGGATGATTTAAAAAAAGAAAAAAATTGTATGCCATTCTCTCGCTAAATTCCCTCCCTCACGTTCACTCGTTCATTTCTTACATTGGACGAGTGTCGTCTACCGGCGGGACCCTTCACAGTAGATCACCTGCAGATAAATCAAGCTGGAGTTGCTGTTGTGACGTCACAAACATGTTGCATTGTGGGCTATGGATCTGCCTGAAGTGTACGTATGAGTAGAGGTCAAAATCAAGGAGTCGAGGGTCTGTCCAAATAAGCTTCCCTCGTCCACTTGACGAAATTAAACACACTTCAAAATGGCGGTGAAGTGAAGTGCTTAGGGAAGTTTGCGAGTGTATCTACTGTCTAAGGCCCTTTCCCAAATGGCATAATTCACATGACAGTATATAGGGTGTCCCGTTTATCATTATAGGTCTCAGAAGGGTGATATGCACCCCCGATGCAAACTTTTGCTCAGACTTAATCGAGCAGATTTCTACTTAACAGTCGAAGCATTATACGTCACGAAAGTGTGGACTCGGAGGAAGATTGCGAAGGCTTAGTGTGCCATTTGGGACAGAGCCGTGGAGTTAAACGCAGTTTAAACATTTTTTTTTTTATAAAAATAAAATAAAACAAATAAAAATTTTTTTTATTCTCCCCCTTTAATTTTTTTTTATTTTTTACATTTTTATTTTTTAAACATGGATATAATGAGGTAGCCTAATTTTAAAAGTGTGCTTTCTAAACCTGGGAAGTCATGCGAAAAAAAATCTCCACTTTTTGTAATGAATTTTTCTGTTTTATCATGTTGAAAGTGTGAACCAAAAATCCTTATCCGGTCATTCAGGATTTAAATTTGGTCAAAACAAGTGTAAACCTTGAAGAACAATAAAGTCCCCCCTTAAAACTTATCTTTGATCAACAGAATTACATATTTAAATGTTTTTTTCCTTGAAATTTTTTTTTCTTAATGCCTTAAAATATCTTGAATGTAACTCGACACCCTCGCCTCATTTAGTATACGCGGTTCTATGAATATGCAAATGAGCCCCGCCTCCACTCACTCACTCAGCTCAGAGATCCACTGGTTGACGATCACACGTTGATCTGATTGGTTACAAGGTAGTTTGTGACGTCAGAAACACCAGCGATTTCAAAGTGTGTTTTTGAGACTGTCTTTGGTTCACTGCAGTTTTAAGCAGAAAATACTCAGCAATACTGTCGACTTGTGAACTTACACATGATTTGTCTTAAAGTATATTAAAAACACTACTAGACATATAAACAACATTAAGAGCTGTATTTCCACTACAGGGGGACTTCAAGATTTCGTCAGATCATTGAACGCAGTGTTTCTGTAGCATCGGGGCCTGAAGTATGGATTACCGCGTCCCAAATAATACATTAAATTTACAGATACTAGTTTTTTTTATCTGAAAGTCAAAAACTATAGCATTCAAATTCTTAACATTCTAATTAATTAATAGTCAAAACCTCAACTGTAATTTTTGTCTATATGCAACAAACGACCCATTTGGTATGAAACCCTCAGTCCATAATGCACCGGTTATCGGTGTTGATCGCGGTGGGTCTCACATTTCCAGGTTTTTTCCAACAGTGCAAAGCTCTCGGAGCTCCTCGAGGGCTTCAGGTGTTTCACATTATCTCTCTGAGGGGGTCCTGACCTTCATGATCTCAGCTCTGGGACTGCACACCTCATCCACGTCCTCTTAAACTGCCCTGTAATGTCCTGCAGATCTCCACAGAAGTGTAAACACATTTCAGGCCCTCCTTCACAGCGCTTCAAAAGCTCGAATCCAGTTCTCTGGCTAACCGGCCTGCTGGGATTTAACTTGCTGTGGGTGAGACTATGTCAAGAACTATATGCACACTTGATTTTTTTTGTAAGGATCTATTAATATTTCAATGCATTAAAATGCAATTCATACACAGTAAAAAAAAAAAAAAAAAACGTTGGGTTATTTGTTTAACCCAACCATTGGGTTACACATATTGGGTCAATATGTTGGGTTATTTTCCAAAAAATATTGGGTCATTTTTTTAACCATTGGGCAATTTCGCAAACTATTAACAGTAATCTCAAATTAATACAGTACAACTGGATTATGAGAACGTATTTTACTCCAGTTAGGTTAAATAAAATTAATCAGAATTTTCCAGACACATGCAATAAATGCTCAACTGATAAAGGCACATTGTTGCACTGCATGTGGAATTGTCCTAAGGTGCAGGAGTTCTGGAAAGAGGTAATTTTACTCATTTCTCAGATGGTATCTGTCAATCTCCCAATGAGACCAGAAATTTTTATTTGGGGGATTTTTCCTGACAATTTGGTTCATTGTAGAAGCACTCGTAGATTCATTGACGTGTGTATACTTCAAGCAAAGCGTTTAATAGTATTGGAAGAAAGTGGAAAAGCCACCTATTGTACAGTGGATCAATAATATGTCCTTTTGTTTGTCGATGGAAAAGATTACATATTTTGAAAGGTAAATTGTCTTTTTTTAAGACTATTTGGAAACCCTTTATATCCTTTATTTCAAATTCTGATTTCAGTAATATAATGAATGAGGTAGAAAGAGATAAGATAACTTGATTCTCAACCTATTTTCACTTGCATGTTATTACTAGTAAATTTCTAAATTACCCTCTCTCACATCATGATTTGCTTCTCTTGTATGCATGATTACTTCCAACTCTTCTTAATGTGTAGCTATCCTAATTGACCTGTGCCTGTTTTTATTTATTTATTTATTTATTTATTTATTTATTTATTTTCGTTTTCGTTTTTCTTGTTTTTCTCCCTTTTTTATTTATATTATTATTTTTTTTTTTATTATTATTTTTTTTTTTATTATTATTATTATGTAAAAGAGATCCAACTTTTTAATGTACGATATTGTTGTAATATACTGGCATAAGTTGTTGTATCTCAATAAACAAAGTATTAAAAAAAAAAAATCATTGGGTAATTTCTAGAAATAACCCGACTGTTGGGTTAAATAGCATATGTATGCATGCATGCAAAAATGTCACGGTATAGTCATAATGAAGAGACTGTTCCAAGAACCAAATATAAATCTAAAGGAGAATAAAGCATTTGTAGTAAAGGCTCCAAAGTTATGGAATAGTTTGCGAGTGGTTATTAGATCTGCTGAATGTGTGTCTGTTTTTAAACGTCGTTTTTGTATAGACGTGCTTTAATAATAATTTGATATTTTGTATTTATATTACATTCTCCTGTTCATATATTGTTTTTCAGCTCTTCATGAATGTATTCTTAAGGATTGTGTCCTTAAAGCACCTTAAAAATGCTATATAAATAATATGATACTTACCCGCAAGTATTAAAGAAATGCATTATTGAAAAGAAAAGCTTAAGTATAGGTATAGGTATGGTAACTATTTTACAGTGACATTGCCACACGTTACATGCAGTTACTATAGTAATAACTGTAAATTATACCTAACTAACCCTAAACCAAACCCTAACCTTATAGTAAGTACACTGTAACAACGTCGCCACAAACAAAAGTGTACCCAAAAATATTTTAACACAACTGCTTATAATTATTTGAGAAATCTTTGTCCATTAACTCAAAGTTATGTGGTGTGACCGTGTGACCAACATGCAAAAACACCCATAAAGAACAATGATAACACTGTACAATAAGGTTCATTAGTTATATATATTAGTTAACATGAACTAAGAATGAACAATACCTCTACAGCATTTATTAATCTTAGTTAATATTAATTTCAACATTTACTAATACGTTATTAAAATCAAAGGTTGTGTTTGTTATCATTAGTTAATGCACTGTGAACTAACATGAACAGTTGAATTTTTATTAACTAATATTAACATAATAGATAATAATATTAAGATAATAATACTGTCTCAAATGCATTGCTCATTATTAGTTCATGTTAGTTAATACATTAACTAATGTTAACTAATTAACTTTATTGTCAAGCGTTACCAATAAAATAAAACAGGATATCGCAGAGACACATAAGACTGTGTGTGAAGTACTCTAAAATATATCAGATAAATGATCCTTTTTATGTCAAAGTAAAGTTAGTTCAGGGGGGAATAGAGTAGATATTTATGAACTTTTAATTGTGATATTTGCAGAAAGAAAAAAAAGTGTATATTTTTGGGGAAACGTTAAGATGTCTACACTCGCATGTGTTTGAAGTGTAAGAAAAACTATCTTTTTACTGGCCACACATGACATTTTTAGAGTCATTGTATTCTGACAATAGATGACGAAGGAATGTCGAGTGTGATGTGAAGAGTGTGTTATTGATCTCACACACCCATTTTGGGCCCTGAATCAAAACACTGTGTGTTACAGTATGAGGTTTGTAACTTGAGATCATGCAGTGAACATGAATAGCCCTTTGCACGTTCTCCAAAAGGTCTGTAACCGATCTCAGCTTTATTATCGAGCGCACACAAAGAGACAGAGAGAGTCAGAAAGCAGATTAGATTGACGTGTGTAAAAGTATATGTCGTTTGGGAATGTTTGAGTGAGATCTCTACGCTCTTATAAACACTTGCCAGTGAGATGTTAACATGGCTGGAGTAAATTTAGCACCAAATGGTGAATGACCTCTGACCTTGTTTGTTCATTTCAGCTAGAATTTCCTCAGAGAGTTGTGTGTTGAGTTGTGGTGATAATTATAGAAAGGCTTAAAGAGAAGTCTTAGATACCGCAACAACAACAAAAAAAACATTTCATGACAAAGCCACCAGACAGGTTTCTATAAGCAGTAACTTCCTTTAAGAGAAATTCCTCAGCCAGAAACAAAACGATATGGATTTATGATCACGAAGACATGACATCTGAAGGTCACTGGATGTGGAAAGGCCGCTGAGCATGAAGACATGACAGATGATGACAAAAATAACCTTTTAGAGATGCACTTCTCTTAGGAAATAAGTTCTTTTATATCTCATTTCTCTCTTTGCTGATTTTCCAGTCAACTAAATCTGAGGCCAACAATTGAATGTGTTTAATATAATTCTATATCACAGGTTTTGACCTAAAAGTCCACTTGCATAAAACACTCGTTCATGGTTTTTACACACAAACTGAGAAATACACTAAAAATGAAATATTTGTATCCCTTAAAACTAATCTTTGATCACCAAAATTACATATTTAAACGTGTTTTCGTCATGCCTTAAAATATCTTGAATGTAACCTGACACCCTCGCCTCATTTAGCATACGCGGTTCTATGAATATGCAAATGAGCCCCGCCTCCACTCACTCACTCAGCTCAGAGATCCACTCGTTGACGATCACACGTTGATCTGATTGGTTACAAGGTAGTTTGTGACGTCAGGACTGTCTTTGGTTCACTGCAGTTTTAAGGAGAAAATACTGAGTAATAAATAAATGAATTTGTACATGGTTTGTCTTAAAGCATATTAAAAATCACCACATAGACATATAAACAACATTAAAAGCTTGATTTTCACCACAGGGGGACTTTAAATGATCTTTGTCTTGGGACAACAGAGGTGTATAAATAATTAATGTGTAGACAGAAGTTGACTTTCAAAACTAAACATTCAAGTTCGTATTTATGAGTTGAAGTGTTTACAACGCCAGCTGTGTTCAAGTCACTTTCGTCAGAGCAAGATGGCGTGTACTTCCCCTTTAATTAACTAGACAAAAATACAGCAAGGCTTTTAAACTTTTCCCAGGTGACCCCTATTAACATTTACCCCATCTGTATGTAAATAATGATACTAGTATGTGCCTTTCCAGAGACATCAGGTAGTGTAGGACAGGTAATTTCATGATAATGTGAGGTCATGACCACTTTGAACCTGTGAGCTTATTCGCTTTCCCCCCCAAAGCACTATAGCAATGAAAAATTTGTGAAGTGTGACAGTCAGACGTCACATTCAGGATGATGTATTAGCAAACTAAGTAAAGGCTTGGTAAGGCCATGTTACATAGTTCACCCAAAAATGAAAATGATGTCCTCATTTACTCACCCTCAAATTGTTACAAACCATATATGAGTTTCTTTCTTCTGTTGAACACAAAAGACAGCTGACGTAGCCATTGACTTCCATTGTATTTTTTTTCCCTACTGGAAGTCAGTGGGTGCCGTCAGTTGTCTGGTTAGCCTACCAACATTCTTTCATATATCATATTTTGTGTTCGGCAGAAGAAAGAAACTCATTCAGGTTTGAAACAATTTGAGGGTGAGTAAATGATGACAGAATTTTTAATTTTTGGTTGAACGATCCCTTTAAAATGATTATGACTGATTTATGTTTATGGATATTTGTCTCCACCTGGTGTTCAGATGAGAACTGTATCGTACAGAATCAGATGCTATGCAAATGACAGAGATGCAAATGACAGGGAATCACGGTGTAGTATTTTCTGAAATAATTGGGAAAATCCCACTTGAATTTTGTCAAGGAACATAGACTAGGCTACTTCATTTAAATAGGCTATATAAAAACCTAATCCATTTAAATACTGTATATTTATAATTAGTGTGTTTGAATTAGATGTGTAGCCTACTGTATGTTCCCTAAAGAAAATACATTGAAAGAGGCACTTTGCTTGAAATGTTTGCCATTATTAAAAACGATGACGTAAATGTAGTCATTTGATGCATATTGTACCAATAGATATTCGGTTTATACCAGGTCGCACGCAGTCACCCTATGTTTGGTCTAAAACGAAACTGCTCTCATGTATTGCCGCAGGACAGCAAATGTGAGTAAATTCTGTCATCTTTGCAGGACTGTGATAGGAAGAGTGTGCAATGTAGAATATTTTTAGCAACAGTGTGAAAGTGAATAGCACATAACAGGCACAACACTGGTATAAATCTATTGCTACAATATGCGTCACATGACTACATTTACGTCATCGTTTTTAAACACCACGGGTTTCACAGTCCACACTTCAACGTGAAAACGGTGTTCTCTTACGTACTTGCGTAAGTATCTTACGCTAGGGGAAAACCTCTTTTCCTCGAGATATTGAAGCCAAAAATGATCCTTAATTTTGCAATAATGTAAAACGCATTGCAGCAGCATGCAGACATGGGCGAGACAGCTCGCGCGCCCATTGGCTGCTCTGCGGCAACTGCACCAGCCTATCGATAGAGGCCCCTCATGACGTCAGAACCAATGAGGGTGCTTCGCGCCCATTACGTCATGTCCCGCCGAAAGCGAGTGGGGCTAGGGCTATAAATACGGCCCAGAGAGGCTGGTTTGGTCAGTTTTTCATCTCTTCAGCGGGCCTTCGCATCGCTGGATCCTGAGAGGAAGCCGCGCCGTCTGAGTCAAGCACCCAGCGGGATTAGTGCATCTGAAGCTGCTGGTCGACATCTCGCCGCCTTCAGTCGCCGTTTCTGCTGACGCTTTCCGGCGTACATATCCTTTTCTCTGCTATTGTGTTTTGTGTATGTGTGTGTTCGCCGCCACGACACACACTCTCATTGCACTAAAAGAGCCGGGCGTCTTTTTCAAGGCCCCTTTCCCCCCCAACCCGCAAAGCTCGCCGGTGCGCCCGCTTGCCTTGCCTGCTTGGAGGATGATACCTGCTCTCCCTCTGTTCGAGCCGCGCAAACCGCGCCGTTCACAGGGGATGTCAGGAGCGGACGGTCACGGGGCTAGCTTTCTCTCTCCCTCTGTTCGAGCCGTGCAAAATGTGCCGTTCACAGGGGAGGCTGGAAGCGGACGGTCGGGGTTAGTTTTTCTTTACAAGAAAAGAAAGCTACCCTGCCCCTGCGCCCCATTCACGCGTCACTCACCGGCGAAAGGAGAAAATAGTGTTTATAGTCCCGCCGAAGCTGGACTGACCTGAATTTTCTCACACATTTCTCAGTTCCCTGATCAGGCGACTGGAAATATAAATATTGCAGCGCCGGCAAGCAAACGCCGAAGAAAACATGTTGACGCTCTTATATGCTCGTGCATCTGAAAGCCTTTGTGTTCCCCCCTGTGGCTCAGTGGCGGAATTTTTGGTTTTTCGCACGAGAGACCGGTGTTCGAATCCCGGTCTAACGGCAGATTAATTATGCCTCCAATGCTTCGCTCTGTCAGTTCCCTGAAAGGCGACTGCAGATGTGCATTTTGCAGCCAACGAGCGCGTTGTACAACCCGCTCGCCTGCACCCAAACACCGTTTCTATGGTTCCCGTGCGTCACTGGCGAAAGGAGAAAAGAGTGTTAATGTCCCGCTGCGGCCGGGCCGAATTCTATTTCTCACACATTTCTCATTCCCCTCTGAAGTTCAGGCGACTGGAAATGTCAATACTGCAGTGAGCGAGCCTGTTATAATGCACGCACGCCTGCAAACAAACGCCAGCATGTTGACGCTCTCTGATAATACTCGCGCTATCTAAATGCCTAGGCTATGTGTCTTCCCCTGTGGCCCAGTGGCAGATTCTCAGGTTTTCACGTGAGAGACCCGTGTTCGATCCCGTTCGATCCCGGCAGAAAAAATAAAATAAAAATTATGCCGTCAATGCTCGCTCTGTCAGTTCCCTGAAAAGGCGACTGCAGATGTGTATTTTTGCAGCCAACGAGCGCGTTGTACAACCCGCTCGCCTGCACCTAAGCACCGTTTCTATGGTTTCCGTGCGTCACTGGCGAAAGGAGAAAAGAGAGTGTTCCTAGTCCAGCTGCGGCTGGGCCTACCTCCATTCTCACACATTTCTCTGGAAATGTCAATATTGCAGTGGACGAGCCTATTGTAATACACACACGCCTGCAAACAAACGCCAGCATGTTGACGCTCTCTGTTTCTATGGCAACTTCTCGCTCGTTCAGTTCCAGTAAATGCGACTGTTCCAGTGTATTCTGCAGTAAACAAGTCGGCGACACAGCCCGCTTGCCTGCACACAAACGCCGCTTTTACGGCTACCCAGATAAATCCCATAAGAGTGTATTTTCTGGTGTTCCGGCCACGGCCGATGGTGTTATGAGTGTAGACAAAATGCCCACTGCCCAGTGCTCATTCCTACACAGAAACACAGCCCGTCACACAGGGCTCGCGCACATGAAATCGACCCAGATCGATTGCGCATTAAATGTGGTAAATGTGCCCACTGCCCAGTGCCCACAAACACTACGTTCTGCATGTCTCAAGGTTTCTGTAAAACGAAACCAACATGCTTTCGCTCTGCTCAGGCAGACAATGCTCTCAGTGTTGTAAATGTGCCTGCTATCCCACGCCCACATTCACACATAGACATGACAGGTCTTACGGGACTCGCCCAGCCCTCCCCCTCTCGGTTGACCACCGCAGAGGAGTCGAGCGCGGGCAATCTGCCCGCTGTTATCAGCGTGCCCCCTGCCTCAAATGTCATAAGCGCGACGCTTATGTTGCAGCACACTGAAGCCCCTCTGTCGCTGAGCGACCAGAGCGCGCTTCGCATTCAACCCCTAGCCATTCGTGCAAACGCATGGGCAAGGCTACCCGGGGTTTCGAAGTGGGTGCTAGACATTATAGAAAGAGGCTATTCGCTACAGTTCGGTCGACGCCCGCAACGCAAAGCGGCGCGAATCGATACTACGGTGAAAAAGGAAGTAGCACACCTACTTCGAGCCGAAATAGCGAAGTTACTGAGCAAAAGGGCTATAGAACCCTTATCACAAGCTCAGAGCGAAGGGGGCATGTACAGCAGATATTTTCTGGTACCCAAAAAAGACGGGGGTCTCAGACCCATTCTAGATCTAAGACGACTAAACAAAGCACTTCTGAAACGACGGTTCAGAATGCTCACGACCAAGAAAATCCTCTCGCAAATTTACCAAGGGGACTGGTTCATGTCGATAGATCTGAAAGACGCTTATTTTCAAATACAAATAGTCACGTCACAGGCGATTTTTGAGATTCGCCTTCGAGGGTCAGGCATATCAGTACACAGTCCTGCCATTTGGCCTATCCCTGGCACCTCGCGCATTCACAATCTGCATGGATGCAGTGCTCGCACCCCTCAGGCTCCGAGGCATACGAGTGCTGAATTATTTGGACGATTGGCTGGTTCTAGCTCGATCACAGTCAGGGCTCATAGAACACAGGACCATATTACTCGATCACCTCGAGAATTTAGGTCTCACAGTCAATTGGGCGAAGAGTTCGCTGTCTCTCAGTCAGAAAATATCTTTTCTGGGCACAGATCTGGACTCGCTGTCTATGACCGCACAGCTGTCGCCGCAGCGCAGACTAAGTATTCAGCGCATGACAGAGATTTTTCGCCATGGCGCTTTAGTCCCGCTCAAAAAGTTTCAAAGGATGCTGGGTCTCATGGCTTCAGCATCCTCAGTGCTTCAGCTGGGTCTGCTTCGCATGTGCCCGCTGCAGTATTGGTTGAAAGCGCGCACGCCGCGCAGAGCTTGGACCTCCGGTCTCGCGCGCCTCAAGGTCGATCAGAAATGCGTCGCAGCTCTGAAACCTTGGACAGTGACCGACTGGTACCGGTCAGGAGTAAGCCTGGGGACTTCCTGGAGTGTGAAGGTGGTGTCTACGGACGCCTCAACCTCGGGATGGGGAGCGCTGCTCGAGGGCAGACCGTTATTTGGCCAGTGGTCGGAACGGGAGAAGCTTCTGCATATAAACTGCCTGGAAATGATGGCAGTCAACAACGCGCTGAGGCGCTTTTGTCCCCAGATAAAAAGACACCACGTCTTGGTCCGTTCGGACAACATGTCAGTGGTGGCTTATATAAATCACCAAGGAGGTATCAGATCCAGAATCCTTCACAGGCTGACGGAACGCCTCCTGGTCTGGGCTCAGCACAATCTGCGCTCGCTCAGGGCAGCGCATGTGCCCGGCCATCTGAATGTGGGACCAGACAGACTGTCCAGAAACAATCTTCCGACAGGAGAATGGTCTTTACACCCACAGACAGTCGAACTGCTATGGAGGACATTTGGCAGAGCGAAAATAGACCTATTTGCGTCTCAAGAGAACGCTCATTGTCAGGAATTTTTCTCCAAGAGCAAGGACGCGCTGGCTCACGTCTGGCCCCGCTGCCCGCTCTATGCGTTTCCCCCTGTCACGCTCCTACCCCAGGTGTTAGAGCGAATCAGGGAGAGCGGATGCCCAGTGCTACTCGTCGCCCCATTTTGGACAAACCAAGCCTGGTTTCCAGTCTGACGAGTACCGCCCCGTGGCCGATACCGGTGAGGAGGGATCTCCTCTCGCAGGCAAACGGCTCGATCTGGCATCCTTGCCCAGAGCGTTGGTCCCTACATGTGTGGGCCATCAACGGGTACCCGTTAACCTCCCAGCGGGAGTGTTAAACACGATCACACAGGCTAGAGCTCCATCTACGAGGCGGCTCTATTCCTCAAAATGGTCTGTGTTCACTAGCTGGTGTACAGCGAGTGGTACTCCGCGCTCACGCTGTGGGGTGACGGAGGTTCTCTCCTTTTTACAAGAGCTTCTGGATAAGGGCAGAACCCCATCCACGCTTAAAGTTTATGTGGCGGCCATAGCAGCGTTCGCTGAACCACCGCTCGGCCAGTCATTAGGAAGGAACGATCTGGTCATTCGCTTCCTCAGAGGAGCTAAGAGGCTGAACCCTCCCAGACCTCCCTCAGTTCCCGTTTGGGACCTTTCCACGGTTCTGGAAGCCATGAAAGGTGCCCCATTCGAGCCAATACAGTGTTTCTTCTGGCTCTCGCTTCAGTGAAGCGCATAGGGGATTTGCAAGCGCTCTCAGTGAGCGCGACGTGTATGGAGTTTGGGCCTAATGACTCGAGAGTCATACTCAAACCAAAGCACGGATATGTTCCTAAATCCCTCAATACACCGTTTAGGGCACAGGTGATCGCCCTGCCGGTATCTGAAGAGGAAGGGGATGCAGGCTTCCTTTGCCCGGTCAGGGCGTTAAGGGCCTATGTGTCTCGCTCATCTGTTTTCAGACAGACGGAGCAGCTCTTTGTTTTGTTCAGCGGACGTTCTAAGGGACTAGCTGCGTCAAAACAGAGTCTATCCAGATGGATAGTTGATGCTATAGCGCTAGCTTACACATCCAGGGGCCTGCAATGCCCGATAGGTGTCAAAGCGCACTCCACAAGAGGCATGGCCTTGTCGTGGGCTTGGTCCAGTGGGATTGCCTTGCAAAATATCTGTATGGTGGCAGGCTGGGCCTCCCGGTCTACATTTATAAGGTTTTATAACCTCGAGGTTCCCGCTTTGCAAGCTAGGTTGCTCTCGGTTTAATTTTTCAGTATTTTTGCCCGATGCTATCGGCTCAGGATGCTGAAACTGCTAGAGCGTCGATCACTGATAGTCTGTATACTTCTGTGGGCAGTGCGCACCATATTTACCAGTCCAGTCCATATTTATAAGTCCCCCATATTTACCAGTCCAGTCCAGGCCGAGTTCGCCCTGGCTGTGTGGAACACTTGATATAACATGCTCTTATCAGAGCTCCATATTACAGGAATGATGCTATTCTAGCCCCTCTTCCCGGATTCTCTGTGAGTCTCTTGTGATTAGGCACTGTATGAGCCCCGGGCACCTGCCCTTGGGACTTTAGTGTTATGTCTCAAGCCCGCACAGCGTTTTACATTGTGTTCCCCTAGCGTAAGATACTTACGCAAGTACGAGAGACCTCTCGTAAGAGAACGTACTCGATTACTAACGTAACCTCGGTTCTCTCTAGAAGAGGGAACGAGTACTTGCGTATCTTGCCGTGCATGCGTCATGTTCTGATTCGCTTCAGCGATGAAAAACTGACCAAACCAGCCTCTCTGGGCCGTATTTATAGCCCTAGTCCCACCCGCTTTCGGCGGGACATGACGTAATGGGCGCGAAGCACCCTCATTGGTTCTGACGTCATGAGGGGCCTCTATCGATAGGCTGGTGCAGTTGCCGCAGAGCAGCCAATGGGCGCGCGAGCTGTCTCGCCCATGTCTGCATGCTGCTGCAATGCGTTTTACATTATTGCAAAATTAAGGATCATTTTTGGCTTCAATATCTCGAGGAAAAGAGGTTTTCCCCTAGCGTAAGATACTTACGCAAGTACTCGTTCCCTCTTCTAGAGAGAACCGAGGTTACGTTAGTAACCGAGTACGTTTTCGAATGTGTTCACTTTGGATTCATTAATAAAAACGCCGTCTCAGTGTGGACGGAAGGCCAAAACGGAGAGAAAAGTATACGTTTTCAAACGAAAAACTAAAAATGTGGTCGTTGTAGGACAGAGGTGGACAGTAACAAAGTACATTTACTTGAGTACTTAAAGAGGCTACATGCGATTTTCTGAAATTTAAACTCGCGACTGACACCTGTGGCCAAAAAACGGAACAGCTCTTCCTTTCTGCTCGCTCTCGTACGTGCACACTTCACAAGTCATCCGCTGCAAAGAAGTCAACATTATGTTTACAGAGGTAAGAACAGTCAAATACATATATTGTTTGAGAAACTAAGTTTGTTTGCTGACTAGCGGTGGTGGCAGAGTGATCTGAAACGTTTAACATGAACGCGCTTGACGTCACATCCGCAGACAGCGCGGGAAAAATCCGACCCGACAGAAAATAGAAAAAATTGGATACAGGCTATAGGTGCACCCACTGTGAGCGGACAAGGTGTCAGTATGCTCATCAGGAGATGTTTGAGTCATAAATGGTAAAATAAAAAGGCTATTGTTACGTTTATTTTGGGGAAAAAGTTGCATATAGCCTCTTTAAGTACACTTTTTGAGTATCTGTACTTTACTTGAGTATTCTTTTTTTGTGTGTGTGTGAAAACTTTTTACTTTAACTTCACTACTTTTGAAAGACAAATATCATACTTTTTACTCCACTACAGTTCTGTCAAGGTCCTTGAGTAGAAAGTAGTAATGTCACTCAGGGGATGATTTTGGTTCCAGGGGTTTTATTTTGGTTGGAAATGAAAGTCGGTTTCTGACGTCAACTCGACTGATGTTGGTTTCTGACGTCAACCCAATTTTCGTTTTCTACCACAATACAACGTCTGTCCAATGTTGGAGATTAACGTCAATCTGGTGTTGGATTCTGACATTAACCTGATTTTCATTTTCAGCGTTGGGTTTGGTCTTCTAAATGTGAATGTTGTCATTGTTTTGGTGCACACTAGCTTATAGAACAGTAAGGCTAACATATTCATACTAAAAGCCCCAAAACTTGAAATAGGGCACTATTTGAGGGAACAGCATATTTGGGTGTCCGAAACCATTGTGGACGTTATTGAGTGCACTTATTCAATCCCAATACCGGAACTGTGTTCTAGAAATAAATGTGATATTGATATGAGGGTAGGCAGGCATATATTCAGAGGCATAAGGTACTGTAAGTATTACACACAACAATGCAACAATAATAAAACAATGCATTGACATTTACTTTTGATACTTAAGTACTTTTAAAAACAAGTACTTCTGTACTTTTACTTAAGTAAAAATCGGTCTTTACAACTTTTACTTGTAACGGAGTAATATTTCACCAGTAGTATCTGTACTTTCACTCAAGTAAGGAAGTTGTGTACTTTGTCCACCTCTGGTGTAGGACCATGTATTTTGTTCAAATCTATGAACTGCAAGAGCTGTGCAGTTTCACAAAGCCTTCATTATAATGCATGGAAGGAAAAATTCAACATTAGACCATATCTTGCAAGTTATTGTTTTGTTAAATTAAGCTGGTCTAAGGCTAACACGAACAACCCCACAACATTTGAACAAAACTGTAGGCCTATTGGTTGATTATCCACGGCAGGAGAGTCAGGTATGAATTATGAATTAAATTATTCATGAAATGTGATTTCTTCATATTACCATAGAAAGGAAATGAAAAAGATGTATTAGTATGACACACTTGTCATTTAAAGGCCATAGACTGTGTTAAAGACCCACTGGATGGCGCCATTTATCAATTCACTGAACATTTAAAAACACAACAGCTTTATCAAAACAAAACGTATTTAATTTGTCATTATATTTGTTGGTATTGTGTTTCTAATGATAAAAAATACGCTTCGTTTGTTGAAATTTTAGTAAGTGCCTCCAACTAGTTTTTGTTGTTGTTGTCACCACTCACTCTTATTCATCTCCATTAGTCATGGACATCCAACTTCAGCTAATATTTTCTCAGAAACTTGGAGGATCTGAAACCAAAAAACATATGACCCTTCAACTATATGCGTGACCGACAGTATGGTCAGCACTAACTCGACAGTCACCGATGCTTGACACTTTACCTGAACATCTATCAGTTGGCTTGGCTGGGGAGAGACATAGTAATTGTGTAAAAATTTAACTACATAGGCTACTCCAACAGAAAGTCCAACAAATACTGAGTCATTCCTTACAGCATTGTGAAATCTGGAAGTTTTTTGCTGTGTTTTTGTCGCAACAAAGGCACACAAGAAGTGTGAGAAAGCAGAAGAAACTTTACGGGTGAGCTGTGTGTGTTTGGACTTCAGGCGAATTAAGTGCGACCACCTGATTCGACAGACAGGAACATAGGGCTCAACTTTATTTACAATTGTCTGGGTGTGAATCGTCTTTTTTTTTCTTTTTTTTTTGAGATAGAGAGAGAGAGAGAGAGAGAGAGAGAGAGAGAGGTAAGTTTCCATAACTTGATTTTTTATAATTAATTGTATGTGGCAGTGACAAACATTAGCCTATTCATGGGTTTCATCCGGTCCCTTTCCACAGGTGTATAAAATCAAGCACCTAGATTATGAATGCAGACTGCATTGTGCTTGATTAATTGTTAATACACCTGTGGAAAGGGACCGGATGAAATCCATGAATACAGATTCGATATGTAGACAGATATATCCACCAGCATTACAAACGGTTTTGACTAGAGTGTTTAGTTTCAGATATCTAAATTGAAGTGAACGAGAATGCTAATCTCTGTGGTATATTGGACTAGTATATTAGTTTGTGCATTCATTTATTTGATTTAACACTATTCTAAAGGAAAATATGTCTATAAAAAAATCCCTTAATGTTTCTTAGAAAAACAGGATTTCCATTCATGCAAGTTTTAAGAGGAAACAGCTGTTTTGGGGTTCATAAAAGTTCATAGATACTTTTCAAACTAAATTCAGAACGCTGTTCTGATTTAATGACAAATAAGTGTGTCCACGGTTAAGGATTCTTCATTTCTTTGTATTCATGTTGGTACTATGTGTTTCCTTTTAAATCTATCTATCTATCTATCTATCTATCTATCTATCTATCTATCTATCTATCTATCTATCTATCTGTCTGTCTGTCTGTCTGTCTGTCTGTCTGTCTGTCTGTCTGTCTGTCTGTCTGTCTGTCTGTGTGTGTGTGTGTGTGTGTGTGTCTGTCTGTCTGTGTGTGTCTGTCTGTGTGTGTGTGTCTGTGTGTGTGTGTGTCTGTGTGTCTGTGTGCAGTCCTTGGCAAAAGAAAAAAATTATAAAAATGGCCCAACCCAAAATAGGAAAATATCTTTTTAACCACAAACCACTGGTCAGGAAATTAGCAAGAATTGCACAAATACTGTAAAGTAACTTTACAACGGAATAGCCTTTCCCAACTTACAGACAGCTTTTTGCTGGAGTCAGTGTTGTTCCACTTAATGTTAATGGCTTCAAACATTTCATGAGTAGTTGAAAAATGTCTGCTAGTTCATTTGAGTTCAATATGAGACCAAATATTCACTACAGGGTTCAAATCTGGACTCTGACCAAGGCCAAAACATGAGCCTGATGGACTTGTTCTCAAGCCAGTTCTTGATTGTCTTTGCAGTTTGGGCAGCAGCATCGTCTTGTTGAAAAATAGCATCTGATCATTCCTCTTTAGATAAGAACTTTTCATTTGTGGGAAGCAAGCCATTCTGTTATATTTTCCTGTACCTCAAAGCATTAAATTACTTTTCACAATGAAGTAGCTCACCCATACCAGCAGCTAAAAAGCCTCCTCTTCCTCCATGATTCACTGTGGTAGAGATGCATTTATTATTATTTCTCAATAGATTTTCAAAGAAACTGATCTGGTGCATCACTATGCAACTCGTGTTTCATTGTGATTCATCAGTCCACACACAACTTCCATATTCTGCCAAAAACTCAACATATTTGCTCAAATTTTCTTATTTCCTTGCCATAATTTTGCCCAGGAGTGCTATGTATATTGCTTTATCAGCATTTATAGATCAGCATTTAGGACAGTTGTATAACCTTGACTTTTTGCCCCATTTTAAGATGTATATGTATTTGCAGACCTAATGCCAGCCACTTCTGAGGAGCAGCAGGGCCTCTAAAATGAGTTTCCTTGAAAAGAGCGAGGAAGGAGTTTCTGTTCAGGCTAAAAGTCCAGGAACTCCAGGACCCAGCTGTGTGTCTATGAAGAGTGACGTATCTATGGGCATACCACCTGAATTCAGTGGTGAAGCAGCGACCTCTGACCCCAAGTGAGAAACCAGATTACATCATAATAACTTATAAAGTAAAGACGGATAAACATAGGCATGCTTCCTTTCCATGGTTTATCTGTAAGCATATTCACATATCTTTAGCACGTGGCTGTGTATTAATGAAAAGTGACAGTCCAATGAAAAACATTGATTAGCAAATATGATTAGCTCACACTCAGACACTTTTAAGGGCATGCAGTGCTAACGATATGACCAGATAACACATTTAAAGTCTCTCTGCAGGGATTTGCTCCAGGTTCGTTCCACATGTGGAGTGTGTGAGCAGGTTCTGAGAGACCCAGTGTCTATTTCCTGTAGACATAGTTTCTGCAAACAGTGTATCAGCTGCTACTGGACTAAGTCCAGTCCATCAGAAGACTTTGACTGTCCTCAGTGCAGGAAGAGATCTAGAACACGGCCCATTCTACAAACAGATAAAGTCTCGGGAGGATCCAGATCTGCTGGTTCTGCTCTTTGTTACACAAAAGCAGCCCGGCTGGAGGAGGCTAAAAACCTGGAGCCGGTGGTGGATGATGTCCTGCAGAGAGTCAAAGAGAGACACAAAACCAGCATGAGGAACAAGTATGAGAACTTATTTGAGGGAATCAGACTACAGGATAATCAAACCCTCCTGAACAGGATCTACACACAGCTCTATATCATAGAGGGAGAGAGTGAAGGGGTGAATGAAGAACATGAAGTGTTACAGATGGAGAAAACACCCAGGACACAACATTCACAAGACACTCAAATCCACTGCAATGACATCTTTAAATCCTTAACTGAACTAGGATGTGAGGGGAAGAGAAGAGAGGGGAATGACACAATAAAGACTGTTCTTACTAAAGGCGTCGCTGGAATTGGAAAAACAGTCTCTGTCCAGAAATTCATTCTGGACTGGGCTGAAGGAAAAGCTAATCAGGATGTTGATTTCATGTTTGTGCTTCCATTTCGAGAGTTGAACCTGATTAAAGATCATCAGTACAGTATTCGCAAACTTCTGCTCGACTTTCTTCCTTAACTTCATGATGTGGACTCAAAGATTTATGATGAATGTAAAATGGTGTTCATCTTTGATGGTCTGGATGAAAGCCGAATTACAATGATGTTTTCAGATGGACAGAAAGTTTCTGATGTGAATGAGTCTTCATCAGTGGGTGTGTTGATGTCAAATCTAATTAGAGGAGAGCTGCTTTCTTCTGCTCTTATCTGGATCACCTCCAGACCAGCAGCGGCCAATCAGATCCCTTCAGAATGCATTAACCGGGTGACAGAAATTCAGGGATTCAATGACCCTCAGAAGGAGGAATATTTCCGGAAGAGGATCAGCGATCAGCATCAAGCCAGCAGAATTATCTCACACATCAGAAGATCAAGAAGCCTCCACATCATGTGCCACATACCCGTCTTCTGCTGGATCTCGTCCACTGTGCTTCAGAACATCCTGAAACAAGACGACGGTGCAGAAATCCCTCAAACTCTGACTGAAATGTACATCCACTTCCTGATCATTCAGATAAACATCAGGAATCAGAAGTATGATGAGAGAGATCCGGGAAGACTCCTGCAATTCAACAGGGAAGTGATTTTGAAACTTGCAGAACTTGCTTTCAAACAACTGAAGAAGGGCAACATCATGTTCTATGAGGAGGATCTGAGGGAATGCGGGATAGATGTCATTGACGCCTCGGTGTATTCTGGGATTTGCACCGAGATATTTAAAGAAGAGTCTGTGATTCATCAGAGGAAAGTCTTTTGCTTCGTGCATTTGAGCTTTCAGGAGTTTCTGGCTGCTGTTTATGTGTTTTATTGTTATGTAATTAACACTGTGGAGGCACTAAGGTTTTTTGATTCCCTGCATAATTTGCTCAGAGGAGCTGTAGATAAAGCCTTAGAAAGTGAGAATGGACACCTGGATCTTTTCCTCCGGTTCCTGCTGGGCATCTCACTGGAGTCCAATCAGAAACTCCTAAAGGATCTACTGACCAACACTCACAGCTGTTCAAGGAGCATTGAGAAAACAACTGCTTGCATTAAAGACAAAATTAAACATGGACGTAATCTTTCAGCTGATAGATCCATCAATCTTTATCTTTGTCTCTTTGAAATGAAAGATCAGACTCTGTACAGAGAGATCCAGGAGTTTCTGAAATCAGACAAATACTCAGAGAAGAAGCTTTCTTCTGCACTTTGCTCAACAATCGCCTACATGTTTCAGATGTCAGACGAGGTGCTGGAGGAGCTTAATCCCAAGACATTTAATACATCGGAAGAAGGTCGAAGAAAACTCTTACCAGCTGTGAAGAACTGCAGAAAAGCTCTGTGAGTGTTAAATTCTCATATTACTTAAGAACTGAATGGTGCTTTTTTAAATAATTTGCATAAATTTAAGTTTTTACAACTTTGCAGATTTTCCCTTATTAAGCTCTGCTAAGACTTATTAAGAATCTGGCAAAATCCGACTAAACAGTCAGTAGGCATGACAGTCTTGAAAGTTATCAAGTTGTTTTGAGTGAGCTTGTGAGATGCAGGCTTAAAGATGAAGTATGGAAGATATGTTTTATGTTTAAATACATTTTCTTAACCCAGTTTATTGTTCATTGTCTACTACTATTATGTCATTCATGAGTTTATCTCCCCCCAAAAGCACCATCAAAACATTGAGAGTGGTAGCAGGCTGAGAGTTTGGGGGCGTGGCTACTGTGGTAGGCTGAGAGTTTGGGGGTGTGGCTACTGTAGCTGGCTGGGAGTTTGGGGGTGTGGCTACTGTAGCAGGCTGAGAGTTTGGGGGTGTGGCTACTGTTGTAGGCTGAGAGTTTGGGGTGTGGCTACTGTAGTAGGCTGAGAGTTTGGGGGTGTGGCTACTGTAGCAGGTAGGGAGTTTGGGGTGTGGCTACTGTAGTAGGCTGAGAGTTTGGGGGTGTGGCTACTGTAGCAGGCAGATAGTTTGGGGTGTGGCTACTGTAGTAGGCTGAGAGTTTGGGGGTGTGGCTACTGTAGCAGGTAGGGAGTTTGGGGTGTGGCTACTGTAGTAGGTTGAGCGTTTGGGGGTGTGACTACTGTAGTAGGCTGAGAGTTTGGGGGTGTGGCTACTGTAGCAGGCAGATAGGTTTGGGCGTGGCTACTGTAGTAGATGGAGAGTTTGGGACGTGGCTACTGTAGCAGGCGGTCTTTAGCCGCGTTTAGCCGGTGTAGGACCATGATTGACACGTTACATGGGAAAAGACTTTCAGCTTCGGTTACAAAAGTGCAAGCCAAAGTTTCAACCTTCAAAATTTTAACCTTCAAAAGTTAAATATGTGATGAATTTGAAATGTGTTTTGTTCTCTTACAGTCTTGCTGACTGTAATCTCACTGATAAATCTTGTGAGATTGTGGCCTCAGCTCTACAGTCATCAAACTCCGTACTGAGAGAGCTGGACCTGAGTAACAATGACCTGCAGGATTCAGGAGTGAAGCTTCTCTCTGATGGACTGAAGAGTCCAAACTGTCAACTAGAGAAACTGAGGTTTCTAAGAGTTTTTTACAGTTAAATTATTTTGACAAAAATACAATCCTGTGTGAAAGTTACATGCAAGCTGCCCATATGGTTCCAGACACAGTCACTTTTAATATCTGGTCTAATACTATGTGTAAATTATTTACCACATGTACAACAGTTCTAAAAACCTGTCTTAAACTGTTCTAAAAACAGCGTGTGTGTGTGTGTTTGAAGATTATCTGACTTTTGATATGCATGTTTAGATTATCTGGCTGTATGGTGACAGAGGAAGGCTGTTGTTGTCTGGCCTCAGCTCTGAGTTTAAACCCATCACACCTGAGAGAGTTGGATCTGAGCTACAATTGCCCAGGAAACTCAGGAGTCAAGATGCTCTCGGATCGACTGAACCACCCAAACTGCACACTGGAGATACTCAAGTATGTAGACCTGAAATTGTGTAGTGTACATTAGGGGTGTATATCACACTAAATGATGCAATTTTTGCAGATACCACAACACATGCCACGATTGGATTACGATTAAATTAGATTCAGGGGTATATTGATCAATATATCGATAATACGATATTATGTGCCTATTTTACACCATCAGTTTTTTATTTTTTATTAACTTACAAATGCAACCAAAACACATAATATGAACATTTAACTGAAATGTGCAAATCATTGGGACATCCACAACAAAAAGTACACTTTAGTTTTTTAATATAGAAAAACAGAGGGGGAAAAAGCAATAATAACAGTCAACATGCAAACTCTGGACAAGTGATAGAAGATGATGGTTTGTCCTGATGGTGAAGACCATTTTTATATGCCTTCTTCTGTGTTGTTTAGTTTGGACCACGGAGAGTCCTTCAGGATCACACCAGGACTGCGGAAATGTAGGTTCTCGCTCTGACACACACTTCATGAACATTCAGTTTTTTTTCAATTCAATATTATTGTGCTTTTATAATACAAATGACCCAAAAACAGTCATAGAATAGTGCCAAAGACAAAGATGACAAAATCAAGGATCTTTAGTGATATCACTGATGTTTTAATCTCTCTTCAGATTCCTGTCATCTCACATTCGATCAAAACACAGTGAACACTCATCTCATTCTGTCTGAGAACAACAAAAAGGCAACATATTTGGAAGAGGAGCAGCCATATCCTGATCATCCAGAAAGATTTGAGCACTACGAGCAGGTTCTGTGTGGAGAGAGTCTGACTGGACGCTGTTACTGGGAGGCTGAATGGAGTGGCTGGAGTCATATAGCAGTCACATATCGAGGCATCAACAGGAAAGGAGGGAGCGACTGCAGGTTTGGACTCAACGAAAAGTCCTGGAGTCTGGTCTGCTCCGGTAAAAATTACTATGCCAGGCATAATAATGCAAGAACTGACGTTCCCGCGCCCTCGTCATGTTCTCACATTATAGGAGTGTACCTAGATCAGCCAGCTGGCTCTTTGTCTTTTTACAGTGTTTCCTCTGAAACAGGCAAAATGATCCACATTTACACCTTCCACTGCACATTCACTGAGCCCCTCTATGCAGGATTTGGTGTTGGGGTTGACAACGGCTCTTCAGTGTGTTTATGTGAAATACAGAAGATGTAAGGCAGGTGTGTCAAACATTCAGACCGCGGGCCAAATACAGTCTGTGGATTTTTTTTTCTTTTTTTTTTAATTACGCAACATTTGTGCTAAAATATGCTTAAATTATTTATTTATTATGTTAGTGTGATATTTAATCTGTGTGCCATGCACAAAGAAACTCTGGTCAGTGACGTCACATTATTTATATTATTATAAATGGCACATTTCAGAGAGAGTTCAATGCTTCAGAAGTGTTTTCTACCAGTGCATAACTTACATTTGACTATTATATTCTTATTTGGAAATAAGTGTATATAAATAACTTTGTGCTTGTATTTCTATTTTGCATCCTAAGTCTGTTAAACATTATTTTATATATTTATGTCAAACAGACAAAGCATAACAGAGAAAGGCAGTGCAATAATGTTAGCTATTTCTTGTTGGAGGTTACAAGTAGTTATTATAACATCATTGAATTACTACTGTTAGTCAGAAGTGTCTTAAATATACAGAGAAAATAAATGTCATATTAAAGTTTTTTCCTGATCACCATTTTGTATATAAACTATAAGAACATGACGTTAGACAATGTCTGTCCTTGATCATGTGTTGCACTGTGAATCTAGGTTAAAAACATTTATATGGCTACACGTACAACCCAATTTAATGTCTTTTCCTTTAACAATGTCTAAAGATCCACAAAATCATTAAGAATAGATATATGGTCAGGTGTATACCATTCATAGCACATGCCAGACCACCAGCATGCTGCATCAGCTATGATATTCTACATTGTATTTTTTTAAAGAAACGTTGCCATACTTTTAAGAAACCAAGAATTTATAGCTCATATTGAAAATGAAATTTCAAAACAACATATGTAGCTACTACAACGAAAATCTAACTTCGGCATATTAGTGCCAAAATATAATATATGTAGTATTTCAGGTGTATACCACATGGATTCTTTTCTGACATTTAAATAGGCCTTAAAAATTCAGTAAAATGCTTTAAGTTATAATAATACTAATAAAAGTTCTTCAAGTAATTATAAAGAATTGTGATTGGTTCATCCTGTCCAGCGTTGAGAAAAGTAACAAGCCTCATATGATACGGTTCATTCATTTAAGCAGCGATCGGGATAAAAAAATTACATTTGATGAAAAGCACCTACAAACTTTAATAGCCTAAAAATATAACACTGTAAAATATACAGTGAATAGTTAATATAGTTATTGTTTTAACCCACCACACTAGACCTGAAAGAGTAATGAAGACTTTTATTTTGAAACACGTCTCCCGGAAGCAATTAAGTTACTGTCTCTGAGAGAAATCCTGACAGCTCTGAGTTTAAGTACAGCAGTGTCTCACAGTTTACTAACTTCATCATGACCGATTCTTTGCTTCGCTGGACTGTTGATAAGTTAAAGCATGGTTTTGGATTAGAGGCAAGCGACGACATTGTACAGTAAGTACATTTCAGTAGATGTTTATGCCTCTGGAGAATGAATTGTGCGCGAGTCTGTCTAATGCCAATTGTATAATTGCTGTAAAATATAAATGACAGAACTGACAATGTGTACAAATTCGTCTATATGTAAGTCATTTCATGTATAATAACGAGCAGAGATAACTTGGTGGGCCGCACTCTTGTGAAAAAATAATAACGTACCATGTTTTTTGACATCGTACTTCTAATAATACGATGGCACGACAAAAGTACATGGAAACACCTTGGTACATGATTATGTCATTTAGTCCCATACCGCTACATAAATGTTTATAATAACCATAAGTGAAAGATATATTAATGTTATGTGAAATGTATGTGGTGAATAATAAACACATGGCAGACAGTAGATTCTTTATAGTTTGTGATGGGTATGTTTGGGCATCCAGTATCCAGTCTTTGTGGAAATAAGTGAGAAGAAACATAGTGTGTCGGCCCACATCTGGTACACATGGATTCCACACGCCTTGGATGTGGGCCGGATCTGGGCCGACACTATATGTTGCTGTCTGGGGTGTAAGTCAGTAAAATGCCTGTATTTGTTTTGTTTTTCCAGGTACATCCTTTCCATTGACAATGCTGATGAAATTGTGGAGTATGTTGGAGATCTCTTACAAGGAACCGAGGGGAAGAAGCAGGAGTTTGTGGATGAGCTGGTGCAGAGATGGCAGAGGTGTCGAAAGCAATCGCCTGATGGTCTGGGAGGCGTCTTCAGGATAGAGCCAGTCATGGGTAAATACAGACACACTGATGGTTTCCGTTTCAATACATAATTAAGAATTTAACTTAAAGGGTTAGTTCACGCAAAAATGAAAATTCTGTCAGTACTGTCAAAACAAAACAAAAATAATGACTTTATTGTACTTTATTGGTTGTACGTCAGAAGGTAGGCTCACTATTGGCCAGCATCACACACATGGCCAACGTCGGCCAATAGTGAGCCTACGTTCTGACGTATAATCCAGAAGCGCTGCGCTGTTACAACCCTCCCTCTTCAAGCTGCCGTTTATCTGCCTTCATTTTGCATGCAACATCAAACCTCAAAATCCAATTGATCCAATTGTTACTGTTGCTATGTCCGACAAGCCACGCCGTTCTCACGCCACACCATGTTCTCACGCAGTGAAACACACATCGCGGAGCAGAAAGGACACTGACAACTCACTGACAGACAAGGTCAGACCAGGTTAATTTTGATATGAAACAAAGTCTCACCTTTCAAATTTGGTCTTTTTAAAAAAAAGAAAGAAAATTAAACAATAAATACCGTTTTGTGGCTCTTTAATGTGCAACTCTACATCGAGTTTTCTACTTAAAATCCTCCAACGTTAATCTATTAACTCTCCTGACTGCTTTGTCGGACAATAGAGCTGGTAAGTCCCGCCCCTTCCGCTAACCCCACTGGACCTCTAGGTTGAAAAATCGTCAATGCAAGTGAATTTAGCGGGTAGAAGTTTGATACGGTTAGACTTTGTGTGAGAGCACTTTGTGGACTACAACTCTTCGTTGCTTTCGATGTGGAATCAGACGGGAATCTGAAGAAAGAACAGCCCATTTGGTTTGAATGATGACATTTGAGTACAAAACACACATGCATCTCGATCTGTCTCCATAGATTATCACAGCATTAGCACCGTGATTTGACAAGTGGAGGGAAAATGTGTTATGGGGTGACGTCACATAGGCGACATGTAGTCTTTACGTTATGTCTTTTCCACAACTGCTAGCCAAAGAATCATACAATATACTGTCAAACTCGTAACATGAAAAATTATAGAAAAAATTCACAGACAACATATGTTCACATTCAAACGGGACCAGAAAATAATTTTCTCACATTCACTTGCATTGACGATTTTTCAACCTAGAGGTCCAGTGGGGTTTTACGGATGGGCGGGACTTACCAGCTCTATATTGGTGGATGGCGGATTATGATTGGTCAGATCACCTGTCCATCAAACTCCCTGCGGGGTCAATTTACAACCAATGAATAGAACCAAGTCCCCAATCTACTTTTTTTTTTTTCAATAGGTCACAATACAGAAAAAAAGACAATGTCAATTTTATCGCAACTTTAAAAAGTACTAAACAGCACTTCTATATTGCTTGATCTCTCCATCCCCTGCCAATAATATTGTAATAGCTACGGAAATATATCTGTTGAGTGTCAATAAAGTAATATTGTATGAAATATCTGCCCCAGAGGGTCTAGACACAACTCCCAAAGACAACCAGAAGAAGACCAAGCGAAAGGGAAGAAACAAGCAAGAGATTGCGACCGTCTGTCAGGCAGAGCCGGAGCCTGTGAAAACTCCCATTGACTTGATGAAGGTATGTCATTTTATTTAAATATGGTAAACTCTTATATATGAGGTTGAACTGGAAAGACTTACAGAGGGATTTACTTGCTGTTATCAGGCTCAGGAGAACAGCGGCTCCGGCTCAGTGAAGAAGAAGAACAAGTTTGTGAATCTGTATGCTAAAGAAGGTGGAGATAAGCTGGCGGTTCTGCTGCCGGGCCGTCAGTCCTGCGAGTGTTTGGCTCAGAAACACAGACTCGTCAACAACTGTCTGAGCTGCGGACGGATAGTGTGTGAGCAAGAGGGATCCGGGCCCTGTTTGTTCTGCGGCAGTCTGGTGAGCTTGGTCCTCTTACTCATCAGTGTGGTCTGTGTTCGTGATTAGCTGTGTTTCCACCGCAGGAACTTTGGGGTGGTACTGTGTGTGTTTACACTAGGGCTGCATGATATTGAAGAAAAATGCGATATTCGATAACTCATTAAATAATGCGATACGATAATGCTTGAAGTGTGTAAAATAAACTTAAATTATCTTTAAAATATATTTAAAATAACCTACATACGAGTTTCACATTCTTTTTGTGACAAGAAAACATCCCTACAGCTTCTGACAGTGAACATCAGTGTTTTACTGTCGCGTAAGAAGTGTTATTTTAGCATCAGTGTTATTTTAGCATCAGTGTAAACCACGGGGTTCAGGGGTTCAGGTTATCCTACATTAGGGTTATTTAACAACACAAACTGAATAATCAAATGTAATAATAAAACACTGCTTAGTTTTCACTGTATGAATTAAATAAATCCTGATTCCTATTAAAGCTACAAAAGTTATTCAGCCGAGAGCAGCGAGTGATTTTCTCTTCGTCTTTTGTTCATGACCCCAGTTATTGCAAGCCGTTGCGATATGTATATCTCAATATACTGTATACATTTGTGATATTTTGATATATTGTGCAGCCCTAGTTGACACCGCAGGAATCAGGGTCTAAATTAAATTCCTGTTCAATATTTCCCCCTCAGAAAGTCCCTGCTCACCAGGGAGTACTTTTTCAAAGTTCAGGAACTTTCAGGGGGTGGGACTTGTGCGCTGAACATGCTGATTGGTCGAGTTCATGCCGCATTTTGATTGGTTGACTTGCACAAAGTAAATGAAAGTCTTGTACAATTTTTGACTTTAACTGGATTCGAATGATCATGAAACCATTCTCATTACCATTCAAATCTTTTACTTTTGAGTTCGTTTGTAGTTTTTAACTGTATTTTCGATCGAGTAAAATGAAGCCTTGGTGAACGTAAGACTCTTCTTTGAAAAACATAAAAAAATCTTTCAGATCCCAAACTTTTCAATCATAGTATAAATATTGACTATAGATATTTTCACTGGCCATGGAAAAGCTTCTATTTCTGTATCTTGTCTAATCTTACGGACCTTGCCAATTTGATTATGATAGTGATGAACAACTGTTTAAGAAGCCTTCATTATCACCGTTTAACATTTTTCACACATAATTCAGGTCTGTACAAATGAGGAGCAAGAGATACTGCAGCGAGACTCCAACAAAAGTCAAAAGCTCCGTAAAAAACTCATGGGAGGTGAGACATGAAGTGATTGTACAGTATGTGTTTTCCTTTGACTTGTAGCATTTGTGTGACACTGACAGCCTTTTGTTTTTCTGCGTGGACCCAGAGGGAACTGACCGGGACTATCTGCCCCACCAAGAGGCCAGGATGAAGACCGGTCTGGACAAAGCCGTAAAGCACAAAGACAAACTTCTGGAGTTTGACAAGAACAGGTCTGCCTGTCCAAATACACTGTTGTGGTGTGATTGCCAGGGTTAGATTAATTTCAACCTCGGAATTGCCCACTGATCATCTAAAGTGCAATGCACTCACATAGCTTAAGCCCGGGACGCACCAAGCCGACTAAGTTTTCTCAGTGTGTTCCGCACCATCGGCTGAAATTGGTCCTCGTCTGCTTTTTTCGGCCGATTCGACATATTGAATCGGCGTTGTGCCGTCGGTGAAGGAGGGAACTCTGATTGGCTGTTCAGCTTAATGAACGAGTCAGTGCACGAGAATAATAGCAAAACAGCAGCAAAGAAGTCGAAACGGTACAGATGGACGCTGTTCTAATTAGGGCTGAACGATTAATCGCAATAAAACTGCACGCGATTTGGCAAAGGTTGCGATTATCTTATGCGCAGTGGTCAGTGGAGTGCGGCTGATTGGTAGTAAATACTGCTCCATCTGAACACCAGAGGGCGCTCTCACACAAACACGATAAATATGCGCCGCCGCTGAAGTACAATAATGTGCATCATTCCAGGAAATCCCTATCGCTGTAGCTGAATAAACAGAAGATTGAAACGCTTTGATTAAACATGACTAATAAACACACGACTGCCTTATTCTGTGTAAGGCGGCACATCATCTCACAGAAGGATGAGCTCAGCTGTCCTTATGAAGTGAGTTTGGAGTAAATGCATGTTATTAAATGTTGTCTGTTGTTGGACAAGAGATTCATAAATGCTTCTCGTGTTTGGAAAGATGTTTGACGCGTGTTGTTTTTTCAAATGCACGTTATAAGTGACTCAAACTCACAGTGCTTTCAGAGTGAGCAGCGTTTACAGAGCCGATCATCAATGACAACAAGCTGTGCATAACAAATAATCGCAGCCTTTGTGATTTTAAAAGTGCGATTACATGTAAATTGCGATTAATCGCCATGAGTGTTCCTTGGCGAATATTTTTCAATATTAACATGAGCGGAGTGGAATAAAGAAAGTGTTTAGCAGGAATGATATTCAAAACGGTAAGCACGCACTGCTTTGTTTATGGTTTGTGTATCTGCAGCGTCGGTTTCCCTTTTTGAATGACGAATATAGATGAATATATCTGCCGAAATAGACGGTTGTCTCATTTACACGCAGGCGCAGAACACGCATTCTAGCTGACAGTCGGCTGTAGTCTCTCTCGGTGTGTTCAAGTGCAGCTTTTCCCCCCGACGCGAGGCGACAACACAGTCGGCTTTCATCAGCGCTAGTTCGTCGGCGTCGGTTTGGTGTGTCCCGGGCTTTAGACTTTTAAAGTGTCATGAACCCCTTGTTTTAGCACTGATCGTTCACACCTCAGGGTTCAAAAAGTCTCAAGAAATGGGCATGCAAAGTTGTGGGATGAGGGGAGACAACAACCAATGAAACATGGACCTGCAACACCTGCGACCTGCGATATGTGCGCATACACTCAGGGTTCCCACGGGTCCAACGAAAATGTATTTTCTGCAAGAAGTTTTCTGGAAAAAAATCCATATTATTCCCTCCGGTCCGCTAATGTGTTATTTCGCCAACACTACGTGGCCTATGCGTACTAGCTTGCTTGATTTACGTTAGTTACACGCATTTGCTCAAATATTTTATGTAATGTAATGTTTAATTGCTTTGCTTTAAGATAATGTAAACCCATGAGGCAAGAAGAACTTAAAAGCATATTCATATACAAAACTTCTGGTTACATGAGCCTAAGCTCCTTTAAAAAGAAATCCATGCATCATTTTAGAATACAGTATAGGATGTACCGAATATTCTTCAGTTTTATGTAAAACAGAATAGAATATCAGATCTCTGTCATATGGCCAAAAATAAATGCAAAAAAGAAGAAGCTTTTTTGCATAGTTGTGTTTGACACATGAAACCTGGAACAATGCATCTTACAAGGTAACACGATGAGTTTTGGAGTCCTTGAATTAAAGGATAATTCCGGTATTTAACACCTTGAGTCTATTTTGTAGTTCGTTATGGATGAACTAGAGTGGTGGACACAGAAATTTTGACGATGGGTCCTGTCTCGACTTTTTGACTCTTTTAGAATCACCTTTGACCGCTTCAGAGTGGCTGTCTATGGGCATGCACGAACATGTCCTTAAAACAACCCTTAACGTTCGTTTTTCAAAGCTGTGTAACTCACCGAGTGGTTAGTGGTGTTCTACTAACAACCAAGTCCCCACGTTAAGTCCTTGAATTTGAGGGTATTGGACCTGGAAAGTCCTTGAGTTTGAAGTTAACCAAGGTGTGGGATGGGAACCCTACAACTATGCTGATTCATGTTTAGAGAACTAGAGTTCCCGGAAGAACGAAATTGCTCAGAATAACCAATTTCTACTTTTTGATAACATTTATGAGTGCTTGTAGTATTTTCAGTGATGTGTAGCCTCTATCTCAAAAAATGTGTTTTGGGGTTTCATGACCCTTTCAACAATCTGACGTCTTCCACTTTCTTTTAGTGTTAAGAGGACACAAGTCTTGGATGATGAATCCGATTATTTTGCAACGGACTCGAACCAGTGGCTTTCTCCAGGTGAGAGGGAGGCCTTACGCAAGCGAGACGAGGAGCTCCGGGAGCTTCGACACGCCTCCCGCAAAGACCGCAAGATCACACTCGACTTTGCGGGTAGACGAGTGCTGAATGAAGGGGAGAATCTGACTCCGTACTACCAGAAGTAAGAAGCCAGATTCATAATTAGTTGTTTCTGTTATTTCATTTTTGATGAATCTTATGCCGGGTTCAGACTACACGATGTCAGCCTGATTTTGGCGTGATCTGATGCATGGTTTCGTGGTGATTTGTAAACGACGATGGGCGTCAGGATGCAAGAATCGATCGTTTTATCTCATATAGTGCATCATCGTGGATGAAACTGATGCCGCATCTGCAACGCTTCACAACGCCCCCGACAAAAAGACTAGCATGTTTAATTTTTTTTGTCGGACCTCCAAAATGGTTTTCGTCACGTGTATGGAAGCTTGTTTCCGCCACAGAATAAAAAATAAAGAAGGTAATTGTGACTTTTTATCTCAGAATTCTTGACTTTTATCTCAGAATTGCATGTTATAAAGTCAGAATTGTGAGAGAAACTCGCAATTCTGAGGAAAAGTCTTTTTTTTTCTTCTTAGAATTGGACTTCAATTCTAGTTTATATCTCACAAATATGAGAAATCATGTCAGAATTGCGAGATATAAAGTCGCAATTGCATGTTATAATTGCAAGAAAAATTGCGTGTTATAATTGCAAGAAATTGTAAAGTCAGAATTGCGAGTTTATTTCTCACAATTGTTTATTTCTCGCAATTGTGAGTTTATATCTAGCAATTGTGTTTATTTCTCGCAATTGTGAGTTTATATCTAGCAATTGTGTTTATTTCTCGCAATTGTGAGTTTATATCTAGCAATTGTGAGTTTATATCAAGCAATTGTGAGATTATATCTAGCAATTGTGAGTTTATATCTAGCAATTGTGAGTTTATATCTAGCAATTGTGAGTTTATATCTAGCAATTGTGAGTTTATATCTAGCAATTGTGAGTTTATATCTAGCAATTGTGAGTTTATATCTAGCAATTGTGAGTTTATATCAAGCAATTGTGAGTTTATATCTAGCAATTGTGAGTTTATATCTAGCAATTGTGAGTTTATATCAAGCAATTGTGAGTTTATATCAAGCAATTGTGAGTTTATATCAAGCAATTGTGAGTTTATATCAAGCAATTGTGAGTTTATATCTAGCAATTGTGAGTTTATATCTAGCAATTGTGAGTTTATATCTAGCAATTGTGAGTTTATATCTAGCAATTGTGAGTTTATATCTAGCAATTGTGAGTTTATATCAAGCAATTGTGAGTTTATATCTAGCAATTGTGAGTTTATATCTAGCAATTGTGAGTTTATATCTAGCAATTGTGAGTTTATATCTAGCAATTGTGAGTTTATATCTAGCAATTGTGAGTTTATATCTAGCAATTGTGAGTTTATTTCTCGCAATTGTGAGTTTATATCTAGCAATTGTGAGTTTATATCTAGCAATTGTGAGTTTATTTCTCGCAATTGTGAGTTTATTTCTCGCAATTGTGAGTTTATTTCTCGCAATTGTGAGATAATCTGAATTATCTCGCAATCTGAATTGCAAGATGTTGACTCGAAATTGCGAGGAAAAAATTATCGCAATTATCTTTTAATATTTAAAATTATTCTGTGGTGGAAACAAGCTTCCATGCCTCTGTGATGTTGACCAATAGGAGCACAGAAGCTCTTTCGTACACACCTTTCAAACATGATGAAATGAAAAAGAGACGATGATATTGGTGCTGCTAGCCTATAGGTGTAATTACGCAATAGAGGAAAGGTTCGTGGAGCGATGGCAACAATACTTCTGCCTTTATGAGGTTTCCTCGAGGGACGACAACAACAACAGAGTTAAAAAAGCGAAATGCTGGCGAACGATAGCGGAGGCGTTCAGCAACCTGGTGAGAACTAGAATTAGCATTAGGCTAGTGCAACCATTGTTAGTGTACGTACGCTCTTGTTTCCGTAAATCAGTTGCTAGTTAAAGTCTCTCTGACATCACACACGTCGTTAAAGACGCCAAGCGATGTGCAACATGCGGTCAGACATGTTTCATGTTTTTATAATTCAGGAATCAAAATTGCACAATCTGACTATTGTAACAGACAAAACTATCATGTAGTCTGAACCTGGCATAAAGCTTTCACAGAGCATGTTAGCATATTTTTTTGAAGTATTATGCTGTCTTTAAGTCCTCGTGGGAGGTTCCTACTTAATAATTCAGAAGTCATTATTATGACGTGAGGTGTGTTCAAGCGATTTTTGGTTGGGGTGAAATAGACACATTGGTCAATTTCTTTCTTTTTTTTCCCCCAATAATTTTTTTTCTGCCATGATATTTTAAATGACACGTCTCCAACTCAAAGCTCAGAGTCAAGATGAATTAAATATTTGGATGCTGTTTAACTGGATGCCCCGATATGATTGCAAAGCGCTTTGGGTGTACAGTAGTACATAGTAAAAAAGCGCTATATTCGTTCGTTCATTCATTCAAACTATGTTCATTTCATAAATACAATAAATTCGACGGGACTTGAAGGCAGCATTAATTGCGACGCATGATTGGAAAGGTATAATATGAATATAATTTTTTGGTTGCAAAAGGTTTGACGATGCAGTCAAGGACATCCACACTGGTTCTTTTGGTCGGACATCAAAACATTCAGTTTCCACAGATCGACAGCAGCTCAGAGAGCTCGTCAACCCCAATATAGTACAGGCCGCGCCAGAGGTGGGTGCAGATATATATTTATTTAATTTAGTTCCCCCAAAAATGAAAATTAGCCCATGATTTACTCCCCCTGAAGCCATCCTAGGTGTATATGACATTCTTCTTTCAGACGAATACAATCGGAGTTATATAAAAAAAATGTCCTGGCTCTTCCAAGCTTTATAATGGCAGTATAATTGGCCAGAGGCTAGTTATTTTACTTTATAAAGTTTTAAATATGAACCTTTTTCTTAAACAAACGCATCGCTTCGCTTCAGAAGGCCTTTATAAACCCCCGCCAGAGCAGTGTGGAGCACTTAGTGGATAGATGCACTTTTATGATGGATAGATGCACTTTTATGATGGATAGTTTATAATGTTATGATGGATAGATGCGCTTTGATGATGGATAGATGCACTTTTATGATGGATAGATGCACTTTGATCATGGATAGATGCACTTTTATGATGGACAGATGCACTTTTATGATGGACAGATGCACTTTTATGATGGATAGATGCACTTTGATCATGGATAGATGCACTTTTATGATGGACAGATGCACTTTTATGATGGATAGATGCACTTTTATGATGGATAGATGCACTTTTATGATGGATAGATGCGCTTTGATGATGGATAGATGCGCTTTGATCATGGATAGATGCACTTTTATGATGGACAGATGCACTTTTATGATGGACAGATGCACTTTTATGATGGACAGATGCACTTTGATCATGGATAGATGCACTTTTATGATGGATAGATGCACTTTTATGATGGACAGATGCACTTATGATGGACAGATGCACTTTTATGATGGACAGATGCGCTTTGATGATGGATAGATGCGCTTTGATCATGGATAGATGCACTTTTATGATGGACAGATGCACTTTTATGATGGACAGATGCACTTTTATGATGGACAGATGCACTTTTATGATGGACGGATGCACTTTTATTATGGACGGATGGACTTTTATGATGGACAGATGCACTTTTATCATGGACAGATGCACTTTTATCATGGATAGATGCACTTTTATGGACTTCAAAACAAAAACAGCAATTCACTACCATTATAAAGCTTGGAAGAGCCTGAACATTTATTAATTTAACTCTGATTGTTTTTGTCTGAAAGAAGAATGTCATATACACCTAGGATGGCTTGAGGGTGAGTAAAATCATGGGCTAATTAAAATGTTTGGGTGAACTACCCCTTTAATGCCAGTTGAATATGAGTTGCATCTGTGTACATGTCTATTTATTCACGTGTGTTTGTGTTGTGTCAGTGGGTTGACGTGGCCTGTAGCGACTCCTCGCGCAAGTCTTCATCAAAGGCTGTGAGCAATACACAGAAAAGTGAGCGCAGCCGACTCAGACTGCAGGACAAAGAGCTTCAGGAGATGTCAGATGGAGGCTGGTGCCTCAGCATGCATCAGCCATGGGCTTCACTGCTTATTAAGGGCATAAAAAGGTACAGTTCACTTGAAGACACCATTAAATCATAAATTACATCACTCCCTGCTCAGGGGGTGCATACAATAGTCTAAAATATGATATCTAAAATAGTCTAGAATATTAGCCACGCCCCAAACCCTCCTCCTGCTATATTAGCACGCACTAAACCCTCCTCCTGCTACATTAGCCACGCCCCAAACCCTCCTCCTGCTACATTAGCCACGCCCCAAACCCTCCTCCTGCTATATTAGCACGCCCCAAACCCTCTTCCTGCTACATTAGCCACGCCCCAAACCCTCCTCCTGCTACATTAGCCACGCCCCAAACCCTCCTCCTGCTACACTAGCCACGCCCCAATCCCTCCTCCTGCTACATTAGCCACGCCCCAAACCCTCCTCCTGCTACATTAACCACGCCCCAAACCCTCCGGGGTTGACGGATCTGTGTGGACCGCTCTCAATGTTTTTATGGTGCCTGGAAGACTCAATCTTTACACTTGTGAGAGAGATGAACCCATGAAAGGCATATTACATGGGTATAAACAGGTTAAGAGAATGTATTTAACATAAAAAATAAAAAAATCGTACATATTTTACCTTTTATATATCACTTATACAGGCCGATAACTGGATGTGGCACCAAATATTGTGCATTTCTAATGTGAAATAAAGGATTTAGACTGAAGAAAAACTTAAGCACTTTGAGATGCCCCATTCCCACTTCCTGTTCATTTATATACATATTATTATTAATATGTATTATTATTATTTATATTATTATTATTATTATTATTATTTATTATAACATAGGGAAGAAAATTCCTTATGTCAAACCACTAAATGTGATCCATCTTTTCATCAATGTTATGTAGAGCTTTTGTGTGTAGCTCATCTGAAAGTTTCAAATTTTCTCTCCTTTTGTTGTGTTTGTGTAGGGTTGAAGGCAGAACATGGTACACGTCCCATAGAGGGCGCCTGTGGATCGCTGCTGCTGCTAACCGAGCGACTCCTCAAGAGATCGCAGGGGTGGAGGCCATGTACCGACAGATTTACAGAGATGGTGTGTTTGCAGATTTATGACAGTAATACTAAATCTATATATGCTTTCAGGCATGTCTGTACAATGTAGTGTCTTTGTAATTTCACCGGTAACACTTTACAATAAGGTTCATTAGTTAACATTAGTTAATGCATTGATGAACACAAACTAACAATGAACAATACATAATCTTTGTTAATGTTAGTTCATTGTTTGTTCATGTTAGTTCACACAGTGCATTTAAAGGGTCATGAAACCCCCCTCTTTCAGCTCAAGTCTAGCTCACAATCTTTTTGAAAAATGCAACTTAAATGGGCGTGGTGGCTGGGAGAAGAAGGGAGGGGAGTGGGTGTGGTATGGCACGGCACGGCACGGCAGGGGAGAGGGGAGGGGGGGAAACTGTCATCGCCAGTGGCACATGCATATCGACTGTCACTAAAAATCAGTGGTAAAACGTGAGGAAATGCTAGATTTTTTTTATAGCTGGCAAAGTTAAAGTCTAATGAAATACACTGACACCTTATTTTTGTCCTTTCAAAAGTGAATGCCCTGCTACATATATTAGCCTACAGTAATCATAACTGTATTTAAAACATATAAATGTACATGTATATGTATAATTATGTCATTATAAAATATATATTTGTTTATATACACACTATAAATGCATATATTTGAAAGTAATACATTTTCCGCTTAACAAAAAAAGCCCAAAAAAAACGTTCAGTACATAGCCTAGAATAGATCTACGCGCCCCCTGAACCCACATAATAAAGATGGACAGTGGCATAGAAATTTGCACAAATTAAGCATACGTTCCATACAATTGAGGTATTATCGAAATATCTACATTTTAATAACGAGTGATTATTTAACAAAAGGCATGTAAAACGGTCAGGGTTACATTTTAGACACACCTCTGAAGCGATAGTAAAGTCCTCGGGACCGCATCACTCGCAAGACGAAACCTGCATTGGTGTACAAGGCCGAAGTCCACCATTCTCCAGTTGAATGGTTGCTACACACACATAGTTTAGATGTGTCCGTTGTTGATGGCCAACCAACTGGAACTTTACGAAACTTTACGAGTGTGGCTAATGTTTCACGAAAACTAACGCGCGTCCCATCATTCCCTCTCTCATCTCCTACGCGATATCACAGTTTGACATGTCTGTCATTGGAAAGTTCCACGTGGTTTCATGAATGATTAAGAGCAAGTGTCTTCTCATTGGATAAGAAAACTCAGTACATGAATAATAATGAGACACCGATGAGTCATCAAAGTACTATAGTGCTCTGACGTGGACACGATGAAGATTTTAAACCCGGAAGACGAAAATAGCGGAAAAAAACTAAAATTGAACCATTTTCCCCTTACTATTAAATCTAACAGATGCTAATATTGTCTTCAATGGTGTTCAACACACATACCTCTGTTAAAATCTCAGAAAATTTGGTTTAGGGTTTCATGACCCTTTAACTAATGTTAACAAAAACAACCTTTGATTTTAATAATGTACATCCCCATTTCCAGAAAAGTTGGGACATTTTGTGAAATGCAATCAAATCAAGAATCTGTGATTTTGTTCATTCTCTTGAACCTTTATTTAACTGTCAAGTGTACAAAGAAAATATTTCCAATGTTTTCACTGACCAACTTGTTTTGATTTTGATGGCTGCAACACACTCCAAAAAAAGTGGGGACAGATGCAAGTCACAACACCTTTCCTTTCATTTACACTTTTTAATCATTTGGGAGTTGAGGATACTAATTGTTGCAGTTTTGCACTGTTATTTAGCCTCTCTCCCAACTTTTTTGGAGTGTGTTGCAGCCAACAATATATATTTTTTTTTATATATTTACAAAATACAATTATGTTGGTCAGTGAAAACATTGAAAAAAACGTTTCTTTGTACTTTTGTCAGTTAAAAAAATGGTTCGAGAGAATTGTGAATTTTATTGCATTTTTACAAAATGTCCCAACTTTTCTGGAAATGGGGTTGTATTAGTAAATGTTGAAATTAATATTAACTAAGATTAATAAATGCTGTAGAAGTATTCTTAGGTCATGTTAACTAAGATATTTAACTAATGTTAACTAATGAACCTTATTGTAAAGTGTTACCATTTCACCTAAGTTAGTTATTTTGTTGTCCAGAGCCCCTGTTCCCTACGGAGTATCCCACTGGCTGTCTGTTGGGCTGCGTGAACGTCACAGATTGTCTCTCTCAGGAGCAGTTCAGGGAACAGGTCAGTGGCTTTTGGTGTCCCTGTTAGTATTCATCCAAACAAAACATTCTGTTTACATTAAAGGGTTAATTCACCCAAAAATGAAAATCCTGTCATTAACTACTAAACCTCATGTCGTTCCAAACCCCGTAAGAGTTTCGTTCATCTTCGGAACACAAATGAAGATGTTTTTGATTAAATCAGAGAGCTTTCTGTCCCTCTTTTGACACCTCTATAAAAAAAAAAATTCTCATTGTTGAAAATAATAATTCCTAATATTTGTCATTATTTTTCAATTATTAATATATTTTAGATTTTTGTATTTTGAGATCATTTTATGGTACTAATTCATATTTATCCAATAATTATGATCCATTTTTCCTCCATTGTTCTAAAAAATATTAATAATTTTTCATTTAATGCAGTATTTCAGGTTTAAAATAGGAATCCAGGAATCCAATTTTTTAAAGGCAGATTAGTGCAACCTTGTGAGAGTAAAGAAAGAAAAACATGTAGCCTAATATTACGGTGTAACCACTAGATGCCTGTAGAGCTCTCTATAAGAGAGGCTTGTGAATTCCCTAGTTGTTTTTGGACATATTTGCTTTTTTTTTTATTTAAGGTTATGGATTTTAATATATATTTAGACATTCTCAAAGACTGCTTTTTGGTGCAAAGGTAATAGTGTTTTCCATCCTTTACCCCACAACAACATTGCCTACTTTTGGGCCAAGACTTTATGTTGGGTATCCATAGAGAAATTGAAACCCTGAGAAATATTCACTAGAGTAAAAATCATATTACAAAATACCACATAACCAACCAAAACATTTCACAAAAAGAGGTTATAAAGCAATAGATGTACTGTTAAAATGGGGAAAATGCTGAAATGAAATGTTCGTGGATCATGTTCACAGTTAATGTGTTGAACTGCACGTGTGGTTACATGGGTAAGTGAACTTCATGCATTCACTAGTAGGTTTAAAAAGAAAATCTATACAATTTAATTACTTTCTAAGTATTTCTAAGAATCTGAGAAAAGGTCTTGCATCAGTTGACTGCAGTTGGCACTTGGGTTGATATGTATGTTGTATCAGTGACATTCAGAAATGATTAAGTGTGACTTTAATGTCCAAATATAATTTAGGACCACTGTGTTTGCATCAGATGGAGGTCTTGATGCATCATCAAGTTAAAAACAGTTTACGTCTGTGGATTCTGGTCCATTTCACTGCGCTCTGTCTAGCTCATTTTGAATTTAATAACATCTCCTGTGTGTGTACAACCCCTTAGGCTTTACATGAAGCAACATGATTTAAAAACCATTAAAAACAGTTTAAATTGGATGAGTTGCACTCAAAGCTGTTGAGTAGCCGATATACCCACACCTGCGACCGCACTTCAGTTCAGTTTTATTCTGGTACTTTTTTGGGTCACCGCATGAAATCCAATATAAAATGTGGGTGCCTGAATTGGTTAATAAATAATAAATAATAATAACAAATCAAAACGAGGGATGGAATTGGTTAAACGTGTCCACGATTTATTAAAACGAGGGAACAAATAAGTCGTCGTAACGACAAATTATCTAGATCAGTGGTTGAGAACCACTGAGAACTATTTTTTTTTTTTTCGTCTTGATGAATTTAAATGCATGTAAATATTGGTGTCTTTTATCATTGCTAAAGTCAAATTATTCCCCTTCTCTTTTCAATAGTTACTCTACATTAAATAGGACCTATTATATTATTACATGTTCATCTTTCTTTAGTGTGTATTGTTGCTGTTTGAGCATGAAAAAGCTCTGCAAAGATTCAAGGTCCCTCCAGCAGGAGTTATTCTCTATTTCAGTGTCAGTGTTTCTGAACTCCCTGAATTGTAGTCTTGAGTTTTCTTCCGGGAACGAACACGTCACAATATTCCTCATTTAAATAATTAATACGCAGAATAAAGGGCCGGGGCCTGGTTGAGTTAGTTAGTAGTGTGTTGAAACTGGCCAACCAATCAGAGCACAGTGTGCTTTTCAGAAGGAGGGGCTTCATAGAGACAGGAACTAAACAGAGCGTTACTGACAGACTGGGAAGAGAGGAGCCGCAACAATGGAGAATATGGGGAAAATAAAGTATTTCATGAACATTCAAGCATGAAAACCTATTCTAGTAGAGCCTAAAAACAACACCAAGACATTGTAAAAGGGCTTAATTGGTCCTCTTAAATATATCAAATGCCCTGTTTACACCTTGTATTAAGATATATTTTGGTCGATCGGATCACAAGTAGACGAGAATTAAGAAATTAATGTCACTGCAACCTAGTTTTATCATAAACCGTGGTCAGATATCGAAGCTTTATCTTTCAAAAGAAGAAGACCACATGAGCGTTTACACTATGAAAGTAATCCGGTCGAATGTGTTTTCCACTCCCTCTGGAAGTGGTCGAAAGTGGACGAGCTCAGAACGTTTCAGACCCCGTTTACACCTGTATTTAGTGTCGTCCACGTGATCCGATCAACCGAAACACGTCTTAGTACCAGGTGTAAACAGAACCTCACTCTTCGAACTCTCTCCCTCCCACAAAAATCAGTGCTCACTCACAGTGCACTTGATCTGAGCAGTGTTCTGGTGTACAAACACATTCCCCTGCTGTCATCTTCTGTGGCCTAAAGCACTTCCTGTCTCTCTTCCTGTTCTCACTTCCTGCCTCTCTTCCTGTTCTCTCTTCCTGTTCTCTTTTCCTGCCTCACTTCCTGCCTCTCTTCCTCTTCTCACTTCCTGTCTCATTTCCTGCCTCACTTCCTGCCTCTCTTCCTGTTCTCTTTTCCTGCCTCACTTCCTGTTCTCTTTTCCTGCCTCACTTCCAGTTATCTTTTCCTGCCTCTCTTCCTGCCTCTCTTCCTGTTCTCTTTTCCTGCCTCACTTCCTGTTCTCTCTTCCTGCCTCTCTTCCTGTTCTCACTTCCTGCCTCACTTCCTGTTCTCACTTCCTGTCTCTCTTCATGCCTCTCTTCCTGTTCTAAGGAGTAGTTCACTTTAAAATGTAAATTACCCCATGATTTACTCGCCCTCAACCCATTATAAAGCTTGGAAGAGCCAGGACATTTATTAATATAACTCCGATTGTGTTCGTCTGAAAGAAGAAAGTCATTTACACCTAGGATGGCTTGAGGGTGAGTAAATCATGGGCTAATTTTCATTTTTAAAGTGAACTACTCCATTAAGGACATTTCCCTTCATAACTGGATGCTTACAGGGACGTGAACAATGTGTTGTCAAATTTTGTTATTTGTTATATTATAACAATGTGTTGTTATTTTTGACTGCTCAGAAAAAACATGTTTTACAGATTTATGTTTTTTCCTGAAAGAAAATTTGGTGTTAGTTTGAATACAGTGAAAATTTGTAATCACTTGAATCAAATATTCTCTGCTAATGGACAAGCAGACAGTGCATAAAACTTTAAATTGCTCTATACCTTTCACAGAAACCAACATTAAATAAATACACCAAAAAATAAAAAGCAGTTGGAATGGGATCATTGATTAAACAAAAAAAATACGTAAAATAAATCTTGCATTTGGAACAAGACATGCATTTCATTTTAATAATCGCCCGGGATCAAGTTACTTTCACATGATGCCGGATTGGACACTCAAGACTCGCACATAAACCATTGATGCTTTTGAAAAAAGGTTTTTAAACAAGTAAATCCAAATTTAGTCTTAAGGCTTTCAGAAAAAGTTCATCTTAAACCTCTTATTTAGTTTTTTTTTGTTTTTTTAATAACTAAAGCTGGCTCTCACCATGAATATAGCCATAGAAACTGGCATGGCGTTAAGATGTAACTTTCTTTCTGGTGTAGACATTTTACCCTTTGTGTCAGGAAGTTTAGATAGGACATATCGAATGACGAAGTGCCTTTTAGCTCACTTCACAGCCTAGAAAAACGAAGGGGTCAAAGTTCGACTAGTCGGCATATGGTCCATTTTGACCCTGTGAATCACCCGTAGTTCGAGCCAGGGTTGCCAGGTCTGCAGTTTTTCTTACACCAAACATTATTAGTATTCTGAAACAATGTCTCGTCTTTCAAATTCTGTCCATTTAATCGTGAAATTCAAACAATAAATGGCGTTTTGACGCTCTTAAAAGTGACGTGACGGATCGCTCTAGCTCAAGAGTCACAAGTTATAGCATTTAAAAAAAACATGCATTAACATCAAAAGTTATGTTGAAAGAGACCGTACACTCATGTAATCGCTCAATCAGGGTTTCAACAGCAGAAAGACTTCAATAAAACAGCTTGTGAACAATGACACTTAACGTTGGGTTTATCTCAGGAAAGTTATTCAATGTTCACAGTTCATTAGTTGGCTATAAAACACTAAAGAGGAGCTTATTTACTGTTAATCATATATGTACACTCAAAAAAAATTTACGAGGAAGGTTGTGCACTTTACATAATATATTTATATTTAGTTTACTTGTATTTTTACTTGAAATGTTTTTTTCTATTAAGGTCCACGTAATTATGTCTCAACTTAACAGTAAAAAATCCTAACGCGTTGTCTCTAAACACAAACCATTTATGTTAAGTAAACAATTCTTACATCCAGAGGGTGGCAGTATAGTGCGACGACAAGTGCCATTTTGCCCTAACTTAATTTCATTGTGTTAAATATATGTAAAATTTAAGTTTACTTAATCCGTTTGTGTTGGATTACATGAAGGATTTGTGTTGCATTAACTGAAACTGGGCGGTGCTTGTTAGTTCCCAGCATGCTTTGCATTTGGTTGAATTAAGAGCGAATAAATGTTAAAATGAAGTGTTATTTTATGGGTTTTTTTTTTGAGAAAATGAGAAAAGGGGAAGACTTGATATGTGTAATTGTGTTTAATGTTCAATTACATTGGTAGTATTAGAACCATTTAAATTACAGTGGGTTACCACACTCTCAACTGTTTTGGTTGAAGGAGCATGTAAATCTTTGCATTAAAGATGCTAATAATATGTGCTATTGCTAGCAAATAGCTAGCTATAGTCTATCAATCTAATTATGCATCACTAAAATAAATGAAATATGAATGGATGAATGAATATAAAAGATATCTGAATCATGTCAGGAAGCCTTTAAAAATTCACTTTGAAACTACTTAAATTGTGTCGCTTAAAATGACTTAATTCCATGATGTTGAAGTAACATGAACAAATTATGTTTGTTTAACGTAACCCAGTTATGTGTGACCTGTTGACATAAAGTTAATTAAAGCCAACATATCATTTTTTTTAGTGTATGTTTTAATACAATTATCATGAAGACAAAGTGTTTATGAAAACTACCTTATGTGTATACAAACATTTCAGCTTTTATTTGAGTGTAATTATTATATCTGAAAATAAATAGCAGTTGAATATGATAGTTTGGGCTTTGTTGTTAATTTTAACCTCTAATATTATAGTAATGTTACAAATGAGGTGGTTTTCCTGTATAGTTTACAGGATTATTATTGGTATCAGTGTATATAGTATCGGTGCATCTCTAATATAATATATTTAATGTAATATTGTTTAATTATAATATAATTATTTAATAATTAATATATATATGTATATATATAAATAAATAAATAAATAAATATAAATATAAATAAATATATATATGTGTGTGTGTGTGTGTATGTATGTATGTATGTATGTGTGTTCATGTATGTATGTGAATATATATATATATATATATATATATATATATATATATATATATATATATATATATATATATATATATATATATATATTAGCAAGTTATTAGAGGGAGATAATAATTCTTTCTTATTCTAGTGAGCATTTGAGTGGGTGATAATTGTGCATGTCAAGATTAGTCATGCATATGTTTGTTTTTTTCCTTAACGGAAAGATTTAACATTTAGATTTGTGCAGATAACATTTTATTTTAGTAATTTTTAGGACTGTGCTTGCATACCGAGTGCCTCAAAGCTAACAGACATGGACTAAAAGCCACAAAACAATTTTAATGTAATAGCCTTTAATTGTTTTTGCAGTGTTATATCCTCAGCTCAGCCTGCAGGGGGCGCAGTGCATCATCAGCTCCTCAAACTCCACATTACTGCCATTTTGACTGAAGCAAAGCCTCAGAATCCTTTCATACTGATTCATGTCATGCATGCAATTACTTTCATATTGCACTCTTCCACTATTCATAGTTGTATGTTTGAAGCGAGCATCTATTCTCCTAGTTTCTATGATGTCAAGCAGAGGATTTAAAAGGATTATGTCCAGGTGCAATATCGCAACCCAGCTCTGTCCTTGATTAATTATAAATCAATGAAGTCTGTTGCAGCTCAGAGGGCTCTAATCTTTTCTCTTTCATCCAGTGTAAATGTTGGTGCGCCTCAAACACTCTGTCTGCTTTAACCTGAGCGAGTCTGTCTACCTGAGTGCTTTTCATAAACCTAACACCTCTTGACAAACCATGCACAGAATGAATTTGCTCAGAGAGGAGAAGGCTTCTGTCTGATGCCTCTGGTCAGACTGCAGATGCGTCAAATTAATATTCTGCGTTTAAAATCATCGATACAAGCAGAATTCTGTCGACCAAACATTCAAAATGGTTGTAATAGGGGTGTAACAATATATCACGTGGATAGTTCACCCAAAATTAACATTTCTGTGTGAGAAAAAAATTCACGTTTACAGAGTTTTAGTGTCTTAAACTGCTATATATAATGTTGAATATAGTATATAATAATGCAGTGGGGGAATATTTGTGGGTCCTGATAATGCCAAATGTCTTGTTACCAGTAAAAAGTAGCTTACATTATATTAAATATATCTAGTCAGAGAAAGAGTGCAAGCATATTCGTCTATAATAATCCTGTATTTTCAGCTTCAGAATCATGAATATTGTTATTCTGGTGTCTCTATTGTCCTGTGCTTTTAAGTCCAAGAATATTCATTTACACACACAATGTAATACCAAATTTAGCATTTTAATCTACAGTAAATTTTTGTTAACATTTTACCATATGTCTTGGAGTATCGCAATAATATCGTATCGTGAGTTTAATATCGTATCGTGAGTTTAATATCGTATCGTGAGTTTAATATCGTGATATGTATTGAATCGTGACATGAGGGCATCGTTACACCCTTAGTTTGTAATAATGTTACATCTTGTGTAGTTAAATTAAATGTTCTTTGCATTATTTTAGTGTTTTGTGTCTCTGTATTGTAAGCATGACACTGCATGCACCTTCTATACATTAGTATTTACTTCAGCTTGTGGAAAAGCTACTTGTGATGGATTATGATTCATCATGTGGCTTCTCTCTTTACCCCCTGTGTTATTATGGTGGTTGTCAGTATATGTTAAAGTTTCAAAACAGATTTTAGGACCAATGTGGCTTTGCTAATTCAGCAGAAACGGGTTTAAAATGTAATTTTTGTTGTTGTTGTAAATTACAGTGTTGAAACTGTCAAATTTACAGGTTGATCTGTAAATATGTTTACATTTTACTGTATTTTAACAGAATTATTCTGGCAAATTATTCTTTTTTTCTTTAAAAACGACAGGATTTATTTAATAGTGGATATTTCCAATTAATCTGGTATGTTTTAGTTTATCTTTTGGTGAGTTAATCAGCCCACTAGCAACGTGCTTTAATTTACTGCTGTTGAATTATCAGAAACTTTCACAATCTTGCATTGTTATTTTTTTCCCCCATAATTTATTAGCAGTGGTATGTTTTAATTAAAATCATAATCAGTGCACATTTGTGGTCTCAACTTGGTTATGGGTTTCAATTTTAATTGTGCTTTATTGGCATGAAAAACACATTTGTATCGCCAAAGCAATGTGCGTGCAATGTAAAGTACAATAACATTAGTGCAAATACATAATGTTTACAAAGACAAAGTTATGCAAAATTAAAGGGGTGGTTTATTATGATTTCACTTTTCTAACTTTAGTGAGTGCGTAATGTTGCTGTTTGAGCATAAACAACATATGCAAAGTTGCGACGCTCAAAGTTCAAAGCAAAGGGAGATATTTTCTTTTAAAGAAATTGCTTTTTAAGGACTACAACAAACGGCTGGTAGAGACTACACCACATTCCTCCTGGGTTAGTGACATCACAACATTTACATAGGTGAGAGAAGCAAAGTGCATGCGCGTTGTGCACACGCTACATTGATTATGGCCAAGCATGCGCTCTTAAAATAGCACCTGAATAACGTGCCACTGACTTTAGACTAGGTTTTTCCTGGTCTGTGGCGGAATTGTTTTCTGAAACTGCAAAATAGCACCAGGGAACGTTCGCGCCGGAACACGCCTCCTCTTTGTGCTGAACCGCCCCCGGGAGCGCAAGTTCATTCCCTAATTTACCGACGTGCGTCTGTGGAGGGAAAAGTTTGCTGTGCACGGGTGCAAAATAGTAATGATACATGCGCCAGTGTACAAAGTCAATTGCGCTGGGTGCAAGATAGGGCCCATAATGTCCGGTTGCTTCTACATGTTGTCACTTCTTCTTGAGTCTCTCCATCCGTCCGACTCCGGTTTGAACATAAAAGGCTAAAAGTTTTGAAATTTTCAGTACGTGTGTGTGTGAGGTAAAAGGACACAAGCTGTTGTAGCTCCGCCCCCTGTGCCGGGAGCAGCAGCTCATTTGCATTTAAAGGAACAGACACAAAACGGTGCGTTTTTGCTCACCCTCAAAAAGCGCCAATTTTAACATGCTATATAAAAATATCTGTGGGGTATTTTGAGCCAACACACACACACACACACACACACACACACACACACACACACACACACACACACACACACACACACACACACACACACACACACACACACACACACACACACAGAGACTTATTTTACATCTTGTGAATAGGGCATTATACCACCCCTTTAAACAAAGAGAAATTAAAATACAGTTTAAAATATTAACAAAATTAAATAACAGAATAAAGAAGTAATGCTATATGTTATGCAGTTTAGCTACACATGAGGGAAACATTAAGTGCAGGGCGGATCATTCACTGTCTCTTTAATATTGTGGCAGACAGACACATATTGTGTCCTTGTGTTCTTCTAACAGGAAGGGCATTTTTCCATTGTTTGATAGTGTTTCAAATGTGTGGTGTATGCACTTTCTTTTTTTGATAGAGCAGTGTGCGAATATCTTGGTATTGTGTGCATTGTGTTAGAAAGTGCATCTCTGTCTCGATGTGGTTTAGATTGCAGTGTGGACGGAAACCTCTCTTCCTGTGTTTGCCCGGCTCTATTGTGAGCTTGTGTCCGCCGAGTCTGAATCTGGTCAATGATGTGTCTCTCAGTTTTTTTTTTTGTTGTTTTTTTTTTTCAGTGTCTGTGTACAGATGGGGTGAACGTGATTTCATTTCACCAAGTACCACATGTTCCTGGATCAACATCTTTGTTGATCCTGGAACAACTTTCCAATCAACCAATCAGATTTGAGGGACAAGTTTACAGTTTATGTCAAGTTTAGGCTTAGAACCAGGGTGAGGTGCTTCAACATCAGTGTTATTCACCTATCATTTCCCTCTGATTTTAGTTATGGGTAGGGTTAGGTTTAGGGGTAGGGATAGAGGGTAAGGACAACATTTTGGGTCAGGAATGTTATTCCAGGATCAACAAAATATGAACATGCCTTACTTGGCAAAATCACGGCGACCGTACAGATGGTGACTGGATTTCATCAAGTCTAACATGTCCCTGGATCAACACCTTTGTTGATCCTGGAACAACATTTTAATCAACTAATCAGATTTGAGGGATTTGTATGTTTACAGCTTACAACCAGGAGTTGGTGCTTCTTCATCAGTGTTTTCCGCCTATAATATCCCTCTGGTTTTAGGGATAACTCATGGGTAGTGTAAGGTTTAAGGGTTGGGATAGGGTTAGAACTAAATTTTCAGACACAATATGTTGATCCAGGATCATGTGTGTCTTGGCAAAGTTATGGTGACCGTGTACAGATAGTATTCTCTCTTTATGGCCAAATAGCATTGCATTTTACTCTGATGTTGTGTTTGAGTTTCCCAGTGAGTGATGTAATTGTTACATTTGTGCCGAAATTTGGTTTAATTTAATAAGTTTGGCAATGTTGTTCTGCCAAACAAGAGCATCAGTGCAATGGGAGTCCCCCTGTGGTGAAAATCAAGGTTTTAACGTTGTTTATATGTCTATGTGGTGTTTTTAATATGCTTTAAGACAAATCATGTGTAAATTCATAAGTCGACAGCATTGCTGAGTATTTCCTCCTTAAAACTGCAGTGAACCAAAGACAGTCTCAAAAACGCAGTTTGAAATCGTTGGTGTTTCTGACGTCACAAACTACCTTGTAACCAATCAGATCAACGTGTGATCGTCAACCAGTTGATCTAAATCACAAGTGTACAGGCGGACCAAACTAAATAGTGGACCAGACTGTATGCTAATAGTCCAGCTACTCAAGGCTAGCGAGTTTGTTGGATAAATTCATCCATGCTGCATGGTTACTGTTTCATTGTTTCTAGGTCTTATGGATTGTATGACAGCATTAATCTCAGAGCAGGAACTGGAGAGCCCCTCTTTTGTCTTGCGGTTTTATTTGAAGACGAAATTGACAGTGCAAACATCTGTGACTGCCACCGCCAGCGTTTCCCACACCCTCTTAGTCTCATTAGCTTTAATGAGATATTGACACAGACACTGGTGTCTAAATTATGCACACTCGTTTTCCGCTGATGTATAAATAGCACTGATGAAATGTAATTGCTCTCCTTTAGATCACTCAGAGGGTGATTATGGAGAGAGACTTCTCCCCAGTCGTTGGACAGTTCTTACCGAGTCGCTTCCCGACTGCTTTTCCAGGCCTCGGGCTTATAACTGTGGCAATAACAGCGCAAGAGGAATCTGCCTTTCTTGTGTTTGTCTTATTTGCTCACTGGCTGTTTTCTCTGGCTTTTCAGCGCTGATCATAAAAGCCTGTGTTTGAGGTACAGGCAGTGTGAGCGGCTTTTCATCCTCTGTTTGAGTGCTCACAGCTCGGAGGCCAACCATAAATCCAGTCTGGGAAACAGGAGGGGGGTGGATTGGGGGTTGTGCGAGCGAGCGAGCGAGAGAGAGAGAGAGAGACTGGGCGTAAATAAAGCTGGCCATAAAAGCCTGAACGAGAAGTGTGTATCCCTCCATGCTGTCCTCCTCCACCCCCTCTGAAAGAGAATTAGCACAGGCTATATGGCTTCTCCTGTTGGAGTTTGTTCCCCCTCCTACTCAAAGAAAAAAAAAGGCTCGCCTGGCTTTTGGAGGGAGGGAGGGAGGAAGGGAAAAGAGAGAAGGGCATTGGTTTTCACAGACACACACACCGTGGCCCATCTGTTTGGAGGCATTATAACAGTCTTGCAGTATTAGTGCATTGAGATATTGATCAACGACCCCCCACTCTCAGAATTACTGGGAAGGCACCGTCATCTGTCATATCGCCCCTCCTGCGTTATTTTGGAGATTAAGACATAAATTATGTCGCAGATTTCATTTAGACACCTTTCTAGGCATTTAATGTAACAGTTCAAATGTCATGCGTCTACAGACAGGTTTCAAAATGTTAAACGTTTGGCCGAAAATTGACTGCCCGTAAATACACTCTCAGAAAAAATAGGTACAAAAGCTGTCACTGGCACGGTACCCTTTCAGGAGGTTCCAATATGTGCCATTTAGGGACTAATATGTACACTTTTGGGACCAATATGTACCTTTTGAGGTACTAATATGCACTTATTTGGTTTGAATATGTACCTTTGATGTACTAATATGCACTTATTTGGTACCAATATGTATCTTTGAGGTACTAATATACACTCTTTTGGTACCAATATGCACTCTTTTGGTACCAATATGTACCTTTGAGGTACTAATATACACTCTTTTGGTACTAATTTACGCTCTTTTGGTACCAATATGCACTCTTTTGGTACCAATATGTACCTTTGAGGTACTAATATGCACTCTTTTGGTACCAATATGCACTCTTTTAGTTTCGAATATGTACCTTTGATGTACTAATATGCACTTATTTGGTACCAATATGTACCTTTGAGGTACCAATATGCACTCTTTTGGTACCAATATGTACCTTTGAGGTACTAATATACACTCTTTTGGTACTAATTTACACTCTTTTGGTACCAATATGCACTCTTTTGGTACCAATATGTACCTTTGAGGTACTAATATGCACTCTTTTGGTACCAATATGCACTCTTTTAGTTTCAAATATGTACCTTTGATGTACTAATATGCACTTATTTGGTACCAATATGTACCTTTGAGGTACTAATATACACTCTTTTGGTACCAATATGTACCTTGGTACCAAAAGGGTACCGCCCCAGTGACAGCTTTTGTATACAATTGGGAATTTACCAGCCATAGAGATTTCTTTCCAGGCCAAGAAAATCTTTTTGCATGTTTCATAATGTTGTTCCTGGGGCAAATGAATTGTCTAGCTGTTTTTTTTTCCAAGCATATTTGTGGTGGAGAGTGCAAACCACCGTGCCATTTGTAGTCATACATTAGCCAGTCTCAGCGAAACAACACTGGTTGAGACATGCCATTTTTGTTTGTTAGTTTTTCGTTTTGTTTGCTTAATGCCAAGAATATCCCACCACAGTTTTGAGCTTTCATTTAGTACATATTTTGTATCTCTTAAAATGGTTTGCTATTCTATTGCGATTCAACCCTTGGTGCAGTTGTCATGTATAGGTATAAAAACAGCCTTTTCAAGCACACAGTATCATTATTTCTGTCTTACAATAATTCAGATCATCACAGAAACACTGCAATTAAACGTTTATAGTTGGGACATAATCACTGATGTTTACAGTAGCGATCAAAAATAGAGTAAATCACCTTTTGAAAGTAACTATGCTTCAAATCCCAATTGCATCAATTACATTGTTACACCAGTAGGTGGCGACAAGTGACTGTTAAAATGTATTTGTCATTTAATCATTCATTAAAAAAACGCTGATTCATCCAGTAATGAAACGAGTGTTTATAAATGAGTCGTTGAATCATTCATTCAACCCAATACATTTTTTTTATATATATATTTTTCAAATGGATTGCAGCAATTAAAATTTTGTCAGAACCTCTAATAAATCACATGTTATTTTGTTTAATTGACAACTCAGAAACGTTGGAGAATCATGATCTCTATTTAAAAAATAAATAAAATTGTGATTCTCAATTTATCCAGAATCGCGCTGCTCTACTTGGTAGCCATTTTCATTCCTATATCCAGGGATGCAAACAGCGCGCTTTTCGGTGCCTCCCGCTTTTTTCACGTCAGTTTGGGTGACTTGGGTCTGAGAGCGTCTGATTATAATTTCACAAAGTCATCTGAAGCCATTCCATAGCTTAATGTGAGAGACAGAAGTGTATTTACATCATTAAATTAAAGTTTACGGAAACTCGTTTTCCCTCCTCTGCGGCTGTCAATCATTCTCCATTCAGTATTCAAACAGCGCGGGCGCCTCGTCCGGTTACAGCAGGATGCACGATCAAACTCTCTCCAATATGATATATTCACATTGTAATGTGAACTTTTAAATGCGCACTTGTGCAGCGCTGCACACTGAGACTCCAAGTTGCTTTGAGCACATCATTCTGCACCCGTGATGTGCATACGCGCTGTGTGCGCTCTGTTTTGAAGCGTTTCATATTATCAAGGTTTTGCGCACTGAAAGATTATTAAAAGCCTATATTTTTTATACCTAGCCTGCACAATACATTTAAAATAAGCATAATTTAATTGTATATTATTTCTCTGTAGTGTAGGCTATATAAATATATACACTTCTGAATTCTTGACATTCATATATAAATATAAAATTGTGAAATGTATGATTGCCTGATTGAATTTTATAAGAGTACTATTAGTAATTTGTTTTTATTAACATTATAAAATTACTGTGCAGATTTTCTCAAGAATTACTTTTTGCTGCTGATTTATACACTCACTAAGTTTAATAAAAATACATAATACAATTATGTAATATTTAAAGGTGTTAACTGTTAATCTTACACTGCAAAATGATAACTTACAAAGGATTAAATTCATCACAATTATGTAAGTATCTGGATATTTGCCGCGGGGCGAGGGCTTCGATAACCTCTCTCTTTTTTGACCATACATGTGTTTGCATCCCTGATATATCTCATATTTTTGATTGTATTGATCTAAACATTGAACAGAGCCCTTAATATCTCTGTCAGTCCAGTGCTGTTTTGTAGGCTGCCCTGTCAGGGTGATTTCAGACGCCTCCATTTGGCTGTCAACATGGCACTTTTTTTAGTCAGCCTGATATGAACAGGGAAAAAAAGAACCAATTTCCCCTCCACAGTAGCCGAGTGCTGTATTGATCTGTATTGACGGAGCATGGCCAGGCTGTCCTGCCATAGAGAAACGGTGCTATTGTTGTGGTACTCCATCATTTGCAGTCTCTGTGTGTATGTAAATGTAAGGGCATGGCTCTTCATTGATTTAATAGGTTGAATGTATATATGTAAATATGTGCATATACATATAATCTGATTATACTATAAATTAAAGGGATAGTTCACTTTGAAATTCATTTTTGGTATGTTTTAGCTTACCTCAAGGGCATCCAAGATGTAGGAGTCTTTTTTTCCGCGGTAGTTTCAATTTTGATATTTTTAGGTCAAACCGTTCTTGTCTGTCAGTCATATAATGCAGGTCGATGGTCACTGTCTCAAAGAGCATGCACAGAGTCCAAATTAAAACAATTCCCCGTCGTCCAAATTAAACAATTCCCCATCGTAAGTACACATTGATGGCCTGAGACACGAAACGAGCGGTTTGTGTGAGAAAACGAACAGTATTTATATAGTTTTTAGCTCTTATACGCAGACATGTCCGAGTGATCTGAGGGCGCTCGCGCATCCTGGTGTGTGACGTGTACGCAGACTGGTGCATAGATATATATACACTAGATGTCGCTTTGTCTACGGCAGTTCATTGGAACGAATGTCTTTAAGGTGACATCTAGTGTATATATCTATGCACCAGTCTGCGTACACGTCAGATCAGATCACTCGGACATGTCTGCGTATAAGAGCTAAAAACTATATAAATACTGTTCGTTTTCTCACACAAACCGCTCGTTTCGTGTCTCAGGCCATCAATGTGTACTTACGATGGGGAATTGTTTAATTTGGACGACGGGGAATTGTTTTAATTTGGACTCTGTGCTTGTGTTTTGAGACCGTGACCATAGACCTGCATTATATGACTGACAGACAAGAACGGTTTGACCTAAAAATATCAAAATTGAAACTACTGCGGAAAAAAAGACACCTACATCTTGGATGCCCTTGAGGTAAGCTAAAACATACCAAAAATGAATTTCAAAGTGAACTATCCCTTTAATGTTACAAAGGTTTTTTGGAAACATTTATTTGTAATTATCCATTTTTCTTATTGTCACTGTAGCATTTAAAATAGCATAATATATGTAACAGGGCACATGCACATGCCATATTTTGTAGAGAGTTTAATAGGGATCTAATGCAAAGGTATAAACATTTCATATACTTAGCATTTTATCATATGTGATTTATTGTGTAATGATTATTTAGATACAGTTTTACAAAAGAAAACAATAAAAGGATTATTAATTATGCGTTCTCCATATTTTTTATGACACTTAAATGCAAAAATAATCAAATTGGTTGTAAAAAAAAGTGTTTTCTTTAGTGTTTTAAATCTAGGAGTTTTGAAAACTAGAATAATAATATATATATATCATTGTAGATATTTTTCCACTACATAGAGACTGTAACTAACTATTAATTCTGTTCTGTGGGCTTTCCTGCCTAACAAGAAGCCAGTTGTCATTTTGATAGAGGCGTCACCAGTGTTTTTCTTTTTTCCTTTTGATGCACTAGCTGTGATTTGAGCTAAAGCAAAATTCAGTCATCAGATTTTATCACGATGCAGTAAAACTGAGTGCACTGCGTTTCGAGCAAAATTCAAAACGAGAGGTTAATCGTGTTAACTGCAGAAAATCATGAATTGTTTTAAGATCCCAATCAGAAAATTGGGATTATTTTAATCTATTAGCCCTAGTTGTTATTTAGAAAAGGTGCTTTTGTCCTAACTGAGTTGCAGAACAAAACCGTTAAGCTGCCTGCTATGAGAAGACAGTGGCGTGTTGGCAGGGGGCAGAAGCCCTCGTTAGTGCAGGTTAGGAGGCCAGCTGAGGCCTGTGTTTCCTTGTGTGGTAATGTGATATTTATATGCTGAAAAGCCCTCTTCCGGTGGGAGAGACTCTGAATCTGAGCCAAACCGAGACAGCCCTTTTTCGCTTTCACGCTATCTTATTCTCTCTCTTCCTATCCTCCCCCCACAGACATTGTTTTTCCCTGTCAGTGTAGTGTGTAAGGATGTGGTTGTTAGGAATTCAATTTCTCCAGTAGCTGCCTTCATTATCTGCTGTGTGGAAAGATGCTTTTAAGCCCCCTTCCTCTCTGTGAGGATAATTCCTCTCTTTAAAATAATTCAAATCATCACAGAAGTACTGCGATTTTAAAAGTTAATTATATAAAAAATATTTAAATATTAGCATAATTATGTAAAAAATTATTTCTGTCTTACAATAATTCAAATCATCACAGAAGTACTGCGATTTAAAAGTTAAAGGGATAGTTCACTTTGAAATAAATTTTTGGTATGTTTTAGCTTACCTCAAGGGCATCCAAGATGTAGGTGTCTTTTTTTCCGCAGTAGTTTCAATTTTGATATTTTTAGGTCAAACCATTCTTGTCTGTCAGTCATATAATGCAGGTCTATGGTCACTGTCTCAAAGAGCAAGCACAGAGTCCAAATTAAAACAATTCCCCTTCGTCCAAATTAAACAATTCCCCATCGTAATTACACATTGATGGCCCAAGACACGAAACGAGCGGTTTGTGTGAGAAAACGAACAGTATTTATATCGTTTTTACCTCTTATACACAGCCATGTCCAAGTGATCTGATCTGACGTGTACGCAGACTGGTGCATAGATATATACACACTAGATGTCGCCTTGTCTACGGCAGTTCATTGGAACGAATGTCTTTAAGGCGACCTCTAGTGTGTATATATCTATGCACCAGTCTGCGTACACGTCAGATCAGATCACTTGGACATGGCTGTGTATAAGAGGTAAAAACGATATAAATACTGTTCGTTTTCTCACACAAACCGCTCGTTTCGTGTCTTAGGCCATCAATGTGTACTTACGATGGGGAATTGTTTAATTTGGACGACGGGGAATTGTTTTAATTTGGACTCTGTGCTTGTGTTTTGAGACCGTGACCATAGACCTGCATTATATGACTGACAGACAAGAACGGTTTGACCTAAAAATATCAAAATTGAAACTACTGCGGAAAAAAAGACACCTACATCTTGGATGCCCTTGAGGTAAGCTAAAACATACCAAAAATTTATTTCAAAGTGAACTATCCCTTTAATTATATAAAAAATATTTAAATATTAGCATAATTATGTTAAAAATTATTTCTGTCTTACAATAATTCAAATCATCACAGAAGTACTGCGATTAAAAGTTAATTATGTAAAACAATTCTAATTTTTACATAATTATTATAATATTGATATATGTCTTACAATAGTTCAAATCATCACAGAAGTACTGCGATTAAAAGTTAATTCTATAAAAAAAATATAAAAAATTGGCATAATTATGTTAAAAAATATTTCTGTCTTACAATAATTCAAATCATCACAGAAATACTGGGATTAAAAGTTAATTAAATAAAAAATATATAAATATTAGAATAATTATATTAATGATTTATGTCTTACAATAATTCAAATCATCACAGAAGTACTTCGATTAAGTTTATAGTTCATGTATAATCACTGATGTTTACAGTAGCGACAAGTGACTGTTAATAATTAATTGGTCATTAAATCATTAATTCAAGAGATTTGTTCAAAAACGCCGTAATGAAACTAGTGAAGTCTTTGAGTGAGTCATTGAATCATTCACTCAACCCGATTAAAATTGTTTAAAAAAAATATTAATTTAATATTTTGGTAACACTTTATTTTACAGTGTCACCGTTACATATGTTACATGTAGTTACTATAGTAATAAATATAAATGATGCCTAATTACATGCAACTAAACCAAACCAAGCACTAATCCTAACCCTATAGTAAGTACATGGAGCTACTTAATATTACTCAGTACTTAAATGTATAATTACAGTTTAACAATAACAAAGACACCTTAAAATAAAGTGTAACCAATTCAGAAAAAAAAAAAATAGATTGCAGCAATTAGCATTTTGTCAGAACCTTTAGTAAATTACGTGTTGTTTTCTTTAGTTTGTCTATTCAGAATTTTGGGAGAATTGTGATCTTGATTTTAAACAAAAAATTCTCAAAAACTGTGCAGCTCTACTTGACAGCCATTCATTCCCAAATCTCACACTTTGTTCAGTTTGATTGTATTGATCTTAAAGTTCTCAAAAACATAGTTTACCCAAAAATGTACGCTAGTGAATTTTTACGGGCGTAAGGGGAAGATTACACCGACCGTGGTTTTGCTCTTAAAAACATGGGACGCATAATAGTTACTTACTATAGTATTGCAGTTACTATAATACACAATAACTGCTGATGAATTGAAAAGGCGACAGGGTCTTGAGCATGAGAACCGGCGCAACGGTCAGACCTCCGACTAGTGCATGGTTACATAGAAAAACAGTTAAAAACGGCAGAACTTACTCAAAACATCTCCGACAGAGCTTTATGATTGGTCCAAAACAAACCTCTTATGTCTGTGTTCACATATGTGACCCTGGACCACAAAACCAGTCTTATGGGTAATTTTTTTTTTTTTTTTGAGATTTATACATCATCTGAAAGCTGAATAAATAAGCGTTCCATTGATGTATGGTTTGTTAGGATAGGACGATATTTGGCCGAGATACAACAATTAGGGAAAAAAAATCTAAATATTGAGAAAATATCCTTTAAAGTTGTCCATTTCTGTTCGCTATTTTCAACTCACAAAAATACATTTTTCATATATTTAAGGTAGAAAATTTACAAAATGTCTTCATGGAACATGATCTTTACTTAATATCCTAATGATTTTTGGCATAAAAGAAAAATTTATAATTTTGACCCATACAATGTTTTGTTGTCTATTTCCACAAATATACCCGTGCGACTGGTACCGGTTATTTACCAGTTAAAACTGTATGTTTGAGGGGCTTTCAAAGGGCATTTACACTCATGTTATTTACCTTTTTTTTTTATTTGTCATACAAATCAAGATATTTTGAAATTTGTTCATTTGAAAATCATTAGTTTGAAGAATTCTTCCAATTCTGTTTGATTTGTAGGATATATATTTTGTGCCATTGCCATAGAAATGATAAATTCACCTTTTAAAATTAAATTAAATGAATACTTAAAAAAAAATTATAATAATGCTACAATAATCACTCTACCATTCAGATTTCCATACCATAAAATTTGGGATTGAATTTTAAAAGGTTCAGAAAAGTTAAATGAAAAATGGAATAATGATGGCTGTAGCTACTAGCACCTATTATTGCTTTGCACCACATTATTTACTATAAATATATTTGTAGTTTGTCATAACAGAGTCGGTAAAAAAAAACATTAGCTTGTCATGACCATATGCGTAAACATTTGATAAGGATGGTGTTTTTAAACAGGTAAATGCCGTAGTATAATGGGTTGAAAAGAGAATTATTGGATATCGAAAGTAGTCAATATTTGTATCCCTTAATGATCACCAAAATGAAAAAAATGTATGCCTTATAATATCTTGAATGTAACTCGACACCCTTGCCTCATTTAGTATACGCGGTTCTATGAATATGCAAATGAGCCCCGCCTCCACTCACTCACTCAGCTCAGAGATCCACTGGTTGACGATCACACGTTGATCTGATTGGTTACAAGGTAGTTTGTGACGTCAGAAACACCAGCGATTTCTAACCGTGTTTTTGAGACCGTCTTTGGTTCACTGCAGTTTTAAGGAGAAAATACTCAGCAATGCTGTCGACTTGTGAATTTACACATGATTTGTCTTAAAGCATATTAAAAACACCACAGAGACATACAGTATAAACAAAATTAAAAGCTTTATTTTCTCCACAGGGGGACTTTAAGTTAGATTTGTCCTGCATCAATGTTGTTTCAGTTGACCAAATGATTTGTCCTTAAAGATCATTGTTATGGTCAGTGAGGGGTCGTGTTTCACTTGCCGTCATGAATGGAGTCCAGCAGGTGCTCAGCTGGGTCTGTTAAAGAGCTACGGCCCCGATCCCCCACCCAACACTAGTGGCAGGTGTCGTGGTGTTAATGCGTCTGACATTCTCCTCCCTTATTCCTGGAAGCCAGAAGCTGACAGTCAGAGAAAGACACAGGCAACTCCTCAGCCATACACTCTCCTTAGGCATCCGTCTTCATGACAGGCAGAGCTGAGAGACCCGCTGAGGGTGTCGTGGGTCAGAATGGACAAACTCGACTGTGTTATTCTGGGTTCGCATGTCCCTCTAAGCCAACCCCACCCTGATGGATCAAAGACACGGTGCTGCTTTCATCCTTCATCCTGTTACTCGTCGGGCTTCGCCTTTTACCTGTTAAGCACTATTCTTCCAAAAAAACACCTTCCTCTCCTTCCCTAATGAACTTCCCTAATGAACTGGTACTTGTTCTACCATTTCTAGTGGTGCAACGGATCACAACTCACGGTTTGTATCATTTACAATTTGTATGTGTAACTTTGTGTAACTTTGCTTTTCATTTGATACTTAAAGCTCATTTGAAGTTCTTCGATACCCCATCAAAAACGACCAGCCTAACTGATAAAGTTCAAACATTATTAAAAACAAGTGAATAGTCAGTAATAAAACAAGAACAAATACATAAATTACAAGCAGAGATGAATACTAAATAACAAAGTTAAACGGTTTAACGGTCGTATTCCAGTACAGAAATTAATAGTTATGCCTGAATGTAAAATAACACTATTTGTTCACTATAGAAATTAAATATAGTTTCGTCTTTAAGCTGTATTTTGTTGTTTTATTAACATTTAATGACACGGACAACAGCAGGAATATTAGGCTGCTGTCACTTTAAGACTGTAAAAACTGACAAACATCCGGTTTCTTTCTTTCTCAATTGTTCACTAATGACATAACCGAGAGACAACTTGCAGAGACGGGTATATAGACGTATATTTTGACATAATTTTGTATGTATATGTCCGTTCAAGGGCAAGGAAACACGAAAGAGGAATCAATTCGGTGTTCGAGTGCTGTCTGAAACGCTCTCTCTCTGCGAGGCCCGATTTCCGCCTCTTCTTCCGCATTTAAAATTGTTTGAATGTGTAAATTGGCAAGACAAAACACATCCAAATGATAAACTTTCACTCTATGACGGTTAAGTTTAGCAGTTAATCAGCGAATCGCTTGCGTGTCGAAGCGTGGGGCCTGATCCGTACGGATCAACTGCGATCCGTTGCACCCCTAAACATTTCCCTGTTCAGCTGATCCTGTTATGGCTGAATCCTCCCCTCTCTTTCCCTGCCATTTCTCCAGGTCTGTTTAATGAGGTGTCGGTAGATCCACAGGGGATCTGGATGAAAGGCATGCTCTCGTGGCCAGTTAGTCTCCCTCTAATGGGACTTTGTGGAAACAACTGGTATTTCACCTTGGGGCAACGGCTTCCAGCAGACATAGATGGGCTGGTTTCCAAAACCTCAATCAAAGCAAACATTCATGTCTACCTACCGACAAACTCATAAACGTATCTCTTATTTCACGTCAAGACCTCTGGGTGAGGAAACAGTTGCCCAATACTTGTTGACATGGTCTAAGCTGAAAGACAAGGTGAGATTTGTGGAGCTGATAAGATTTATTCCTAAAATGCATTGAGTTTAACTGCATGATTTCCTGCTGAGCTTTGATCCAGAAGGAAAGCCTATCCTTTAATAACGCTCTTGAGAAAAACCAAGTTGTGATTTTTATTGGGTTTCGATGTTAAACCCTCTCAGAGGCTTGAGGTTTGCTATGTTTCCAGTTTAGCAGCTATCTTGCCTTGATAGAAAGATAGAGTTCTACTTATTTTTTAACGTACAATATGGCCTTTGATTGTAACTTGAACTATTCTTAACTGTCTACGTTGGAAGTCTAAAATGACGCTGCATCCACACAGTCCACATGGACCCTGTTCTTGGCACTCAACAAGATGAAGGGTTAAAACGGCAAACTGAATCCTCTGTACTCAAGGATGCGATTATAACCATTATAGCCATTAAAACAGATGTTAAAACAGTTTACAACTGTTTACACAGTTTCTACCAATCACATGTAAATCTTGAGTACCTGTAGAGTAGGATTGCATCCTTCATATCTCAGAAGAGCCTTTAGTTTGATCAGATTTATAAAAGACAGATACGCTGAACCGATTATCTCCGAAAACAGCCGAGCTCCTGGAGGTAAAGAGTCACGCACTATCCATGGATAACTTTTGATTCTCTATACGTTCGTGTTGTTTACATTATATGCACTTACACGCTGATTGCCAATAAAACACAGACATTTGATGTTACTTTTCGTCCTGCAATTCAGACTCATGACCGGGATCTTTTATAGCTGGGAACCGCTCCATCTTTCAGTTTCACACGATCTGCAAATCCAGCGTTGAACTGGGCCTTGTTTATAAAACATTCGTCAACGAAATGCCAGCAAAACACGTAGGCTCACTATTGGCCAACGCTGGTCATGATTTACCCCTTTTCCACCATGGCAGTGCTGGTGCCGGTTTGGAGCCGGTGCCTACTCGCGAACCAGTTCTTTGTGTTTCGACAGCCAAAGAACCGGTTCTCGGCCAGGAAAATTGGTTCTAAAGCGGCACCAACTCTTTGCTGGACTAGAACCGTTCTTTTACCACGTCATGCTTACGTCGGGGGCTGGGGGCGGGGTTATTGTCGAACTTCTTCTCGAACGTAACCTCCGTCTATAGTAATCCAGACGAGCAGCACAAATGTGTTCTAAACGTCTTCTTCTGACCCCAATATAGGATCGCAAAGCCAGGAGAAACATTTGCAGAAAGACGATGTAGTCCAACATTGTAATTGTTATGCTTGAAGTTGGCGCAAGCGTTTCTGGGAAAGCTAAGACGTATGGCAACGTACACAGTGACGTAACGGCGTCGTTCGCTGGGCTCTCTAGTCAGTGGTAAAACAAACAGGTTCTGAGAAGGTTCGCAAGTTGAACCAACTTTGAACCAGCACCAGTTCTGAACCAGTTCTTTTTTGGTGGAAAAGGGGTATGTGTGATGCGTGTGATGCTGGCCAATAGTGAGCCTACGTTCTGACGTACAACCCAGAAGCGCTGCGCTGTTACACTACGTGAACTCACTCAGAGGAACATAAAGAAGAAAATGAATAGTTGAATAAAGTCGTTATTTTTTTATTTTTTTTGCACACTGGGTTGAGCCACTGTAGTCACTTGGACTATTTTAACGATGTCTTTACTAACTTTTCTGGGCTGGCAGATATCGATTACCTAGAAGCTTATGGAGGAGAGAGACAGCTCTAAGATTTCTTCATTTGTGTTTTGAGTTGAACGAAAGTCTTACGGGGTTGGAACAACATGAGGGAGAGTAATTACTGACAGCATTTTCATCTTTGGGTGAACTAACCCTTTAATATTAATATTAATTTCCTATTTTGAGCTTTATTGCGCTCCACTTTAATATGATCCGTGGAAGAAATCTGTTCAAAAATGTTAACATAGTGTGGTTTTGTTTAACTCGGCATCTGGTCGATTCTTAGGCGACCTTGTTTTCTCGTGTCTCGTGGTTTGCTCTCAAAGGTGAGGTCATAGGCAAAACTCAGGGACCTGGAACTGAGCAAAACGTTTGGGCTGCAATAAATCTTACCACCAAAATAAGTGACCTCACAAAATCTATCATCATCTTGTGAAACAGCATTTTTTTCCCATTCTCTAAGCCATGATTTTCAGTAAGTGGAGGTCTGTCGAAATGCTAATGTAGAACCTGCAATTCAGCCAGTTCTGGCTACATTGGAAGCCCGTTAGTGTTTCATTTTGCTTATGCATTTTCAGCAGGAGCCTGAATCACTGACTCTTTTTAAACGAGGCCAATCAATGCATTACAGCATTGGTTTCCCCCCCTGCGGGCCGTTGCCCAGCTGCTCCTGGAAGTTTTGTGCTTTTGCCTCTGAGAGGTACATTACTTGTTCAGTATGCATTAAGGTGAGCGTTTACCATCAGCTTGATTGACACAGTGGCAGCTTGTGAAGCGGTAATAGCCGGACATGAATTTTCTTGTGGTTGAGACATAAATTATGTACAAACACTAGTGGCAGTGTTGGACAGTGCTGTATAATTAATTTGCGCTCCAACCTGACACCAGTTGTGTTTGTGGATGAAGGAGTATGTTTAAATATTAATCACAGAGAGAGAACAGCTCTGCCTGCCATACACTGTAAAAAAAAATCCGTTAAATTTACGGTAAAAAACTGCCAGCTGTTGTTAACCAGAAATTTACCGTAAAAAATACGGTAGTAACATTTTAGATTTTACCAGAGAATGTCTAATACCCCTTTTCCACCAAGGCAGAGCTGGTTCTGGTTCGGAGCCAGAGCCTAGTTTCAAATCGGTTCTTTGTTTTTCCACCGCCAAAGCACCAGCTCCGAACCAGAAAAACTGGTTCTTAAGTAGCACCAAATCATTGCAGGGTCTAGAACGGAGCCAAGAAAGAACCGCTTGCGTCAGAGGCTGGGGGCGGGGTTACCGTGGCCAACAAGACTGAAGAGAAACTTGTGACCGCCATTTTTAAATAGCAGCTAGTCGAGCTAATAGCAGCTCGATTATAATATCCGTCTATGTAAGTTACGGCGAGCTGCACGAACACGTTGGATTCGCCGTGTTTGGATGCCGATTTATTTTCGCAAACCCATGAGCATCCATAGTAACGCAACGTCTATTATTGTTGATGCCTTGTTCGAGATGCATCGGAGCAGCGTGGACTGATCAGAGCTGCGGGAGTGTTTGGAGATCATACGACTCCTTGTGCTTTTTGATCGCTTTCGCAGTGCTTTGATTTCATGTGCTGATCGTTCTGCGAGAAGCCGATGCATCTCGAACAAGTCTGGTGTGTTTGTGTTTGGCGCTGCCACATAGCGTTGCTGGGCAACATGATACGTATGCAGTGACGTAAGATATAGCTCTGTTGTGGCTCTCTGGCCGGTGGAAACGCAAACCGGTTCTTAGTAAGCTCGTCAGTCGAACCAACTCCGAACTGGCAATAGCTCTAGCTCTGAACCAGCACCCGGTTCTTGTTGGTGGAAAAGGGGTATAATAGGAAGAGATTTGGCACTCTCTGGTTACTTCCGGTTTCTGGACTGGCTGCAGTAACGCGTCTCTGTCCATGCGGGGGCGATCGCAGGCGAGTGCAGAATGAATGGAGGTCTATGGCGCTATATCCATCAAAATCCACTTTTCTCAGGATATAATTTTTTGTCTAGTAATTTGAATGTTGTATTCGAAAGGAGATGCAAAGAAATTACACATTGCTGGGTGTTAGATTTTTTAGAGTCACTTATTTGCTTTAAAAAGTATTTTAAAGTGTCAATGACGTCATACACATCGTACGACCAGAGATACTGCTTTACGGCAATCCTTCAGTCACTTTGGTGCGTTCGCGCTCTGCACTTTCTTTTCTCTCGAGGCATCGACAACACAGCTGACACAGGTAAATACACAACACAGCTGACACAGGTAAATACACGTGCTAGAAGAGTTTTTGTTTTGTTTGTTTCTGGTCCCGCTTCGGATGACACGATGCCATCAAGCGGTATCTCTGGTCGTAATCAGTCCTTCACTGACCAATCAGCGTTCATTAGCAGAATGCTAGCGTGTTATGGGCAACAACAACTCAACCTGTAAGAAATCGAAAGGACATAAATACTCTTTCATTCAATTTTCGACCTATAACCCATGTTGAACTTGCAAAACCTACAATAAAATCTGAGATTTCTCAACGGCAATTGGGTGAAAGAGACAAATTTAGCCGTATAGCCCCATTGACTCCCATTCAGTCTGCACTCGCCCGCGATCACCTCCAGTGGAATTCTAATGGAACTGCAACCAACCATCTATACAATGGGGCTAATAGGAAGTGCCAAGGCTCTCCGTAGACGGGCTATGGTTTTACAGACTTAACTTAAAACTTTCAGTAATAAACCGTTTTTCAGTATCTGATATAATGTTAATTTACCAACCTATCGAAGTATTAATATCTGTTTTATACCATTGTAATACACTGATCATGTGCAAATTAGTCACATTTACTATTGCAAATCCAGTAATTTCGATTGAAATCCACACAATCTGGAATTGTGTGTGAGAGCGAAAGATTTCCCCACGCAGATTTCAAGTTGGACACTCGCATTCGCCACATTGACCAGCAGAAAGGTTTATAAGTCACTTCTATGTGAGCTGTGCATTATAACTGGCATTATAATGACATTTTGCGAATGCGACTATACTTTTGATCATTAAACTTTAAGTAGTGTCTTTTAAATTACATAATCACATATCACATTATATTACCAAAGCTAAAAAATTTCTAATGTAACATTTTCCTTTCATTGTGTTTTCAGTGTGTCTGCTCTTAATGTTTACTGGTTTAGAAAAGCTTATTTGATTAGCTAGAACAAGATATCACGATAACATTCACCAATTTTGAAAAGGCATTGAGGAAAGAGGGAATATGATTTTTCATAACACTGGTCTTGATGTCAAAATGCAAAAAAAGCTTTTATATGACCTCACACATCGTCGGCCTAGTAAAGGAGTAGTTTAGCCACAAATGAAAAATTACTCAACCTAATTTTATTCCAAACCTGAAGACTGTTAGTTTTTTTCAAAACATTATTTATTTATTTTCCAAAAAAATCACTTTAGGATTGTATTTTTCATGCAAAAATAAAGTGAGAATGCTCCAAAAAAAGGACAAAAATCTTCGCATAATCATCTAATAATGATGATTCATTCATAACCAAGGGTCGCTTGTTATGAGCGTCTCATAACCAAACATCATAAGGTCAAACAATTAATAATTGTGTAAAAAAATTACAGTTTTTTTTATAAAGTGTGGTTCTTTTTCCTCTTCTTTTTGGAGCTTGACAGCTTGTGGTTATGTTATGTTATATTGAACAGTCATGAAAACCTCATTCATTAATCAAAACGTATTTTAAACAACATTTGCTCAAAATTCACTTCAAACATCTGAAAAGAAAAGAAAATGCTATCAGTTGAGAAGCTGTCACACTTCCATTCATTAATTTGGTCTGTTAATCAGTATTATTGATGTATAATAGCAACAAGAGCTCAGAAAACTGCTCATTCCTCTCATCTATTCATGGTTTATTCACTGTTACCCGTCATGAAGCTGGAATGCTGCTCAGGCATTTCACACTACAGCTCCCAGATGGTCTTTGACTTGCAGGGGTTTACAGGCTTTTTTTTTTTTCTTCTTCCTTGTTTTGTTTTTTGAAAAGGCTGCTGAGCTTTTTATTTTCCATTTGAGGGTTGGTCTTATGCTAGTGACATACAGCTGAAAATGCATGAAAGCAGTGATCCTGACAGCATGCATTTTTCTCCTATTCCCTTTCTCTTTGAAAGACCTCTTCCTTAGTGCTTCTCCTGTGTCAGGGCGTCGGTGCCAATGAAGCCTTTTTATTTGTCCGAGATTGAGTGCAGCCAAGCGGGCCGGCCCTATTACCACTGCGCCACAGTGCAGGAGATTGCCTGCCTCTGTCATCTAATTGCGTACATCAGCTGAAAGCCTGTTTCTCTGCAGTGGTGAGCAGACAGCCAGTCTCAGATTCATTGCTCCATTGGCTAGTTAAAGCACCAGGCTGTCTTTGTTTGGCGACATGGGGAGGCTTATAAGCTATGGTGTGCTCTGTCTGTTCACTAATCTTATAATGTTCCCTGGCAAGGTCTGCTCACCCTTTGCTGCCCTCCTCTGCTCTGGACAATATGAATCTCTCATCACAGTGCTTATAGCTGGGACACACTGGCAGAGTCTCAGCCTGGAGAGAAAAGAAAATACTTTCCACTTATCTGGCACCCTGTCAGCAGATATTTGTGGCTGCGCACACATTTTGCACTGCGCTAGCGTAGTGTTTTGGAATACATGCGTACATGGCGTGAGCTGTGTGAAATTAAATTGGCTTTTGCATCATGCTTTCTGGTTTGAAGAAATTTGGCCGGTTAAATACAATTTGAGCTCAGTCGACAGCATTGTGGCATTCTGTCAGTTACCGCAAGAAGGTAATATTGACTCAGTCCTCAATATTTAAAGTCCCCCTGTAGTCAATCATTTTATCCCTTAAAAATCAGCAAAATGACATTTTAATGCTTTTTCCTTGATTTTTTTTTTCATGCCTTAAAATGGCTTGAATGTAACTCGACACCCTTGCCTCATTTAGTATGCGCAGTTATATGAATATGCAAATGAGCCCCGCCTCCACTCACTCACTCACTCACTCACTCACTCAGCTCAGAGATCCACTCGTTGACGATCACACGTTGATCTGATTGGTTACAAGGTAGTTTGTGACGTCAGAAACAGTGATTTCAAACCGTGTTTTTGAGACTGTCTTTGGTTCACTGCAGTTTTAAGGAGAAAATACTCAGCAATGCTGTCGACTTATGAATTTACACATCATGGTTTGTAGGGGTTTGAACCTACACTGGTCTCTCGGTTCGGTTCGATTACGATTATCATGTCATCGATTCAGTTCAATTCGATATCACGATGCACTGCATCCTCAATTCTCAATTTTACTTTACATGTATACAATTTTGTCAATAAATACAAGCAGTCAGAAATATGATTTGAAAGCACGTACGTGACAAATGACGTTAGAAAAGCGTCAGTACATTATAATCGGTTATGGTCTATTACTGAACCGATACCAAATCGTCCTTTTCTGCATCGCAATGCATCGTAGAAACGATTAATTTCGACACTCCTAATTGGTTTGTCTCAAAGCATATTAAAAACACCACATAAACAACATTAAAAGCTTGTTTTTCCCCACAGGGGGACGTTAAAAACAGAGAAAATGTGTGTCCAGTAATACTTACAGTGGAAGCTAAGCTGCCAATCATCCTGAACTAAAAAGCATAAAATTAGCTACTATCACACTGTTTTGAATACATAACCACAACACTTTAATCAATAGGTCACCAAAATTAAAATGTTAATTGTTTATTTACCTTGTGTCGCTCCAAACCTGTGTGGCTTTCTTTCTATTGTGAAGCACGAAAGAATGTTTAAAGATTCCACAAGTCACTCTTTTAATGTAATGATAATGATTGGAGCTTCCTTTATTAAAAAGCATCATTAAAGTATCATGATTGTAGCCAACGTGACTTGTGTACTATGCTCCAGATCTTCTGAAGCTACATTAGCTTTGTGTGATGACCAGACCATAATTTAAGTAATTTTTCTCTAAAAAATTGTCCAATCCAGTGCGCTGTTTATCACTGCATCCGGATAATCTAGTCAGTGAGTTGAGAAGCCAGAGAAATGGATCTGTCAGAGTTGTGAATGAATCATTCATGCTGGTTTCATGAACCCGATTAACCTTTTAAAATTATGATTCCTTAATCGACTCGGACGCTACGAAGGTCAAGAACGCTCCAAAGAACACAGATTTGGATGTAGAGATTTTCAATGAATAATAACTTTAAATTTCGGTCTGTTCCTGACAGAAAGCTATCGTATAGCACCAGAAGGCTAATATTGACTTGTGATTACAGCATAGGTGTAATTTGCGGGTGGGACGGGTGGGACATGTCCCCACCACTTTTTGCTGAGGTCGATATTGTCGCCACCACTTTTGAAACATCTCGCGGCACGAATGTACCAATACAAATAAATAAAACATCTCCAGTTAACCAGCAGAGCATTAATTTTGTTCGTTTGTTAAAGGGATAGTCCACTTTTTGGGGAAATAGGCTCATTTTACAACTCCCCCAGAGTTAAACAGTTGAGTTTTACCATTTTCGAATCCATTCAGCCGATCTCCGGGTCTGGCGGTACCACTTTTAGCATAGCTTAGCATAGATCATTGAATCGGACAAGACCATTAGCATCTCTCTCAAAAAAATGACCAAAGAGTTTCGATATTTTTCCTATTTAAAACTTGACTCTTCTGTAGTTACATCGTGTACTAAGACCGACGGAAAATGAAAAGTTGCGATTTTCTAGGCTGATATGGCTAGGAACTATACTCTCATTCCTGCGTAATAATCAAGAAACTTTTTTTGAGAGGGATGCTAATGGTCCTGTCCGATTCAATGATCTATGCTAAGCTATGCTAAAAGTGGTACCGCCAGACCCGGAGATCGGCTGAATGGATTCGAAAACGGTAAAACTCAACTGTTCAACTCTGGGGGAGTTGTAAAATGAGCCTATTTCCCAAAAAAGTGGAGTATCCCTTTAAATAAGAGGCGATCTAGCGCTGAAATGTGATGTTTTTTTAAATCAAGTGATCAAAGTGCTCGTTGCCGCTGCGATCAGTGGCGCGGATACTGTGTTCTCTTGTGGCTCGCGCACAGTCTTCACTCGGACGCGCGCTTCAATCCGTTGTGGAGAGACTCTCTATTCGTTCCGGTGAAATTACAAAACAAAATGCACACAAACGTGTCCCTGCCTGATATACAACCACTGATAAACATAATCGGTTTTGATGAAAAAACAACAACAAAAAAACCCTATACGAGTGCGGATTAGAACCCAGAACCTCTGACACGCTTGGCAAAAGTTCTGCCACTGGACCATTTAAATACACACTTAAAATTGTCGGATCTATTTATTTATTCACGTGAAAATTCTCAGCACTAACAACATATATTAGACCTCATTAAACGACAAATTAAACCCAATTTACTATTTAAATCGATTGCTGGACATCGTAATGTTATTGTACATACATCTGATTTATGATTTAGCTTTTTTATTAAACATTTTTATTTATTTACATTAGTAAGCTACAGGACATCGTCTTTCAAAACATGACCTGAGCGAAAGAGGAAAAAAAATGAATGCGTCATCATTGTACCCAGCACACTTCAAACCAAACTGACGCCCATGGATTACGTAAGGGTTAATGCCCGACGAGGTGTCCATTGTCAGGTATTAATGGACGACGGCGAGGCGCAGCGGAGGCCGAAGTCCATTAATACCTGACAATGGACACCTCGTCGTGCATTAACCCGCTTATACCATGGTCACTTGCCAAATAACACATTTTTAAAACATTAGTTTATATTTTAATTAGTTTTACAATCGAAATCTAAAGTTTTTACAAACAATAACTTGGTTTCCATGGTTACGCCTGACGGTTTATTTAGCAACCGGAGTATAGTCCGCTCAGCTCGTAGAACCCTTCAGTTTACTGCCTGTTGCTATGGTTACTCACAGCTGATGTAGCCAATGCATTTATTTATTAATTTCGAACGGTAAACAGTCAGTTTCACCAGAACTCCTTTACTAGGTGTCCTCTATCACTTTTTAATGGACACCCTGCAGCCAATCAGAATCGAGTATTCACCCAGACCATGGTATAAAGACTCGCAATGGTTGGTGAATGATGTCCGAAGTGTCATTTTTAGGTTAATAACTGTCGACTTGTGTTGTAATTGCAAATATAATGACTGTTTCCAACCCAAACAAGTTTAGTCACCATTTGTCATATTTCATCAGCCACAAACGTATGCAATTGGCTCAGCCTGAAGTTTACATTAGGTTCATCCCCTAAAACAGTGGACACATTTTTTCCAACATGTTACTGAACAATAAAAATAAATGCTTCACATTTCTGCTTTGAAACCTATAGACATCCAAAATGTAAATGTGCGTTTTCTGATCTTCATTACAAACTGATGAACAATCCAAAATGATTTTCTGTAGCAATGGGAAGCACATGGCTTCAATAGCTTAAGTTATATTTTAATCCATCGTATTCCTTTAATGGCCGATGTTCAGATTGTATCTTATCTCAGCGATACGACTGCAGCTCGTGAATGTAAGCCCTTATTCTGTAGATGGATATGAATTTGACATGCCTTTTCAATTAGTCGGGTATTGAAACTGTCACGCGGGGGAAGGGAGAACTGGCCGGTGCAGTTCACCAGCATTGAATCCTAATTAGCCATGGAAGGATGAAAGGGAAACGTTTTTGAGTTCATTCTTTGATCAAGATTATATTCTGAACATTATCCATATATATCCGCTCCATTGTGTGTGTGTGTATAGGCTTCTTTTTGTTAAGGCCATTGGCTTGAATTTGAGATTAGCTCCTTTATATCAAACACATTCCCTCTTCTCTTGCTTTTATTCACTGTTTTTAATTCGAGATTCATATAGAGGCTTTATGAAGGTTGTCTAACACATGAGAAGACAGAGGCAGCGCGTTCAAGGAAGCTATTAAGGAATGGTACGGTTAGTCTTTTGTTCGGTAGTCCTCCCACCGGCCCATCATGCAATCTGTCATCCTTTTAAACGAGTCTTAGCCCACACGCTTAATCTTTGAACTCGGCCGCTCTATCTTCCATTAAAATTCTTTTTTTAAAAACATGTTTTTGTGAGACTCCAAAATTGAAGCTATTTACTTTCTTAATAAATGTTCCAGGTCTTATTGTGCAGTATTTATCAGTGCACTTTTTTTCACTTTCTTAGTAAAGCTACAAAAGTTATTCAGTCAAGGGCAGTGATTAATTTTCTCTTTTTCATTTGTTGTTTGATCACCTTCTTTGGTGTTGTTATATTAGGCTGCTGTCACTTTAAGACTGAATGCACAGATCCAATATATTTACATAATCTGATTTCTTTCCCAATTGTTACGTTCACTATTGTTTGAGCAATGTGTATTTATTTATTTTTATATAATTTTTTGATGGCTGATACCCATGTACAGCAGGGTCGTCCATATATATATATATATATATATATATATATATATATATATGATATCACACTATCTAGAGGTAGTAAATGACACATGCATAACAATTTTGTTGATATTTATTTACTGCGCATTTATGCATGTTTCTTTATCACTCGAACGTGTCAATAACTTTATGTAGTGTTGAGCTACTGTATGTGGATTTATTAACATTCCTCCATATATAACAAAGTCTCAGTCAATTTACACTTCTGTCTGTTTCTGCTAATGTCATTTAGGCCATGCAGGCTATTGGATGATGTTGACTTATAGCCAAACAGATACTTAATTCGGCCCTGCTTTATTCTGGTATGGAGAACCCTGTTTTCACAATTCAATTTCTTCCACATAGATCAAATCAAGTCCCAGTATTTGCTTTCCTTCATTGAATAATGAGTCAGCTGGTTCTGTGTGTTCTAATTAGTTTTAATATGTTATTGAGCAAACAAAGAAATCTCCAAAAGAGGCACATCATTAAATTATAATGTGAGATCAATGTGAGCACTAATCAATAAAATTGCTTTGCTACTGAGAAGCTTCAAAAATAGCAACTCTATGAGCTCGCTAATGAGAAATGTAGTTAAACAAACAGCTTTTGCTACTTGAGACACTAGTTACCCACAATGATCAGTGAATCCACATTTGTTGTTTTGTAAAAGAAGACTTTTGTTTCTTGACCTTTGAGTCTTGATGGAAATTTTGGACACCTATTTATGATCGCTGTCACTATTTTTTTTATATTTTGCACATATCTACTGCTGCTTCTTATTTTGCCGCTGTACAGTTTTATATGTTCAGTTTCTCCAAGTATTATGTTTCCGTAATAATGGTTTTGCTTAAGGACCCAGATTTCACACAGATGTTTTTTGAACACCCATATGGAATCCCAAGTAATCCTACAATATAAAAATTGTTTTTTTTTATACAGTATGTATATATTTTTTCTTGTGTATTTCTTGTTCATGGGTTTTTGATGATGATGTGTGAGCATGTTACACAAACCGTCCATGATGGCATCTAGAGAATTTGGCGGCTTCTGTTTTGTTGACAGATGCATTGTAGAGTTTTATTACATGGCTTGGTTGAATTCTAATGTAGAATGCGAATTTTTTTAGAGTCACTTATTTGCTTTATAGTCTTTCAAAGTGTCAATGACGTCATACACATCGTACGACCAGAGATACTGCTTTACGGCAATCCTTCAGTCACTCTGGTGCTTTCGCGCTCTGCACTTTCTTTTCTCTCGAGGCGTCGACAACACAGCTGACACAGGTAAACACACAACACAGCTGACACAGGTAAACACACAACACAGCTGACACAGGTAACTACACAACACAGCTGACACAGGTAACTACACAACACAGCTGACACAGGTAACTACACAACACAGCTGACACAGGTAAACACACAACACAGCTGACACAGGTAACTACACAACACAGCTGACACAGGTAACTACACAACACAGCTGACACAGGTAACTACACAACACAGCCGACACAGGTAAACACACAACACAGCTGACACAGGTAAACACACAACACAGCTGACACAGGTAACTACACAACACAACTGACACAGGTAAACACACAACACAGCTGACACAGGTAAACACACAACACAGCTGTCACAGGTAACTACACAACACAGCTGACACAGGTAACTACACAACACAGCTGACACAGGTAAACACAACACAGCTGACACAGGTAACTACACAACACAGCTGACACAGGTAAACACACAACACAGCTGACACAGGTTAATACACAACACAGCTGACACAGGTAACTACACAACACAGCTGACACAGGTAAACACACAACACAGATGACACAGGTAAATGCACAACACAGCTGACACAGGTAAACGCACAACACAGCTGACACAGGTAAATGCACAACACAGCTGACACAGGTAAACACACAACACAGCTGACACAGGTAAATACACAACACAGCTGACACAGGTAAACACACAACACAGCTGACACAGGTAAACACACAACACAGCCGACACAGGTAAATGCACAACACAGCCGACACAGGTAAACGCACAACACAGCCGACACAGGTAAACACACAACACAGATGACACAGGTAAACACACAACACAGATGACACAGGTAAATGCACAACACAGCCGACACAGGTAAACGCACAACACAGCTGACACAGGTAAACACACAACACAGATGACACAGGTAAACGCACAACACAGCTGACACAGGTAAACACACAACACAGCCGACACAGGTAAACACACAACACAGCTGACACAGGGAACTACACAACACAGCTGACACAGGTAAACACACGTGCTAGAAGAGTTTTTGTTTTGTTTGTTTCTGGTCCCGCTTCGGATGCCACGATGCCATCAAGCGGTATCTCTGGTCGTAATCAGTCCTTCACTGACCAATCAGCGTTCATTAGCAGAATGCTAGCGTGTTATGGGCAACAACAACTCAACCTGTAAGAAATCGAAAGGACATAAGTACTCGTTCATTCAATTTTCGACCTATAACCCATGTTGAACTTGCAAAACCTACAATCAAATCTGAGATTTCTCAATGGCAGTCGGGCGAAAGAGACAAATTTAGCCGTCTAGCCCCATAGACTCCCATTCATTTTGCACTCATGGGCGATCGCCCCCAGTGGAACTCTGGTGGAACTACAACCAAAATTCGGTACAATAGGACTTAATAGGGAGTGGCCAGGCTCTCCGTAGACGGGCTCTGCCGCTGCTAAGTATAACACACCGTTGCCATGAAAAACAGAGCGTTGCTATGGACGCGGAACATACTATTTTCTTTAGCGGAAGCAATACAATCGTTTTTAAATCAATAAACTCCTTTTTAAATCAATATTTTGTGTCAAATTATTGATTTATTTGGTGGGTAGCCATGTAATAAGCGGGATAATGTAGAGCGAGGCGGTTGTTATAGCGAATAACAACCCCTTCAGGCTGATTCAAGACCTGATCAGCCTGTCGCTATAACAACCGCCTCGCTCTACATTATCCCCTACTTATTGGACGCATATCCTTTGACATGAGCTACAAAAGATATATTTGTCCTTTCATCTGTCTAGAATGTAAAACTGGTTATTAAAATGGTAAAAAAAAAAATGTAATGTAAGGGATGCACCCTAATCATCTGCTGATCTTGATGCAACATTTCTTTTTTTATATGTATATACATTTTTTTCTTGTTCATGGCTTTTTGATGATGATGTGAGCATGTTACATGCTCACTATTCTGTTCTTAAAAAAATTAATAAAATAAATGTATTAACATTTACTGCGTTAGATTAAACTGAGAAGGGTCATAGCACTTGCATATTGTTGTCCTACTGTTAGTTTCACTGCTTCTGTTGTTCTCATTTGTAAGTCGCTTTGGATAAAAGCGTCTGCTAAATGAATACATGTAAATGTAAATGTTACACAAACCGTCCATGATGGCATCTAGAGAATTTGGCAGCTTCTGTTTTGTTGACAGATGCGTTGTAGAGTTTTATTGGACGCATATCCTTTGACATGAACTACAAAAGGGTATATTTGTCCTTTCATCGGTCTAGAATGTAAAACTGGTTATTAAAATGGTACAAATATTTAATGTAAGGTATGCACTCTAAATTTTAGCAAGTTGACCTTATATACTTTTAATGTTAGTGTTATTTCTCCATGTTATTTTGTCAACCTTTCATCTGTGGATCTCGATACAACATTTCTTTTTTTATATGTATATCATTTTTGTCTTGTTCATGGGTTTTTGATGATGTTGTGAGCATGTTACACAAAAACCGTCCATGATGGCATCTAGAGAATTTGGCAGCTCCTGTTTTGTTGACAGATGCGTTGTAGAGTTTTATTGGACGCATATCCTTTGACATGAACTACAAAAGGGTATATTTGTCCTTTCATTGGTCTAGAATGTAAAACTGGTTATTAAAATGCTCAAATTGAATACCTTACATTAAATATTTGTACCAAGTTGACCGTATATACTTTTAATCCTAGTGTTATTTCTCCATGTTATTTGTCAACCTTTCATCTGCTGATCTCGACGCAACATTTCCCCACAAACATTTCAATCAGATATGTGACCGTATCACCACACGAGTGTTGGTAAATCTGGCATTGAATTGATCCACATCTCCTGCGAGATGACTCAAGTATGCAGAGGGACCTCATATCTGCAGCACTTCTGAAAGCCCTGATTGTGTCAAGCTCTCTTTGCCGCTTTTAGTGTGGGGGGAAGAAATAGTGTTGTGAAAAGCTTGCGCTTCTTAAATGCCGTGATGCAATCATACGACTCTCTGATGGTCTGGAGGAAATAAGATGACCTGTGCCTTCCCTCGACAGATTAGATAGATGTCACCTTTCTTATGAAAGTGGCAGTCAATTTCGCCTCTCCTGTGTGTTGCCTATCAATTACGGGGAAGAGAAGCCTTTCAAAGCAGCCCTGCTTTCTGTGCGTGGTAACCAAGTGGCTGAACACAGCTCATTGTTTCCTCTCTCTCTCTTTTCAGTATCCCAAGATCAGCGAGGAGTCGACTTCTCCATTTGTCTTCATTTGCTCCAACCCCCAGGAGTTGGTGGTGAAATTTCCCATGAAAGGGAAACACAAGATTTGTAAGTCCCGCCTGCCTCTTTTCATGTGCCGGCTCTCTTGTCGTTCAGCCTTTCTACACTCTCTCATTTAAACTCATGCATGTCTAATGAGCAGTCTATGGAGACACTGGTTTTAAGCATCATATAGGCCACTTTACACATGAACACAGGCAAATTCATTATGCTGCCCCAATAAGATGCTTTTTAACCAAGACATCGCATTCTGTACTGTGCAGAAGTCTTTAGATGTTTCACAAAAACATATATCCAATTATCTATAGCATTAGGGGTGTAACGGTACACAAACTTGACGGTACGTACCTCGGTATTAAAAGTCACGGTTCGGTACAGCAGGAGTGAGAAAACTAAACACAAAATTGCTGCTTTTTTATTTTATTTTATTTTAAATGTTAACTTTTTTTTAACAAATGTGTAAATGTGTTTAAATAAATTCTATTATAATTAGAGTTTTCTTAAGGATAATTTTTTTTTGTCTTGGGTAATGCTGTAAACTATATGGGGAGCCCTTACTTACATATTACTATAATATTAAAGGTTACAGTTAACAACAGAGCCCAAATTATTAAATTCAGTTGCTATTTATTTTTAGATATAATAGTCAACACTCAAATTAAAAAATAAAAACGTACTGTAAATTGCACATAAGACAGGTTTTGCATTAACTTCTAAATCTAATTATAAAGAGTAAAAATTATACATTTTTGAAATAATATAATTTACACAGTGGCTGTCATAACTTGTTTTCATGACAAATTTATTTAAACATACGTTAAAGGAACCGTATGTAAGAAATGTATTTCAGTTAATCATAAAATGGCCCTGATATGTCACTAGACATTAAGAAATCATGTTCATTTCAAATACTTATATCACTGACAACAGTAGTCCGGCCAGGATATTGTCATTTAAAAGTGAAGTTGCAGCCCTCAACTGATGTTGATGTTGTCATGTTGTGTTTTGGCCTGATGCTCCACCCTCCACCTATCTACCAATCACGAAGTCAGTAGTGTTTCGGCATCCGGGTTGCCAGCTCTGCTCTAGTTACCACAGCTGCCGCTACAAACGTGTCAGATAAAAAATGTCTAACGTTATGAAACCTAAAAGACCTCGTTATGAATCCGAAATATGTCGTGACAAAGTCCGGAAAAAAACGTTCCTGCTGGATCCTGCAGCCTATCTGGCAACCTCGAGTCAGGGGGGAGGGGGAGGGGATACACCGCTCTACAGTCATTTGAAAGTGATTGCAGTACCAGTTTTGGCCACAATCTTACATACGGTTCCTTTAAATAATCAAGACATTACTAATAGGTTAAGTAAATATAATGAATAGGCTAATATAGTGCATATACGAAATGCTTCTCTCTCTCGAGTTAATTTCTCTAGCGGACTAACCTGCTGTCGACACTAAATGCCCGAGGTTAATGTAATGCTACGTGAGATATTATTCTCAAGCTGTTTTATTGATAACACTGGTTCATCGCATCTTCCTCTCCTTCTTCGCTTTTTACTGGTAGCAAACAGCGTTGCATTGCCGCGCGGGCCCCCTTCTGGATAGGAGTGTGGGTCGCCTGTGACTGACTGTATTCGTTGCATGTGAATACATGTATTGTTACACCCCTATATAGTATACAATATTTGCAAAAGTAATGTTTGGAAATATAAAACGGCACACTAAAGCAAAAAATATAGATAAAAATCTTAAAGCAAATGTTTTTGAGAAGCATCATATGTATATCCTTCACTGAGAAGGCAATCCCATGGAAAATTGCACCAAGCTTGGTAAAAAAAAAAAAAATAGCAAAGTTCTTGTTAGATGAAGCAAAGGCAGTGTTGATTTATAAATAATCTTGTATTATGTTTTTGTGATTTGGGTATCGTATAATTAGCTTGCTAATGCATCGTTTTTGAGTGTCCAGTGAGGAAAGCTATTTCAGCCCATTTACACAGTAGACATTTAGGCAGTTTTACAACTGAGCTATGATTTTACACACCATCTCATACTTTATCTGGTGTTGCGTGGTATTCAAAATATTACATTTTCATAATTACTTCACCACTTTTCACCACTCTTTTCATGCAATATGTCATACGGTAAAATTTGCCTTGAAAACACAAAGCTGCTTCCTGTCATATATTGGACTGGTATATCTTATCAGTTTATGCTTATTGTTGTCTTCACTATCATCTAGCTTTGGTTCCCTTTGGTTATGATCAAGGTGTTAGTTCATGTCGTGGATGTCCAAATAATCACATCTTTAGGCATTTCCAATATTAATGGTAGCATATTTGATTTGCATGAGTTTAAAAACCATTCAATTACCATAAAATATCCATTGGGAAAACCAATGGTGATATTGTGGAGATTGTACTGGAGTATATTTCAGTGGCCTACCATTTGATTAGTCAATCGTTTGAAAAAAAAAAAAATTGTAGCGGCTATGGAGATCAAAAGAAGGTGATTAATGTAAAAATATTCAAACAAAGTGAAACAAACTATTGTCGGTCTGAACAAAAGACAAATGCACTCCAGCTGTTCCTTTCCCCTTGGCGTTTCCTGGGTTTTCCACAGCTCAGGATAGTCACTAATGAAGGGTTTGGGTCTGTGCATGTTCTTGTGGTCCCATCAGCCAGAGTGATAGGTCACATGGCATTTACGGCTCTGGTGATCGGGCAAAAACACCTCATGGCAGTGTACTTCTGGGAGGTCCTACGCCAGCTGAGAAGCTGCCATTGAGATGAATGGGAATGCTAACTGATGAATGTTAAGCTTTTTTTCTGGGAATGATAGAACCTCTTGTTCCAGCCACATGACCCACGTTTTGTCACCAGACATCATGAAAAAAACCCTATTTGTGGCCCTGGACCACAAAACCAGTCACATGTCGAACTGGTATATTTGTGGCAATAGCCAACAACACATTGTATGGGTCAAAATTATCAATTTTTATTTTATGCCAAAAATCATTAGGATATTAAGTAAAGATCATGTTCCATGAAGATATTTTGTACAGTTCCTACCGTAAATATATACAATATTTATTTTTGCAACACCGAGGACTTCATTTGGACAACTTTAAAGGAGATTTTCTCAATATTTCGATTGTTTTTGCACCTTCAGATTCCAGATTTTCAAATAGTATCTCGGCCAAATATCGTCCTATCCTAACAAACCATACATCAATGGAAAGCTTATTTATTCAGCTTTCATATGATATATAAAAAAATTACCCTTGTGACTGGTTTTGTTGTCCAGACAGGGTCACATATGATGACAGAAACGGGAGAAGTACGAATAGTTTGAAGTATGAAAAGTTCTATAGGAATGCATTGTTTCTATCTACAGTCTTGTTTGTAGAAAATCTCCACTCTTATCGGAAGTTGTTTGGTGTCATTTTTCCCAGTCATTCTTCACAGCAGCTCAACTGTCAACAATGGTGTAATTTCACAGTACAGACTGGAAGCATTTCACACTTGGATAGTATCTGCGTGCAATTCCTCCTTAATCACATGTGCACATTCTTCTTGTTCAACCTGCTTAGCTCTCTCAGATAAAAATGGTCAATTAATTATATAACTGAATTTGTGAATTCTCGGGGTGGAAAGCGTCTCTGACAAGCATTGGGGGATTGCTTTTACAAGAGCACTGGCGACTCGGTGTTCGGATTCTTTTGTTTTCACATAAAGGAAGCACAAAGCCAGGCCCTCAAAAGCGATCCTTCCTTCTGACATTCAATGCGCTCTTCTTTCTCCACCAGCTTTTCATATCGTAATGGAGAATTTTATATCCGTTTTGACCTTGTGTCTATCCACCGTTTCCCATTCATTTTCATTCTCTCCTAAGCTGCCAGAGCTCTCAAGAGAGTCGACCTCCATGAACTCCTCATTGGGGGAATGGGGGAGGCGATATGGACTGATAAGCTGGGAGGGCAGTTAAGAGTAAGAAGTCACCACAGAGATGTCCTGCCCTTTACTTCTTCCATGTCTTTCAAAGGTTTATCCAACATAAGGGTCAATGTGTCACCCTTCTTGTCCTTCACATGAAGACCAAACAACTTTGTCTTTTTCACGTTGTTCCAAAAACCGGATGGGGTAAATGGATTAGCAATCAAAAAAGATTGCCATTACAAAAAGCTATTACAGAAAACTGACTTGCATAATAGAAAACCATCCATCCACCACTCATTGTTGCTGGAATTGCTGACATTTAGATGTGGCAAATTTGGACTCTCTTTGGACAAAATGTCCGTTCGCTGATTAAAACAACTGTATTAAAAGCTGTGGATGCTGAGGTTTCTGAATCTTTTATCCTGTCATTTCATCTCCTCACTGAAGGTCACCCTCGCTGCACCGAGCTAACAGAGATATCCTGATGAGTGGCATCAGCCATGTGTGAATATTGCAAGTTCACATCAGTGATTCTGTTACATGCCAGCCTTTTAAAGGCTAAAGGTTGTCTCTCTCTTCTTGCTTTATTCGAATCAATATGGCTTCAATATCCAAACAAGTGTGCCTTGGAAGCTGCATGCATTAATAATATGCAGCCCAGCTTCTAGAATGCTGTGTTGAACTGCTTTGCTGAAGGATGGATTTAAAGTTAGATGATCTATTTATTTCTTGAAAGGAAACCAATGTTGTCTGTTTTAACCAACTGGTAATAAACAGGCTTCTGACTATGGGAATGTCTGCTTCACTTGGCAACTTATTCTTGCCAAGAACGATCCACATAGACCAGGAAGAGATTTTCCGACTAGAATGTACAGCGACTAACCACAGTTTGTTTAATTTTTACATATTGTTTAAGGGCAAACTAAAAACTTTGGGTACGTTTACACGATGACGATATCCTTAAAACGGAGACGTTTTTCCTTTTAGTTTTCCGCGCACAGACGACACCATTGTCAAAACGATCCCCATTCATTCGGATCCGCGAAAACGACTAAAAACATTCTGAAACACTATGTACTAAACACATAATACGCATGTGCATGACGTCATCGTCTTCAGAGATTCGCGTTTTCATTGTTTACACCATAGACTGTAAAAAAAGATGGACGACGCCCCTTCGCTCTCTTCCATTGATGAGAACTGAAGCCGCCAGCGTCCCGATATGGCGCTGACATATTGGAACTTGAGTCTGCGCAGTAGCGATCTCGGGACCAGACCTGCGCAGTAGTGAGCAGGAAGTAAAGCCGCGAAATCAGCGCTCCGCCCTCACTCTCGCAGAATGCACTCAGGGAGAGTGGATTCTGCACACTTTTTTAAAAATTGATTGCAGTACGACAAGAGGCTTGTTAAAATAAAGTAAATACAATCTCCTCAGTCCTCCGAAGATCCCGAAAAAAATGTCCGTTGGTGCTTCAGTGACTACTTCGCTCAGAGAACCTGTCAATCACAGCTGTCAATCATGACGTTACACCACCGCATCACGTAACTAACTAAAAACCAACTTATTTTTGAAACAGACACTTCAGCATGATAAAAACGACAGCAAATGAAATAAACCACCTTTGGAAAAAAGATATTTGAAGTGTAATTTAATTGTTTAGTTGGTCTCACGTCCCGTTGAATAACACGGGGAGGCGGGACTTATGACCTATACTAGGACCAGTCACCGGGGGGGCGATCGAGACGTTTTGGCTTCACTTTTCAGGGCTTGTGCGGCACGCTTGGTTTACACGGAGACCGTTTTCAAAAACGAGCACTTTGAAACCCGTTTTCAAAACTTTGCGTTTTTAGGCACCCAAAACGCTGTTGTCGTGTAAACGAACGGCCAAAACGCACACAAAAAAAGTTTTACGTTTTTAGTTGTCGTTTAAACAGCCCTTTAGTTCTCAAATTCAGTTAATACGTTTGTTAGTAGGTGTGCAATACAGTGCAACCAGTGTAGTATAATTGACAAGCAAATGACTTTAGCGTGTTAGTGTTTTCAATTAATCATTTAAAAATACCGGTTTAACCAATTTGGGAACTCGTGGACCTATTTCACAGACTCTAAAAACAAAGTGAGATATGCTGTTCTGCACATGGACTCAATGACACAAGCTCAACTCCTTTTAACACTTTTTTTTTTAACCATATTTAAATCCATTCGCAGAATTCTGCCAGATTGTCCCACACAATCGTTGCAGAAAAGTGTGTAAAATCACCCACCAGTTACCTCACACCCACCAGCTACCTTACCAAGGGGCTATAGTAGCCCGAGGCCATGTGATTATCGACTTCAACTTCTACTGTTAACGCCTTTTCTTTTTCTCCCTGCAGTGCCCTTGTTTCTACACTTTTTTTTTTTTTCCCCTTTCATTTCACCACAACCTTTTTTCATTCTCTTCCATAGGGTAAGTAAAAAGAGAGGTTTTGATTTATTCATGGACTCCTTTTTTATATTCATGTATTTTCCAGGGCTATCTGGGTGCGGTGGAATTTCTTGCTTCAGCGGCTGCTGGGATGCTCGACAGAAATCGGGTTTCATGTCTATTGAGCCTTGCGGTGGGGGAAGGGAATGTGTATTGGGGGTGGTTATATATTACCCAGGAAATGTGCAGCAGGCTTCAGAGGTGACAGGCTGTGTTTATTACAGATCTGTCACACAGCTAATGGGCAGCCGGGAACTGGCTGCTTCACTAATGTGAAGGAGAAGCGTGCAATGAACAAGAGGACTTTAGTGCTCGGAGAAGGGCTTCCTCCCCCTATTTGCCCTTTAAACTCAAAGCATTGATTGTGATATCAAACAAACAGGCAAAAGGTGAACGAATGTTACCGGAAATCACAGTTTTCAAACATTGCACAGGTGTTATAACACTGGAAGTGGGTGAGTAGTGAGCAGGGGTGAGTTTATCCAAAACAAGTTACAGCAGACATTACTGGCAGGCTCAGAGGGATTTTTTGGCATTTACTTCGCTGATTTTGGGTGGAATTTTCAGACATTGCATAGAAGTTATAAAACTGCATGCTAGTAGGCAAGTGATCACTTACAGCAGACCTTTTTTAAATTGTGTTAAAGTCCCCCGTAGTCAATCATTTTATCCCTTAACTCATCTTTGATCACCAAAATGACATATTTCAATGTTTTTTCTTAAAAAAAAAAAAAAAAACTCTACACCCTTGCCTCATTTAGTATACGCGATTCTATGAATATGCACATTAGCCCCCGCCTCCACTCACTCACAGCAGCTCAGAGATCCACTCGTTGACGATCTCTTTGGTTTTTGGAACTGTCTTTGGTTTTAAGGAGAAATAAACAATGGTTTTGACTTATGAATTTGCTCATGGTTTGTCTTAAAGCATATTAAAGACACCACATAGACATATAAACAACATTAAAAACTTCACAGGGTGACTTTAATGGAGCTGAAAAACAAAATATGTATACCGCAAACATGCAAAGGGCAGATCTGCAGAGTTACAAGGGTGCGGATTTCATTTTGGCCCTGTACTAGTCATTGTGATTTTGCCAAGTAAGATGGGTTCCTCAACAACTTTTGCAAGTCCTGAAAGAATATTCCTTTCAAAGTATATAGACCTAACATTGACGTGAACTAATCCTATAAACAAGTATCTAGCATAGGCCTTGTTTTCTGCTCTTTAATGACAAATCCATAACTTGGAAAAGAACAGGAAAATGTGTACAGAGCCTAAATATATATAGGTCAGCATGTCAAATTCTTAGGAAGTGGAGGAGGGATGGAGAAGCTTGTTGAATTTCCACTCCCCAACCTAATGTTTTTCCAGGAATTTGTCCTACTTGGCACAATCATGGTGTCCGTACATTATTACAGGGTCAATTCCCCCGGATAAACCTTGGGTTAAGTGCCTTACACAGTGATGTCGGTTTAAAGCTCGTTTCTTACAAGGCTCGAGTCGGCAACCTTCCTGTACTCACTACTCCACACCACCACCACCCCCTTTTACAGGTGGGTGAGCATAAGAGATTATGTAACATTTTCATTTCCAGTGTTTTTGAGAAACTATTGGGTTGAGTTTTTACTTTAGAAATTAAATTGAGGCTCTGATATTTGCAAAACCATTGCAGTTACAGCTTTGGATATTTTTGTCATTTTGTAATTTAAATAACGGCCATGTTTTTCAAGGTAGACCAATTTCATAATGGACTATGATAGCAACTGAGACAAAGACATTGCATGTCAACTTTGAAGTCAATCGGACCAACGGTACTGTAGTTAGAGCCAATTCCATGTTTTGTTCAATTACAGCGCCACTGAGTGGCGCAGTTCCACCTATTTTTGTATGTGTACTCAGAGTGCCCCCATACATAAGCGTGTCAAATTTGGTGATATTATCTCATTTTGTTTTGAAGTTATAGACATTTATATTTATGAGCCCACACCGGACTTAAATTTATTTTTTTATTTTTTTTTGCCACTTATTAACAATAGGTTGTGCTGTTCAGTTCCCTAGTGCAAATTGTTTAAATTATGTGAAATAAATTATGTGTTGATATATTTCCTATTGAACTAAGAAGTTTCTGTGGGATATATTGAAAGAATAGTTGCAGTCCTGAACCATGATTTACTGCTTGCTGATTGGACGCAGGAAAAGGAACATTTCAAGAGAAAGATTGTAAATTGTTCAAGTTTAAAACGGTATAACTCATTGATTGGGCTCTACTTCTATCCCTCGCAGCCTCGTTTTCATCCGTGTAACATTTAAATGTGGTGTTTATCCTGAAAAAGATCTGTTAATGTTTCTTAGTAACTGAATACAAATTTAGTCTACTTTGAGAGGTGTCCTGGAGGCCATGTGGAATAGAGTTTAAGAGTGTAATTGCTGGCTACTCTTCCAAGCTCCCACACAGAGTTGTTCACTCGTATCGTGGTGTGTGATCAAAATATCAACAAGCGGTTTTGACACGCTTGTATATCTGTCTCCTTGATACAACCCTTCAGTGCTAAGAAGACTTGCTAGCTTTTAAACTGAGTGCTACATAAACACATAAAAGACATGTGTACATGAAAAGAGAATTGGAGGGAGACTGTTCGACACTGCCAGAAAAGAAAACAAGCAAGCCTTTGAAGGTCCTGTGCATTCAAGCTACTCTCCAAGAATGCGGTTGGTATTTTGCTATGAGTCGAAATAGACATAATTGTCATTTTAAGCACAGGTCAGCCTAGCATGAAATGTAAATAAATAACACAGTTAGACCTGGGTCATGTTCTTTTAAGGCCATGACAGACAAGTCAATGTTTGTGAGCATCTACTGGGCTAGTTTTTGTAAAAGACTGTAGTCTTTTCGTGCGTGTTCAAGCGCAGGCTTTTGTCCGAGACATAGCCGACTTGGCTTGGTGTGACATGGCCTTTAAACTTAGGCTGTGTACGAAATCGACCCCTATACCCTTAAATAAGGCACTATTTGAGGGCACAGTCATTTGTAGATGCATCCGAAACCATAGTGGATGTTATTGAGTGCACTCGTTCAATCCCACAATGCACCGCAATAACGAGTGTACAACTGATGTACGCTCAACGCCTAAAGAATACCAATAATTTTCTGTGAGTCACGCACTGAATCAAATGAACTGAATCAAATCATCCATCCATTTTCCAAACCGCGCTGGTCCAGCGTAATATCATACACATATAAATTCCTTTTTAATTGATTATTAAATTGTTTAATTTATGCATGCTAGTTTCAATCTTTTCATTATGATTGAAGCTGCCCGTTTTCTACATTTCAATTAAAGCGTAACTCTCGCCAAAATGCAACCGAGGGTCTTTTTGTTAATCTGCCCGAGGCAAACTTTCGTTTAAAAGCATAATTAGGATGGAAACGCCACTTTTAAGTTTAACCGTATTTTCGGTCAAATTGCCTTTTGAATGGGAGTGCTTGGGGCACGACTATGATAGCATCAAAATCGCAATTTTTAAACACACTAAGAAGGCTCGACACAACATGAAACTTTGCTGGAAGTATCACCAGGGGCTCTACACATGAACTCCAGCATTGAGAACAGTGTTTGTGTACACAGAGTTTACTAAAAAGAAAGGTTTTGAACAACTCACTGTAGCTGTTGTTGTTTCCGTCCACCGGCATTTTGACAGTCAAAAATAGTCCATCTCCGAATGCGAATGAACTGACTCTGAATTGATATTAGGATCCTTTTTCAAATACAAGGTTAATATTGATTTTCACTAACGACAAAACAACAAATTATCCGTGAATTGATATGGAACTAAGCTTTAGGAGCTTTCCATCTTTACTCTCCTCCCTGTTACGTTGCATTCGGCAATAGATTTGTTATTACTACATAAATATATGCATACTACGAACAGTGTTTCCTTGGAATGTATGGCACAGATTTATTTAATAGGACAAAAGACAATTAAACCAAAAATGATTGAACAAATATATAAGCTAAAAACAGGATGAAAGGCTCTAATATTGAAAAAGCACTGGCATTCCTTGTACATGATGATGTTCTTTTAAAGCTTCGAAAGCAATGAAAAGAAGAGAGTATGTGTATGAATCACCTAGTATATTTTATCCATTCAACAGTTTACTGAGCCTTTTTCATCAGGGTTTTAAATTCTAGTTACTGTGCGTTTGAATGACGAGTTTCATTCAGTCCTGCACTCCAGTGCTCTCATCTAACAGACACCCAATATCAAGTACAACACCACTCACATTCACCAGTAAACTCTAGCAAAATACAGTCGTTTTAAACAACCTTTATGATCAGATTATGCATAATAATTGGAAACATTGTAACATCGTGGAAAGAGTTTTACCCTGTTGACTGTCATAACCAATGCTAATGCTAAATGGATAATTAGGGATGCATCGGCACATCCCTAATAAAGAGTAAATTAAACTCCTAGTGGCACCAAGTGGTATTGCACAAATAATGTTTTTCAAACACTTATATTGCCTTTTCAGCCCATCTTCCATTGTTCATAGAAACTGGTTGTCAAACTCACACCTTGACGTGTCGGACCCCTCAAAAACAACCAGGAAAGCACCACAGTCTACAAATGGCTTACTTATAGTTGTCTCCCATCATTGCACTGGGAAAGTGTGTCAACACTGGGGAAACTTGAATGTGTCCCTCCACAAAATGGCCGTAGTTCTGTGGTCCTGAGTTGCATAAATGTGGTGATCTGGCATGATGTTGCCCTCCCATTTGTTTTCAGTAATGACCGCTCTGCTTAAAGAGCCCAAGTCCTCAGAGTAGAGCGATGGAGATTGCATCTATGTGTGGGCTGCCAGCTGCTCCCATGTTTCTCATGCTGTCTGAGGTTTAATTTGCCCACTGCAGCACGTATGAATAATGATACGAGGCAACGAGCCCTCTTCTTTATCTTAATTTAATCCTAATTTACACAACAGCCAACTGCAATAGAGCACTAGCAACAGTGTGGGAGTACTGGAGTCCCACACCATATGATGACAAAGATTACAAGGTCTCGGTTTGGTGTTGTCAAGCGTGTTTTTACAGGCTCATCTGTCGACAAATACATCTACCACTTTGTTGCTGAAAGTAGGAACCCTTGACTTCTGCCAAGATGGCCATTTAAGCTCTTGAAAAATTAATGCATGAGCGAGAGAGAGGAAGATGGTGGGAGTAAATGGAAAGGCTGTGTGCATGGATGAAAGTCGAGTTGCTGGTCTCTGGTTACAGTTGTTGCTCATTTGCACCTTGCATCTTCATCTATTTTGAGTTTGACAGACGCTTTTCCCTTTAAAAAAAGAAAAGAAAAATCAAATAGATAAAACATGCATTATGTGTATCTATGTGACAAGGTCTTGCAATGGGACTTTATCCCAAAAATCTTACAATGTGACTATTGTTTATTTCTCACAATTATCTTTTTATTTTATTTTATTTTTTTCTTCGATGCAGAAACATTCTTTCCTTGTATTTCCTTCAGTTTCCATATACATATATTTTTTTAAATGTTTGTTGACTTAAAAATTGGACTCTTGGATATCTGTTCAAACTATGATCTATAGTCTACCACAATTGTTAAATTAAATAGTTTTGTTCTCAAAAAGTGTTTTTAATACAAGTAACTGCATTGGTTGAGTGGGAAAATGGACACTTTTGGTTTCTAAATGTCTCTTGAGTTTCAAATAAGTGCAGGTGTAGTAGACTTAAATTAGATTTTTTTTTCCGTGTTGCAGGTAAAGTGTAGGTCATATTTCCCTTTAAAATTAAGTAATTTTGCTAATGGCTTTTAAGGTTGAGTACATGATTTGCAATTTGTCCTTTCTGGCATTGTCCTACTATCTTTTTCTATATTATATACAACTGTTTTATATATAGTTTTTCCTTGCTCTCCGCAGCCCTATCACAACATCAGACTCTCACATTCTAGGTTGCCAAGCACAACACCTTAAATCAAAGCTTTGTTGTAACCACTTCAAATGAGTAGGTGTTTCCCTCTTCATGCTGCATTACTCCTTAAGTGGCTTAAAAACAAAGACAGGGTTATCCTGTGACTATTTACGCTTTGTGCATATCTAACCGGAGAGGTACAATACTATACATCAGCACAGCTTGACGTACACGGTTGTAGACGGTGAAGAAGAAATAATTGACGTGTCTAGGCAGATTTTAATGGTATGTGTATATTTATGCTTCCTGTTGGTATGACTTAGCTGTCAATTAACTGCGGTTCTTATCTTAATACCAAAAGTCGACGATTACATATTCGCTTAGCGGTCAGAGGTCACAACTGTAATAAAGCTTGCTTGTGTTTTGTGTGAAAGGCCAGAGCATTGGTGCATCACACATGGCTTTCCTTCACGCTATGTTTCTGTTCTGTTGAGTGTGAAAGGGACTTCAGAGAGTCCTCAAAGCTGTGTTGTGCTCCGCTCTCATGCACACCATGAATATTGCATTAACACATTCCCCACCATATGTAGCCGAGACGCCCTGGCTACTGCTGCGTGTGTGCTTTAGTATGCAGTGAGAGTCGCTGCCTTGCATTGACCTGCCAACAGCAGCAGCTCTGTATTGTGTACAGTAAACATACTCTTAGTTTTGTCGACAAGCTCCAACATAGAAATGTGTAGAATATTTAGATTTGCCTTTGGGTCGGCACCTAGTGTACAGTTAAACACTCTTTGAAACCTGATATAAATAAAAATGCTTGTCTGCTTCCTTCTGAATAATATGATTTAAGTTTGACTTTTTGTGCCAGATATTCCAGTAAAGAATCCTCATACCTTTTCTGAATGGGATTTCCAAAGAGTCCAGTTGGCCTGATTGATGATCTCAATGACGTTACCATGTTGGGATCGATTTTCGTGTCTTATATGTGCTCATGAATCTCAAAGCAGGTCTAGCCAGGGCTTTGACCCCAGGGATGTGGCCGTCTAGGGTAGGGGACTGTACATGAGGGGAGTGGATTTCACTACATTATGTTGACATTCGTTTTGCATCTGCAGAGTCTGTTTTTGTTGGAAGTGTTTTGCTCCTTTTCTGCTGATGATTGAAATTGTTGTCTGTAGAGATGCATTTTTACGATGCACCATGATGCTGATGTGATCAATTCTGCATCGATGCATTAAAACAATGTTATAAAATGTAATTAAACAGGCCTATCATACACATAAATCAACTGTTTTGTTGTGAAATTAAGTATTGTTTCCACATAGATTATATAGAGTATACATAGAAGCCTCATTAGCGGGCGGTTCAATGAGCCGTTATATGTAAGAAGCAAGCGATGAATCTATGTATACATCTGTGATACAGTATCTAGCATGCCGTTGTGTCGTTCAGTCATCATGGATCACGATTATTGATTTGGCGAGTACAGAAAATCCCAAAAAACTTTAACATAGATCAACTAAGACAAGCAGGCTTTGGGACAAACGGAGAAATAAAACAAGGATCGATATCGGCGTGGCGTTTATGAGATTGAGAGACACCGCTCTTGGATGTGTTTTAATAGACAGGTAAGCAAATATATATTATTTATTGTGCAAATACAGTTATATTGCACTTTGTTTGTACTTCAGTAATAGTTTTTATCAAGTCTGGTGACCAAGTCTATGGCAGTGAAATTAAATACAGTATGTGTTGCACAAAAATATTTAGCCATTACTTGCAAATACTGTGGGTTCATTCATATTTACTTTTAGTACGTTTGTTTTAAACGTGTAAAACTGCGCAGCATTAACCCACCAAATCATTTGACACATAGTCACATATCAGTAACAGGCTAATATAGCATTACATTTCACGTTCCTTGCAGCTAATTCATTACAATGACATAAAATAGTGTGATCAAACGTCCAAGTAATACAATAACTAATTTATTACCTCATCCGTGAACATGATTAGTGAATTCCACGCATCTCTGGATGGTGAAAACCACATTTTCCTTCATAGCGTCATCAAGCTTCGCCTTTGTTATTGTTTTGAAAATGCGACCACGTGAGTAAGAACGTTTGCTTTGAGGCGTCGCGTTTAAAGAGCTCGTTTGTGTCTTTGTAAAGACTTGTTTATTCCGGATATGTTTGTTCGGAGCATTTGACTGCAGATTGTTTTGTAAATGAAGCAGTGTAATGGAGAGTATGATCATTTCTCTGCATGTTTTTTTTTGCGCAAAAAGCTTTATTAACATTATAAAGTAAACCTCCAGGAACATATTAAAATAATAAAATAAAATCATCCATTTCATGACTCTTTTAAATTTCTCCTTTTGTGTACATTTGTACAAGAAAAATATGACTTAATGTGCTCTTTTTTTCATGTTACTGTAATGTAAGGTTCAGTTTTGGATCTTATATGTTTGTTTACTTAATGTCCCCATATTGTACAAATTTTGACAAGAACTGATTGGAAAAGCAATTTTTCTGCATGTTTTTTTGCGCAAAAAACTTTAACATTAGTAAACCTCCAGTAACATATTAAAATAATAAAATAAAATCATCCATTTCATGATTCCAAATTTCTCCTTTTTGTATATTAGTACAAGAAAAATATGACTTTATGTGCTCTTTTTTTCATATTACCGCTATTTATCTTACATTTTAGTTTTCTTACGTTTTGCCCATATTGTACAAATCATGATGATAACTGGTTGGAAAAGCAATTGAATCTTTCATGCAAAAAAAAAAAAATGTTTTAGTTATAACCTACCACTGCAATCCACGGCATTTTGATTTCTATGTGTGTCGCATACTGGGTCTCATTGGTCTCTCACATAGCTATATATATATATTAAACCTCAAACATTTTCTGCATGGCTGTGAATTCGATGCTTCATGCAGTTTTTCTCTCTAAGTGTAAATGGAGAAATGAGTTTTTCACTGAAAACTGTCACATCATGCCTGGTTAGGACATAATTGTCCCCTTTTCTGGCTGCATAGCCGATTTCTAAACCTCACTGAATGTCACGGTTGTCACTGTTGGAACCATTTCGGCATCATTTGGGGAGCTTGAAAAAGAGTCAGCACTGGTGTTAGTCATCTTTAATGTTTACTATCTCTCTTTTTACCTGGACAGCAGCCACTGCCCGACCTGAAAGAGGAATGTGTTGCTTTGAAAGCCTTGAGATATGGCTGGAATTTCCCCAAAAGGCTGGCGCAAACAAGACCGGCATGGCAGGCATTCCCTTCCTCTAATTGGTCTTTCGCAATCAAAGAGAAATCCTTTTTTTTTTTTTTAAACTGTCTGGTAGAATCTCTCCAGTACTTGAAAGCAACTGGACATGGTTTTCCATTTGAATCAGACTCATAATTGAAGCGTGGCATAGAAGAAGACAGAAAAGATGCCCTTGTTGAGCAATCAAACAGTGTTTTGAACGGAAGATTCAGCCCTAGATCGTGACTGCAGTAATTAGAGAGCTTTTTTTGGTTATATTTGGAAGCACACTCATGCTTGTCTCTGGAGGGAAAAGCCACTGCTTCTCTACTGCAGTGCATCAGCTGTTCACCTTCAAGCTGAATTTTCTGTTTTAAACGCATTAAGACCTATAACATCAGAGCAAAACGACAAAAGGAAGCGGATCATTGCCCAAAATCATCCAACGACTGTCACCCGTAAACTATTAAGCCGTTCAGGCAGTGACACAAATTATTCCTGGCCTCAAACACATTCTCATTTCGCTTCGGTTGTTTGTTACCACTGTGGGCTTTCAAAGTCCAAGCGTCTTACATCGTTGGAATGCTTGACTCGAGACGAACACAACACACGTCTCGGGTTCTTGGATTTTTCGGAAAACGTACTTTTGCGAACTAGTCCTAGTTTTTTTTCCGCCTTATCGGATCCAAACCAGTGCAGAAAGATTCTCTCGAGTCTGATTGTCAATAATTATCAACAAAAAGTCAGTTTCGATTGACGTCTGCGACGGGACGCCAAAACGCTCAAAGTGGTCATGGACACTTTTACTAAAATGGCTATTCCTCTTGAACAGAATGAGATAATTTCACCAAACTTGGTACACATGTGTATGGGCTCGGTCTGTGGTCGCGTGAAAAATAATGTGGCGAGTGGCCACTTGGTGGCGCTATGAAATAAAAAAATAAAAAATGGGGAAAAAAACAACAACATGAAAACTGCTTTAGCTAGGCAACATTTTTTTCCCCCGACTGACTTGAAAACTGGCATGCGGTGTCATTGTACAAGGTGCCGTGATTGTCTACGAGGACATTGGCGTATCTCAAAAAAAAAACGTCAGCCAATGAAGTTCCAGCGGCTGTCAGACAAGGTTAACGGAGGCCAATCGAAACAAAACTCGCTGGGCCTGTTTGACTCACGGACCTAGAGGCCTGTGAGAAATTAAAAAGAAATCGGCCACCGGGGGGCGCCTTCACGTTTTTCACGTGCGTTAAGGATTGGATATTACTAGATTTTTCGCACACCCCCACGACATTCATACTATAGGGTAGAACTCCTCATTCTGAGCAACTTTGCCTCTCGCACCACTGTCAGTCAAACTGTTCGTTAAATATTGGAGATTATTTCAAAAACCCTCTTTCGTGAACTCGTCCTAGGTTTTTGGCTCAACCTCGATAACTGTAAAAATTGTTATAGGAACACTTACCAGCTTCATCAACTCAAGCAATTACGTCAGCAACGCATAATGAGAAATTAATCCTGCTATAACCGTAGTTCTATATTAGAATAAAAAAAAGTTAAAACTGGTAACACTTTACAATAAGGTTCATTAGTTAATGTATTAACCAACATGAACTAACAATGAGCAAAACATTTGTTACAGTATTTATTCATCTTTGTTCATGTTAATCGTGCTGTTCATTGTTTGTTCATGTTAGTTCACAATGCATTAACTAATGTTAACAAATGCAACCTTTGATTTTAATAACGTATTAGTAAATGTTGAAATTAATATTAACTAAGATTAATAAATGCTGAAGAAGTATTTTTCATTCTTAGTTCATGTGTTAACTAATGAACCTTATTGTAAAGTGCTACCAAAAAACTTAACACCGCAACACATTTTTATAGACAAAATAACTAGCAACAATGCTTGCGAATTTACATTTGTATGTGGACTTCAATTTAACTGTATTACTGGAATGTAATTATTTTTTTATTTTATTTTTACAAACATCAAAATATTTTTTGTGGTTTTTCAGTGAAAATTTGCATTTCCCCCACGATTGGTCATTTACAATTTGCTACCTACTTTTTCCTCACGACGGTTTCACAATTAGAGAAAGATTTGATTTGATAATTAGAGTCATTTCCTATTGATGTTCCCCAGCACACTCTACAGGGACAAGGCTACACACAAACACACGCTTCCCCATGGTAATTATCAGATCTTTATCTTATCTACAATATTTAGTACCAGTGCCCTTGAAAGTGTGCTGATAAAAACCATGGCAAAATCACACAGCGCTTAGAATGACTCTTTGTTTTACATTTCAGTGCTTCCCACAGCTAGCCCCGGCTTTGTGCTGAGCTTGTTTTAATCTCCATAGCTCTTGTTGAGCTTATTGTTGTGCTTTTGAAAGAAGTGTATTTACACTCAGAGAGCTGTCTGTAGCCACCTCGGCTGAGCCAGACCTCTCTCAGCAGGATAATCTCAGTCTGATCTGCTCACCCCCTACATAGCAGCCAGTTCTGCCGTCTTTGTGGCGTTCAGCGAGTGGGGGAGGAATCCTCGCTCTCGTCTCCCCATGTATGGACTAGTTCTCTGAGAGCTGAAGAGGCCCTGAGTGCTTGTGTTTATACTGAGTCCCTACAGGCTTTGTGTTCGCCGGCTATAAGATTCACACTCGTGGAATTTTAAATTTTTTGAAGATTGAAGAGGTAGCATGTCTATAAGCCTGTGTGTTGTCAGAAAGAAAATATGCAGTATTTTTTTATTTCTAAGCCCATTTTACCTTTTTGAATTATGTAAGTCGATGTGAAATGGCATTCACTGCCCATTTTATTACCCTAATGTCTCTAATATATCTTTGTGAAAGGGTATGAGTGGCAAGGAAGTGATGGAAAAAGTGTTTAGAAAAACCTTCTTTGAATCTTCATTTTTTCTAGTTCGGCTTGGTTGCAAAATTTCACATTTACACTCGCATCTGTGTATATCCTGAATGAGCCATTTCACAAAACAGATGTTTGCATATAGACAAACACTTAGTAATAGCTGAATATATAAAAATGACCTTGATTCTTAAAGTCCCCCTGTGGTGAAAATCCAGCTTTTAATGTTGTTTATATGTCTATGATATGCTTTAAGACAAACCATGTGTAAATTCATAAGTCAACACCATTGCTGAGTATTTTATATCCCTTAAAACTCATCTTTGATCACCAAAATGACATTTTTAACTTTTTTTTTTCCTTGAAAAAATTATTCTTCATGTCTTTAAATATCTTGAATGTAACCCGACACCCTCGCCTCATTTAGTATACGCGGTTCTATGAACATGTAAATGAGCCCCGCCTCCACTCACTCACTCAGCTCAGAGATCCACTCGTTGACGATCACACGTTGATCTGATTGGTTACAAGGTTGTGACGTCAGAAACGGTGATTTCAAAGCGTGTTTTTGAGACTGTCTTTGGTTCACTGCAGTTTTAAGGAGAAAATACTCAGCAATGCTGTCGACTTATGAATTTGCACATGGTTTGTCTTAAAGCATATTAAAAACACCACTAGACATATAAACAACATTTAAAAGCTTGATTTTCCCCACAGGGAGGACTTTAAGAAAAATAAATGTAATTCAGATTCAATGTATGTTTTCGAAAAACAACTCTCGTTATCTCTTGCTTCTTGATTAAGTGCATATTGTTTTAAGGCTATTTAGAGATTTTATAACTGGAAAACAAGACTAAATCCTGCTTAAGGAGTTGATTTTTCTGCAGTGCTTCCATGGCTCTGTGTGTCTAAAAAGAAACCATATGTCACAGAGTGCACTCATAAGTGCTCCTGACACGTTTACTTGTAAAAGCAGTGGCCGTGTGGAGGTGTGCGATACACTCCTCTGACGGACTCTGCGCGTATTAATGCTTTGTGGCGTTGGACTGGCAGGTTTCCAGGGCTGCTCAATGAGGCAGCACTCAGTCTGCTGAGCTCTTTCTGCCTCACGTCACTCTGTTTATTCTTCCCTGCACTCCAGCAAACCAGCTGAGCTTCGGGAATAAACTCCATCAGCTTTTTAACTCCGTACCGAAACCGTGCCAGTCTAGTCCTCAACACCCAACGCATAACCTTCCCACCCGAGAACCCATTTTGATGATTACCAAGAGCGTTTAATTCCACTGTCTGTGCGCACAAGCCTTTGGGGAGCCAAACTGACCCAGTTTCTGTGTGAATCTACATTTAGACTGGCTCCGTGGGCTAAAATCATCTATCCTTGATCTCGCCCTCATAAACAAAACTGCCGATATAAATCATCCATTGCTGCTTTCCTGTCCCTTGAGTGAACAGTGCTTTTTAAAGCACAAACATGACTATTGTGCTGTGTGTCCAATACTGATTACTCATTATCGTATAGCCTTTAATTGATATGCTTTGTACATTGTAGTTATATCCATTAATTGAAATGCTAATATAGTGATTCTCACCTGGTGGAACGAGACCCAACAGTGGATTGCTGATCTGTTTCTATTGGGTCACACATTGCAGGGAAGCTAAATGCAAATAATCGTATAGTCATGCATAGTTAAGGTAGCAAAAAAATGCTTATCTTTTAAAAGGGCAGAGAGAATGCTTCTAATATCTTTTGTTGTTGACTTAAAAGACCATTTCGGCGCTAATACATCTGTCCCTTGACTGATCCCAAGATAAACAGGTTTGCATCTTCTCGTCGTTGAAAACCGTTTACAAAACTATGCAATGTTTAAAAACACTTACTAGATCTGCCCATTGTTTTTTAATTGATTCATTCATTGGCATATAACATAATTAATAAAAAAATAATTGAATATATTTGCTGAGAAAAGCCCCCATTTGAAGATAGTTCAAAGACATTATTGTGGCAGACATTATTGTGGTGTGTGTGTGTGTGTGTGTAAAACACTTACTAGACAGTTCGGATGTGTACACATTAGCAAACGGACATCTTTAGGAGCTTGTATTGTATTTGTGTGTCTGTTTTTCCACGTGCCATCTGTGCGTTAAACTGAAATTTAGAAAAGACTGAGGGTTTAGAAACTAGAAAGATTTTAGTGAGAAACTGAGACCTTAGAAACCAAAAGCTCAATGTTGCTGTTTGGACTGTGCAATAATACATTTCAATGTTAGTTGTAGAAAAGATTAACCTTTTAATATGATTGATATCTCTCTTCATAAAATCTTTTTACTGATCATGTAAAAATAAATGTACCAATAATGTCACAGGAATAGTTTGCATCCCTAATCATTGTATTCTTTTCTTTTGTGTGTGCAAAAATCACTATTTACTGCAAAATTATCATCCTTTATATCTATGTATAAAATCATCCATCACTGTCAGTTTTGCACTGTGATTAGTTTGGTCTGTCTGCCCAAAAAAAGTGCCAAATGACTGCCTTCTCAAATACACACCTGAAAGGCAGTGATTCACTTGCACAAATGCTGCTTAACACAGCTAAACTGCTTTTTGTGAAGATTTAGTGAAGCTTTTAAGCCCATTACCTTCTTACTTTCTACCAAACCATATATAGATAAATGGCAGAACAGAAGCAGTGTCACTAGTGATTTTGTATTTTGGACCCAGCGTTTATCGGCACTACACTAATCATTTCATCATAGGCTGCAAAAAAAAGAAAAGAAAAAAACCTTATCTGTCGACTAATTTTAACCCTAAATGTCTCAGTGGTAGTGAAACCTAACCGCATTGTGCAAGTCATTTCCTACTGGATTGAATTGTTCACCTTAAATGTTTTGATATATGTCGTGACAACCAACCGTTTATCAGTGTTCCTCCCCCACAACCAGGTTGTGTGTGTGTGTGTGTGTGTGTGTGTGTGTGTGTGTGTGTGTGTGTGTGTGTGTGTTGACTCTGTCATGCTTAAATAGAAGCACAACCATGGCTGCGAGTGCAACCAGTGCTTAGCCTCTGCAGGGAGATGTCAAGCAAAGCCAGCCAGCTGAACGCGAGCCCTGGATACGGTCAGAGAGAGAGAGTGTGTGTGTGTGAGGGGGTAGTGCAGCTCAATTTCCATTTTTATTAACAATCCTGTTACCTCTGTCAGGGAGACGGATGGACGGGAGCTGGTGGATCAATGTCACTCTCCCTCCAGCATGCCAAAGAGCCACAGCACAAGCAAACCATTAACTGCTTCCTATCCAACCCCTGTCCTGTGCTCAGCCCACAAGGAACAGCTATAAATACTGATTATGTTACCTTTCTCAAGGTCTTATTAAAGGAGCTATACTCCTTAACAGGCACTACAATGCAATTTCTTGCCATTACACTGCAGGTAATTGATTGTTCAAGTGCTTGCTGTTAACTTAATTAATGGCGTTTTTTTTTTTTTTTTAAGACAAGCAACACTATTGCTATTGCTCAGGATCGGGGGTTTGTTCAAATCCCTAAATATGAGTATTAAACTTCGTTGCATAAACTAATTGTGTTTGTGGTACGGACATTAATGATTTTTGCTGAGAAAAGCTCCCAAATTGAAGATAGTTCAAAGACTTTATTGTGGCAGACAAGTAAAGCATTGACTAGACAGTATAAAAAGTGAAAACGCAGTATAAACTTCCCAGAATAGTCAATGGATCAAATAGCAGTGTGCTAAAAACCACCCTATCAAATGCATAGGAACACGTTAAAGTCGCAAAGAAATAGAAGAAGCTAAAGATCTTTGCTTCCCTGTTACGATGCACATCCAAGTGAAACAAAAGGAAGGAGGGGACTTGGTTCAGTACATCGTCATTGATTGGGCGGAGGCAGATCTGAATGCAAGATTGCAGTCGATTGTAAAAAAAAAAAAAAGACTAAATTATTGGAGAAGTCCAGTATACGTCACCGGAAGATCAAGTTAAGACAATTTGAATACAAATTACGAGGTCAAAACTAATTTAACACGCTGCTATGCGACTGCTAAAAACCTCCCACAACACCGTAATGCTGTGCGTTTCATGATCAAACACTACTCGTGTTAATATAAGAATCTAGTTTAGTAACTCCACGTGCAAAATCTGGGAATTCATTTTTCATTCTTAACAGAAATTACTGCGGGAGGATGAACAGTTGGAGAAGTGTTCGGAAAACCTCTCCTGCTGGTTTTTGATTTGTGACTCACTTACGCCAACAAGAAGAGGACCCCTGGTAGTTAGTGGGGATGATTTCTCCCAGAGAGCCATTCATTCTGAAGTCTCAAACAGAACAATTTGCATGCACAACGATGGATTTAGATCCATGTGTTTTTCAGAAGGTGTGTGTGTGTCTACTTAATATCATTTTTGGGAACAAATGTGTACCCAGCAGGGACCAAAACCTGACAAAATCTCCCAAAACCTCCCTTTAGGGGCGCCCGCATTTGTTAATCTGATATGAAAAATAAAGTAATTGAAGGTTGTTGTTTTTTTTAAATGCAGAAAGTGTTGTGTGATGGGTAGGTTTGGGGGTAGGGTTAGGCCCAATCCCAATTCTATTTTATACCCCTTCGCCTACCCCTAACCCTTCACCTACCCCTTGCCCCTTGAAACAGAGTGGCAAGACGTAGGGGTGAAAATATTCCCCTAAGAAATGGGACACCACTACTACACCGTTACACGTCATTATACGTCGTTGCTAGCGCCTACGTCACAGGAGATGCGCCAAGATGCCGTCGTCAGCTGTAGTCTTGCGTGAGTTACAGCAATTTTTTTGCATTTTTCTTCTGAACTTCGCAGAAAACAACGTAGATGATGATATCTTCAACGCCTAATGCTGCGTTCACACCAAACGCGAATAGAGCGTCTGGCGCGAGTGATTTACGCGCGTCTGGAGGTCTTGCGGCGCGAATGAGGCATTTAGCGCGGCACGGTGGACGCGAATTCGCCTCATTCGCGCGTCCACTTCGATTCAAACTTTTGCTTTTTACACACGGCATATTGTTAACGAACTTTAGCGTTTTTTTTTTTTTTTTTTTAAGAACATGACCGTAAATATGAAGACAAGATTGAATGTGACAAAGAAAATGATTATTGGCAGTCTTGTTGCCTCTGTAGCCGGTGTATGCAGGTACATTTCTCATACCCCTTCGTTTGAAGTGTGGTCCCGAAAAATCTTCGTTTCAAGGGCTATCTGGCCCTTCCCCCTACCCCTACCCCTCCAACCAAAAGAGAATTGAGACAACCCTACCCCTTCACGGGAACGTGCAAAACGGAGGGGTAGGGCCAAGGGGTGAATTGGGATTGAGCCTTAGTGTAAGATGTGTATAATGTGTATAAAGTGTATAAGTGTATAAAAACCATTACGTCTATGGAATCACCCCATTTAGATAGCTAAGTAAAGTGTGTGTGTGCGCTGAGCTTGACTACTCTCACGATGATGGTGGGGGAAAGGTTTGTATCCCTTCTCTGCTGAAAAGACCTGCATAGCTGATCACCAGCCCCCAACAACTGCATGACCTATCTTAAAGGGTCCTTACATATATTAGCTGTAGCCTGACATGGTTGGTGTCCCAGTTTCTTAACTAGCTTAACCCCCTAAATATCCTTAGTTAACCAGCTTCTATGCTATCTGCTCTGGTTGAACAGCTTTACCAGCAAAGTTTTGGAGGTGAATAGCATGGTTATGTTGGTTCATCACCACCAAACCCGAATAAACCAACCCGGACCAGCATGGAAATGAATACTTGTCTAAGCTTGTCTTTTCAACAGGGTAAACCCTTGCTTCATTTCCTGCACACTATTCTGGGTGGAGGCCATATTTGATTTTAAGCACCAAAGCTGTAAGGCATAGTACAGTACAGTCGTTCTATACTTTCTATAAGTCATACTGGTGTGTACCTTGATGTCAATCAGTATGTTTTTCCAAAAGAGGAAAACAATCTCAGGATAACATAGACCAACTTATTGAACGTCTATCTCACAACCTCAAATTAAATATCATTCTATCCTCGCTAAGGTACGTCGGAAAGTATGTACAGTGTATGGTTTTGTACGTGTCTTATAATATTAATTTGTCCTCTTTTAGTCTAGCTCTGTACCAGCCCACACACACATACGCACATCTCCATTTGCCCTTGCAGCAGGGAAGGTTCAACTCGCCCTCCCCCCAGAGAGCAGATTTGCACTTGAGCTGACCGTTAAACATGCTTTGCTGGGTTGCCATAGGAGGGCTGAGCACAAAGGCACTGGTCCTGACCCCCGAGCGGCTGTTAGCACGGCTCCTGCGGTCTCAGGGAGAGAAAGAGAGGCGCCAACATCGAGCTGAAAAATTCTCAGGAAGCTGTCAGTACTGACACATTTCTCCCTCTGCACTGCTGCACATATATGCAAATCTCAGTGCCTCAAAAACAGAGCACCAGATCAGCCTCAATTTATTCCCTTCTTCTGTTTCTCTCTCCTCCTTTCTCTCATCTGCTTTCTTTTGCCGCTGCTCTACTAATGAAGATTTTCTTGCCCTGCCTCCCCCTCGCAGGCGAGAAGTGGAACAGAGAGCTCAGCAGTGTTTGAGTGTGGGGGAGCGGTCATGTACTCAAGTGTTTCTCATTAATGAATGATAATGGAGCCATCATATCTCATGTAAAGAGCTCTGTGACTAATTGTGCTACACTGTTTGTTGGGAGGATCTGCTTGATCTCTCTTCCAAAGGCTTTAGTGAGTCACCGTCAACATATATGTGAGGATTTTCTCACCTGGATTTAGTTCTGACTCGCTGTTTTGTTTGATTGTTGTATACAGAGACCAGCTGGCTGTATTTCAGTGGTAGCTGTAGCTTGTTCAAAAACCACTCTGCTATGGTACTTTCATGGTTTTGGACGTGTTTGGTCATTGTGGACATTGTTAATACCCCCCTTTTTTTTTTTAACAAGCTACTGCTACCATTGTGTGTTACATTGTAAGGCTGAATAATTACATATGCCTAATTAAAATCTTTCTGATAATGGTACCATAGTGATATCATATATATATTGTAGATGTGGAATCATGGCAATAGTATGGTATTCTTTGATACGTTTGATAAGTCCCGTTCAAAAAAACACCAATGTTTCTTGATTATATCACTTTAAAAGTGAAGCATGTACAAGAACGACATAGGGCCTAAGACAGAACCTTGTTGAACTCCATACTTCACTTGCATGTTTTTCTGTGATGTCAACATAAAATAAGGCTGAAACACTACTTGTGCTTAATTATTTAATCAGTTAGCATGACACAGAGTAAAATGTAAGGTGATGGTTAACATGGTACCATGGTCTTATGGACATGTACGATTTCTTTTGACTTGGTGTTGCAGTAATTGTATGAGATTTATGGACATGGTAATATGTTTTTTTTTTTTTATATGGTATTGTGTTAATGGCATGTTTCTTGCTGAGAGTCTAACAGTGGTACCATGGTAATATCATATATATTGTGGACATGCTATCATAATACCATACCTATACCATCCAAAAGCACAAATATGTTTCTTAATATCATGTATATTAATAATAAGGATAGATGTTTTGTATATTATCTGGGTAGATTCTTCTAATGATCTCTACATTGCTCTAAGGAGTGGAGTGAGCATGGTTGTGATTTAGAATGAGTTTAGTCGTGGCTCCAGCAGAAGCCCTGGATCTGTGCTTAGCCCCAGGCTCTTGTGCTGACAGAGAGGGGAGGTGATTAATTGCCTTGGAGGGAACAGTTGCAGGAATTATTAATGGCTGCAGGATTAATCTGTTTTCTCTGGTTGGCCCATTAGTATGGGCGACCCTGGTGGCTGGAAGATTTTTCTCTTGGTCTGGAGCTCCCTGGCAGCTAGTAGGACTGAGTTGTGTCTTTCTTTTCATCAGTCTTTTTTTCTTTGTCTTTCTCTTCATGTGTCTGAAAAATTCCCATCTTCGGCTGGCTCTTTCGGCAAACTCCAAACTCTGTGAGGCAGGTGGAATTGATTAATGTCACAGCATATTAGGGAAAGGGCTGTAAACACAGTGTGTCCCTGTTTTAAACTGTCCAAGCACTGCGATTTCTCAGCATACCTGTCCTGGTCTGTGTGTGGGTTTGCATCTAAAGTGGGAAAATGCATTGGTTTTTTATGGAACATGTTCAACTCTTGGCTACAAGCCTCATACCCAGGCCTCCGTTAGCAGAGGTTGGGGGACTCGAGCTACATGACTTGACTCGAGTCTGATTTGAGTTGCAAATTTAAGGAGTTGTGACATGCTTGACTAAATGAAGAAAATTATTAGACTTGACTTTGACTTGAGAACCAATGACTCGAGACTCGACTTGGACTTGAAATGCATGACTTGACAATTACTTTTTAACAACTGTAATTAAATTATGTTTTTTAAATTATGCAACATCTACTGATAAACAAATTGCAAGCCACAGAACCACCGACACAACAGAGTCAGAAAGAAAAAATCGCAGGGCACCAAATAGAGAAGGTAGAAGAAAACCTCCCAAGATCATTGCTTTTGGATATAAACCATTCAAAATGGACCATATTCATTAAAAGAGATTTGCTGTATGCACAATTTGCAATGCCAGGATATCAGACACGACCAACACAACCTTGAACTTTCTCTACTTCAAAAAGGAAAGGTATGTAAGCTAACCTGTTCATTATAGTTAAATTGATTAATATCTAGAGAGAATAATGTGCAAAACAACATGCTTCTTTATGCAATATTGTGTTTTCAAATGTAGCTGAAGGCTGCCGATAGACTAAAATGATTATAAACTAGGGGTGTGCGATATGACGATTTTTGATCGTGGACGATTAAAATGTCTCCACGATCTGCTTTTTGAAGAAATATCGAAGTATCGTGCATTCTATCAGTTGCTGTTCTGGCGCCTCTGTCCCAACATAGGCTACTGAACAACGCGACGTATATTCACATAAAATGTTAACGCAGCGGAACGGGACACTGCAGTTCACAAAAGTTAATAATTTGCATGTGCTTTAATGCCTTGTCGGTTAAACATTTAATTCGCGTGCTGATGCGCTGTTCTAACGTGTGCGTTTCTCAGCGCGTAAAGTTACATGTGATGCTCACATGCACTAAAAGCCTGTCTACCAGTGCCTGGATACTGGTCTAAGTTATCTTTCGAGTCTTATTGTGCTAAAACTGTTAAATACACACAAGGTTTACATAAACAAAGTCGGTTATGTCTAAAGTGAAAGCAAACTTGAGAAAATTTAGAGAAAATATTAGACGCGTCGCGTGCAGCTCTTAAAGAGACAGTAGTAATAGTAAACATGCTGCCGCTTGTCTTTAAAGGGATAGTTCACCCAAAAATAAAAATTCTCTCATTATTTACGCACTCTAATGTTGTTCCAAACCTGTATTAATTTCCTTCTAATATTTTCTAATATTTTTCTAATATTAATATTTTGAAGATTGTGGCTATCCAAACAGTATCTGGTCCCCATTGACTTCCTTAGGAGAAAAATATACTATGGAAGTCACTGGGGTACATCAACTGTTTGGTTACCCACATTCTTCCAAATAACTTTTATTTTCAACAGAAGAAAGAAACTTATTCGAGTTTAAAACAACGTGAGAGAGTAAATTATGACAATTTGAATTTTTAGGACAACTATCCCTTTAATGTTAATAAATGTAACAAAATTGTAACAAAATGCAAAGAGAAAATCACTCACTACTCTTGACTGATAACTTTTAATAGTGGCTTTAATAAGTATCAATGTATAATTTATACAGTGAAGTCTGTTTTGTTTTATTTTCATATTTGTTAATTTAATTACTTTCTTCAATGCTACTGTTAAATAGGCCTACACCTACTGTAGCTGAAAACATAAAGCACTGTTTATTTAATTTGTATATTAAGTTGTGTATGTGTAATGTGTATCTTTGATCTTAATATTTAATAACAAAGAAGATAATGACAATTTTTTTTATCTTCACCCCTGTCTGCCATTCTTTTTTATTTTATATTTTGTTACCTAAGGCTTTGTTTTTAAAATATGGACATTAGTTTGGCTGTAATGCTCAGTCACAAAATAGTAAAACCAACATAAAAAAGAATCGTGATAAAATCGTGAATCGTGATTTTCCTTAAAAAAATCGTGATATGATATTTTTGCCATATCGCCCACCCCTATTATAAACAATGAATCTCTTGTTTTGTAGTTAACCTCATGTTAAACTTTAAATTTGGTTTTAAATCGGTTCATTGATTCAATGACCCATTCATGAACAGTCTATTTAAGGGGGCAATTGTGGGGCCTTAAGGCTCCAGTATACTTTGAAGAACAAACTTGTGTGACATCATTTTGAACAAAATTTGGCCAAAATAAGTTCATTTCTGGAGTTGGAAACAGCTTGCCAAACTCAACTTATCAGAAAAGTTCGCTCCGGCTGGTAAACACCTTCAAACTTCCATTGTTCGGTAGCAATTACGAAATAGTTAGGTGTGGCTCTACCTTCTTTGTGAACATCTTCTTCAGGTTATTTCTTCTGTTCAGTCCGTCGAGGTCAGACGCAAGTAAAACAGGAACAAACTGGAGAGACTTTTTATAGTAGAAACTGAAGTTGTAACTCTAATTGATAGAGATTGAATGATTTTTTTTTTTTTTTTAAATCATGTTTAATACTGTAAAGCTGCTTGCTTTTAAACAATCTATTGTATAACGTGCTATATAAATACCTGTGAAGTGACTTTATTGGAGTACCGAAATGCAGATCTTGTGCAAGCATATCCGTATCGCTATTATCAGATGCTTTCTGAACTGCTGTTTTCTCACCGCTGTTATTTTTTGGTTTATTTTGTTGTCGAAAAGGAAAGCTTTTTTAATAATGGGCAAACAAATGTTACCATATTTAAGTATATTCAGCAGAAAGCTGTTTAGATTTCCACAGAATTCTGGCTGCCTTCATTCATAAAGTACTGCTTTTTCCTCGCCTCTCGCTTGTTTGTTTGGTAGATAATTTGGGTAATGTGTTTATACCTTTTTTCTGATAATAAAAGTGTTGCACTCTCAGCTCTCTTTTAACATGCTAGATGAAATAAGTGCACAGATTCCATGTGGACCTATTCAAAATTTTCATTTTACTCCAATTCTGCAGCAAGATAAGTTGTTGAGTAAATTCCATACAATTAAACCAGCTGAGAGTCTCTTCCTTCCGGAGACTTGTGTGCATTGAATTCACTGCAGTGAGGGAGCTGTAAGTGTCTGTGAGCATTCATGACATGCTCTAATCATTAAGGTACTTAGAGTTAGATTGGAAAAACGAGCTGGATCTCCCCAGACTGTGATGTGATTCTCCCTTGGCACTTCTGTGCATTATCCTTGATTGAGACCCTCAGAGTTTGTCAGATCCTGCAGTGAACAGTGATTTGTTTTAAAGGCTTTGACTTGACTCACTATCATATATGAAACATCAAAGCAAAGACTGTCTATCTTTATTACATTATTATTTCTAGTCATATATCCAAACACATCTTAACTCATTAACATGGACAATACCTCTAGAGCAAGATCACAACGCTCCAGCTGTCTGTGTTTATTACCCCCACTGAGTGCATGTGTCGTTGTCCCTCCTCCCACCCTTCACTGCCCATGGCTACAAGACAAACAGCCTTTTCAGGAACTGATATGATTGAACACAACAAAAGCAAGGGAATACTTTCTACTGTAGTGGTTCCTTTGGGGATCTCAAATTCAATTCAATTCAAAAAAGCTTTTTTGTGTATCCCCACTGGGGTAGAAAATTGTCAATACAAGAGACAACCACACAACAACAATTTAAGATACACCCCCATTTCCTATTTAAAATATCAATGGCAGTTGGAATAAAAGTCTTCTTATACTTGTCCTTTTTCACCAAAGGTACTTTCTATCGTCTACCAGACGGAAGTACGTGAAATGAACTACACAGGTGATGGGAAGAATCTGTCACAACAACGGAGGCTTTCCTTTTTACTGCCACAGTGTAAAGATCAGACAGAGTTACTTGTTTCTCACCAATAATTTTACCAGCCATGTTTGTAATCCTTAAAAGTCTGTTTTTGCATTTAACAGAAAGAGAGTTGTACCAGGATGCAATGTTGAAAGTGAGCACAGATTCAATGAGTGATTTATACGCAACTATCAGAATGTCCTTTTCAATATTAAAACTCCTCAAGTATTTCTTCAGTAAGCCTAGACGTTGATAAGCCTTTATCGTTATTACAGGTTATCTCATTTGTATTAATAGAGAAAAGAATTGGGGATAAAACACATCCCTGTGGGAGACCAGATTTTAAAACCACATTCTCTGACTTTTTGCCATTTTACCAGCACATGTTGTGGGCGGTCCTGTAAAAAACGATTAATCCATAAAATCAAGGTTTGATGCACCTGTGGCTCCTCCAGACGCCTCAGAAGTGTGTTTATATTCACAGTATTAAAGGCAAAAGAAAGTCCAAAATTAAAATCCTAATGCATGAATTTGCCAAGTCCAAATGCTTTACAGCCCTGTCCAGCATAGGTGGCATCTTCAACTCCGCGCCCAGTTCTAAAAGCAAATTGCAAAGAGGCAAGTTTACCAGTCATTGCCTGAGAGAGTTCTCGCGAGAGCACAAGTTGAATTTGCTCAGCGAGTTACTCTGGCGTCGAGTAATGATGCTCATTAAATATGCCCTTGTATCCGAGCTGCACCAATCACATCGGGTTATCTGATATAGGCAGGCCAGAGGCGAGCTAAACAGAAGACGACAGCACTGTGACATCGAAGTCATTAGTAAACATTGCAAGATGGCTATGGATGAACACCAGTTGTTTGAAACGGCTTTGGCCGCTACAATGAACGAGTTAGACTTGGCTTTTTATCTAAAAGAGGAACAGAAGACGGCGCTCGAATCCTTCCTTTGCAAGAAGGGCGTTTTTGCTGTTTTGCCGACCGGATACGGTAAGAGTATAATCTACCAGTTAGCTCTGCTGGTAGCTAAGCGATAACTTATTGTGATTGGTCGTAGTGTTATCCAATTGCGTGCAGTAAGATTTTCAAATGCATGCTTGGTGCCGCCCCTCGAGCTGGCCGATTTTCATTAGTCGATGCCAGACCATTAATCTTTCAGATTTAGGTCTGGATTTCCAGGCTATGGAAGAGTTGCTGACAAACCACTCTCTCCATACACTTGCAGAGCACAGATGTTAAAGCCACTGGTCTACAGTCCTCAAGCACCTTAGCATGAGCCTTTTTTGGTAATGGGATGATGGTACTTTCCTTCCAGGCTTGTGGTACAACATTAAAGTCAAAGAGACAGCTGAAAAAGTTATGTCAACACACCCTTCAGCTGAGATGCACATTCCCTCAGTACCTTGCCCTTTATTCCATCCGGCCCCGATGTCTTTTGGGGTTTAACTTGCATTAAAACCTTTTCCACAATCTGTTCCTCAATTAGTATGGGGTAAAGGTCAGGATGCTCTGTATGAGTCCAGTGCTCATCTGAATAGCTATTATTAAAACAAGCATAAAATTGATTCAGTTCGGTAGCAAAGCAGGCAGAATCAAGGCACTGGATATTGTGTTGTTTCTGGTTTCAAGTCAAAGTAAATCCATTAAGGTGAAAATCCGCTGTTTCCTGGGAGAGCCATGTCTCAGTAAAACAGAAAAGGCAATACTCCAACAATGAGATCCATCCTGTACATTTACAATACTATTGGACTTCAAGCATTAGTGATCTTCTATGGGGAAATGTGAAACATTATAAATGTAATTAAAGACTTTAATTAGATTTAAAGAGATAGTCTACCAGAAAATGAAAATCCTGTCTACTAGAAAGAAATTATCGGTCATCTAGGAATTACATTAATTAATGCACTCAGCTAACTGATATTTCATGTGGCTGGAGAAGTTATAAAACTTTTAGTTTTTTTTTGTTAGTTTTATCAGCATCAAAGTAAAAGCTAATGCCATGTTTTCTCATAATATCATCTAAAGGGAGTGTGTACAAGGAGAATAAAAAAGGGCCAGCGACGGATCCCTGTGGCACTCCATACTTAACTTACAGTACATTTGATTATCAGTGAATAACAAGTTTCTCACACAAAACTCTAATAGAAATTAGAATATAGTGCACAATATAAGTTGTACAGACCAATTTTATGGCATTGTTTTGCCCTTTTTGAAGTTTCTGTTAAATGGAAAAGAACAATCAGATTGGATATTCTACTAGATGACTCGGGCTGAGAATATAATTTTTTATTTTTAGGTCTATTGTTTTAAGTTCCAGTAAAGTTCCCTGTTACATTTTACAAAAAAAAAATAAAAATTCTACCCTTAGATTTCCAACAAACATGTACAGTTCTTCGAATGAGCCCAGGGTAGTTCTATGTGTTTTGTTTTGTTTTAGACTCTATGCAGTCCTGTTAGATGGGAAGATTACATAAGTTCTGGAGTTCAGTACTTGATCTGAGCGTAGGTAGTTGGAGAAAAGCCAGATGTGCTAGATGATGGAGTTCCAGCAATGCTCTGCATCTATTGTTGGGCTGGCTCCCTTGCTGCAGTATGGGTAATAAACTGCTTCACAACAGCCCCCAAACAATCAATGAGAAATTATCTTGCCAGATCGATGTCTGGGCTCTCAGAAGTTGCCTCACCAGCCAATGCAGAATACTGGGACTCAGCAGCTCTACGCAACCATTGGCTGGAGAAATGCATCTCCATTAGATTGTGTTTGTGCTGTGATGTTTCCAGAGGTGGACAAAGTACACAACTTCCTTACTTGAGTGAAAGTACAGATGCTACTGGTGAAATATTACTCCGTTACAAGTAAAAGTTGTAAAGACCGATTTTTACTTAAGTAAAAGTACAGAAGTACTTGTTTTTAAAAGTACTTAAGTATCAAAAGTAAGTGTAAATGCATTGTTTTATTATTGTTGCATTGTTGTGTGTAATACTTAAAGTACCTTATGCCTCTTAATATATGCCTGCCTACCCTCATATCAATATCACATGTATTTCTAGAACACAGTTCCGGTAGTGGGATTGAATAAGTGCACTCAATAACGTCCACAATGGTTTCGGACACCCAAATATGCTGTTCCCTCAAAGAGTGCCCTATTTAAAGTTTTTTGGCTTTTAGTATGAATATGTTAGCCTTACTGTTCTATAAGCTAGTGTGCACCAAAACAATGACAACATTCACATTTAGAAGACCAAACCCAACGCTGAAAATGAAAGTCAGGTTAATGTCAGAATCCAACACCAGATTGACGTTAATCTCCAACATTGGACAGACGTTGTATTGTGGTAGAAAACGAAAATTGGGTTGACGTCTGAAACCAACATCAGTCGCGTTGACGTCAGAAACCGACTTTCATTTCCAACCAAAATGCAACCCCTGCAACCAAAATCATCCCCTGACTGACATTACTACTTTCTACTCAAGGACCTTGACAGAACTGTAGTGGAGTAAAAAGTACGATATTTGTCTTTCAAAAGTAGTGAAGTTAAAGTAAAAAAAAAAAAGTAAAAAAAAGAATACTTAAAAAGTGTACTTAAGTACAGTACTCAAGTAAATGTACTTTGTTACTGTCCACCTCTGGATGTTTCTTTGTATTTATGTAGGGTATGTTATGTTTAGATCTCTCTCAAATTAAGGTTTTGATTTAAAATTGATTCTGGAATAGTCTTAGCTGATTTCAGATGTGCATCCATTGCTCAGTTTGTTTTGAAAAAGTATTTTATATCAAAGAAAAAAAATCTCTTTCTCTGTTGACCTAACTGATCTGTCCATTCATCTATTGGTAGCGTGAAATTCTCTTCTAATGGCTTTGTGACAGTGTGCTTTGAAATAGGATTTCAGATGCATGCTCTGAACAATTGTTTACAGGTTTTTGCCTTCCCAGAGCTGCAGGTTTAATAGGGCGAGACAAACAAAAAGACAGCATCTGATAAGCTGGCTTTAGCGTATGTCGTGTTCCGTGACTCAAATTTTGGTCAGGTAACAGATTTCATCAGCATGAGCTGTTTGAAGAGAGCCAGACTTTGCAGGCGTTTCAGGTTGACAGATGCTAGCGCTGTACATCTTGTGGCGAATGCTGCCAACTGATCTGAAAAAGCGGCCAGCGAAGATCAAGGGGTGGAATTGAGAGTCTTTGCTTTCCCACAGAATAGAGATGCTGATGCCAGCCAGATCAGCATCATCTCATTTGCTATCGATCGAGTGGCTCCAGTTTCAGAACTGAAGACTGCTGAGAGCCTCGTACTGGCGTACTCTTAGCTAACAGTAATGCAGCATTAGGAATCACAGAATCTCACCCCTGAAGAATCTGACAGAACAACTGACACTAGCCTGAAAATGAGATTCCTTCAGCATTTGCCGTTCTTGATGATTAATTCTGACACTGGAATACTTGATAGATAAAAAAAAATAAAAATAAAAATACTGTTATTCAGGATATTTGAGACCAATTAAATGTTTGATATTATTTGTTTTTTAGATGCAGGGAACACTTCGACTTTGACAAAATCGCTTCATTCTGTTTTCCTCTACAAAGCAAGGATGGCCTTCCTAATGACAAAACCCAATCTAAGTTGGACTTGTAATAAAAGTAGTCATAGTTATGGTCAAATGTATTTACAGAAGCTCAACAAATATGCAATACCACCTTAGAGTGAAACACTGTTATATGAAGAAGATACCAGAAGATGCTGCGCCATCAATATAACACGTATATATTACACTTTTATTTAAGAAAGGCATTTGGAAAGAAAAAGAATACTTTTAGACTTCATAGAGAATTTTTAGCAGATTTAAAGTTATTAATCATTCTAAGAGCTAAATAATAAAACACATTAGATTAGTCATCGATGCAATACTTTAATCTATTGACATCCCTACAGAACTTTTTATTCTGTGTCATTTTAATAACAAATCACATGCAATGGGACGTTGTACATCATTCTAGGAAGAACATTTAATCTCTCTGAATGCTAGTTGGTTGTGAATCCGTATTCTCAGAATTTTTTTTTTTTTTTTTTTTTCAATTTACACTAAACAAATGAAACCTGTCCTTGACTAATGATGTATCAGTGTGACTTTTACAGCTCTCCAATCCCTATATGTGCGATGAGAAAGGTGTTGTAAGTGTGAATGTGTGTGTAAACGGATTCATAAATTCCCTCTTCCTGATCCCAGCCCTCGGCTCAGCAGGGCAGCTTTTGGTTGTTTGACAGGGAGCTTTGAAAAGGTCACCGGGACTTGAATCACCATTAACCTCACCCCTCCCCATTCTCTCACACAGGGAAACTGGAGAGCCAGAGCCATCAAAGTGCCAAGAAGTGTTTAATGCAGCCGGCGTGACCCGAAACAAAGCCGTGGTGGTCAAGAGACGAGGAACAGAGAGTCGTCGGCCGTGTCAGACAGTGGGAATCACCGTGTCACATGGACGCATATGGTGACCGTCAATAGATAACTAAACCAGAATCATTCCCTAATTGCTTTTTCTGCAATAAAAGGCTGAAGACTACTTGTGTATCTGGTCTTTAATACTAATAATATATTTGTTATAATCCAGTCTTTTTTGCCATATAATTAACCAGCTCCCTTTTAATCTCAATTGGATTTCCAGCTCATAAAGCCGACGGTCTGAACCAGAACCGCTTGGCTGAGCAAGGAATTTTCTGCTTACTAAAGAGGCAATTGTGCTGGAGAGCTCGTATTGGAGCTGCTCTTGTTATTTGGGCCACAAAGCCTCTCAGGTTTTTGGGCCTGCTGCTCTCAGAGTGATTGAGTGGCCTCTTTGTGACACAGGCATCTCTGCAGCAGAAAGAGCAAATGACTGGCTCCATTAACGGGAGATTGCATGATGGGAACTGCATTAAAGTGGCCATGGAGCATATATTTCCCTCTTCTTGTGCAAAACGGGACGTTCAACATGGGGAAATACATCAGCATGATAAGTGGTTAGCTAGCATCTGCGGTCTGGTGAATAGAGAGTCTGTTCTGGGATTTGCTTGACTTTTTTTGAACATCGTGTGGGTGAATCATTTTGAGTAATTCTCTCAAATTAATAATACATTTTTAAAAAGTCAGTTTCATACCAAATTCCTGTAATGCGGAAAAAAAGATGTGATTGACCATGAGTTTTAAAAAATGTGTTTCTTCTACTTAAAATAATACAATTATTTGAAATAAATGGGTTATATTTTGTATTACAGAAATGCAAATTATACTTATTTTATATTTCACATTTACAGCACACTACTAACAATTGGGAAAGGAGGAAATGCGCTTAATTGTTATAAATATAATGTTTAAATGAATATATTATATATATTTTAAGAAAACGCATGTGTAGCAGTGTAATGGATCCGTGCGTCATGTCTTAAAGTGACAGCAGCCTAATAAACCTGCTGCCAAATTATGATATAATATAAAAAAATATCTATATGGCAGTTTTTCCCCATGGTATCGATGTCAAAAATTGAGTAGTAACTTGGAAAACCACTATAGCCACAGTGACTGGGGAGCAAAGAAGTTAGTCAATATTTATTCTAGCTGAAATGTGACATAATGTGTTCATATGATCCACCCTTTTACAGTATCAGTCACTTTGCCTCTTTTTTTCCCCAATCATATTGTAATGTGCGACTAATTGTCCAAAATACTAATGGGGTTTGAGTGTCAGATTGAACCTTTTGGAAACCCTGTGTCGCCTAAAGCCAGAGAGCCGCTAATCAAACGCACACATCTCCTCCAGCTATGGGTGCTGGGACGCTCCTTTGTGCCCAAGTACAAAAGACGCTTTCTCGGGAAAGTGCGGAAGACTTTCCTAAATGCAGTTTTTCACAGAGATTTGATCTTGGGTGGGATTCGATGCACCGGCCGATGCGTGGGATTTTATAAATGAAAATGTTTCTCAATAAAAACAACATTATTATGGAGCGTTCAAACAAATATCCTGCGTTTGTTTAAACACACAGTATGAGCTATTAAAAGCACGACTCGAGTGTGAAGGAGCTAATTATCTTATGAAAAGCTTATGTTTTTGCATTTGAATGAGGGGGCATTTTAAAAGAGGCTTAGGTTGTAGAAGGAATGTCAGCAGCAGGTCTTCCTGTTCTCCGTCAGCACTTTCCTCGCAGGCGTTTCCTTCTCCCGCCACTGTTTGACAGGCCTCACTCTGTTAACCCCGGATGAAAGAAAGTGCAAATGAGTGTACCTGTGGCTACAGACGCGACGCTGCCACCCAGGAACCAGAGATCGTGTGAGAAGTGTCTCCCCACAGCAGTTTCTGATGATGCCGGATTGTTATCTAGCATTGTTTGGGAGAGCTTTCCAGTGTTCACTGAGCTATGCAAGAAGAGTAATACGCCTACATGCACTTCAACAAATGGCATTGTAAATGTTTGTGTGTTTGCTATATTAACACATAAACTGGTATGTCTGGCTTAGTCATACTTCAAAAGCAAAGCAATACTGTCAGTCATCATGTACCAACTGAAATCAAAATCATTACAGATCAATCATGTTCTCACCAGCAATGTTACTGTAGCACCACATGTCAAGTGTTTAATCATTTAACTCCTCCTCTTTTAAAGGGATAGTTCCCCTTAAATATGTAAATTCTGGCTCAACTATCTTGCGAACGACCTCAAACATGAAGGATGTTTAGCACAATGTCAATGCTGCTCATTTCCTAATACATGTTGCATCCGCTGTTTCCATTCACCTATTTTTATGCAAATTTTGGGATATCACATAAAAACGCTGGATGGAAACGTGTGGTGCATAAAAACACACTCAGTTAAGGTGGATTTTTTATCTTTTAAGAGCATATGTGCATAAACAAAGATGAAAACACATTTCCCGAATAAATCCCTCAATGCTCAATAAAAAACATGTGACAGCCTCAACAGACGATGTGATTGGATAACTGCACTTACCGGCGGACCAATTGCATCTCAAATGTCGGTTTTGTCGTCCCGAAGTTTCTGAGATAAAGTTTGTCATCACAATAGGGGTATAATTGGGTATAATTATAATTAGTGTCACATGATTGCGTTCCCGAACACTAGCATTTGAACGCAAGAGAACATGACAGCGTTTATTGTGTGAACGCAACTCAATTATGATGGAGGAAAAAAAGAGCCACAGTTTCTTCCCTGATTGCAGCATCTTCCATTTTTATTACTGATTTATTCATTTTATTACTGCAATTTCCCTGGAAGTGACTATTTTGCTCTCTTGAACACATGGGATGGAAACGCTGGTTTATTCACAAATGTTTAATGCCATATTCCAGTTTTGTGCATCAGTTAAATTCACAGCTTTGGATGGAAACACAGCTAGTGATGCGAATCTTCATACCATATTTGCACCATATAGCAAATCTCTGGCAAAAGATAAAAATATTGTATTTCTTTAGAAGGTTTGCAAAATAGTCTATGTGTATATATGTGTCTCTTTTAGGCTCGGCCGCCTCTGCTCACTTCCCACTTTCAGTGTATGCTAAACTGCTAAAGTTCATGGAGGAAAAAGTCAAATGGGTTTGGAACGACATTTAATAAGAGTTTTCATGTAGGCAGGATAACTAAATTATGATTTGATTATTCAATATGACAGTAAAAACCATGATCTGTTCGAACGAGTCCTTTTTATTATCCAAAACTGAAGAATGTTAATGCCATTCATTGCTAGTCTACAGAATCATCTAAATAATATTTAATCCCTGAAGAACTAATTAATGGTCATTCAAAGAAGTTAATGAAGCCAAATTGAATAAATGTTTTGTTTTTTTGGTGCATTTGCTTTTAACTCAATTTAGTTTGAATTTGATGCAAACTCTGAATCAACATGCACCAATGCTACTATACTATATGTCATAATCATTTGTTAACAAACATGTATTCATTACTTCAGTGAGCTCATTGTTTCTGCCTTCAATTATTACATTGTTTGTATTAATACATGTTTAGCTTACTGTGTGATTTATATGTACATTTCTGAAATGCATAACAGTCACCTCTGATAACAGATCACTCTAAATTGTAATGTGGATTTTCTGTAAAGCTGCTTTAAAAAGGTGTGTATTGTGAAAAGCGCTATACAAATAAATGTGAATTGAATTGAATTTGTAAAATCAATTTGTCATTTCATATAAAAAAACCCACCTTATATCTTAAAACAAGACCAGGAAGAGGAAAACAAGTTAAGGCAGAAAAGAAGGCTTTTTAAATGTGCTGGACTCATGAACACACACAAACACATGGTGGAAATTCCAGGAAGAATATCGACTGATCCAGTTTCCGCGTCTTACCGCGCACTACGCGCGCAGGGTTCAATCCATCCGGATCATTCTCCTGGATTTCATGGCGCTTCCTCCTCCTGCCCTTTAGTTACATTGTATCCCCCTTACTGAAAGGAGCGAGGGATCTAGGACTCAACTCAAGGGGAAAAATGAATGAATATACGTGAAAATGGACGTGCCGAGATGTTGGATTTATCGTCTTGGAGTTTAAGAAAGACGTATTTGAAGAAAGCTGTGAGATTTCGATCCTGCGATGCCAGTTTCAGGGCAGTGTTTGCATTTCTGAACGGGATCTTTAGGAGTGTGATGGCTGCTGGCCTTCCTTTTCTCTAGTTGCTGGATGTGTTGGGAAGTGCACTGCTTTGGGATCGTTTTTGGAATTCCGTGCGCAAATCCAGAGGCCTTTCCACCTTCCTCTATGGAATGTACATAAGTATTCTCTGGATAGGGGTTCGCGTGTGGGGTAAGTGACGCTGGGATTAATGCATTTCTTTTGTGTGTGTGTGTGTGTGTGTGTGTGTGTGTGTGTGTGTGTGGGTAGGGGGTGGTGTTTTATTGGTGCAGATGGAGACTGGAGGTGCTTTAGCCCGTTAGCTTAGCTCGGTTGTCATGGCTCACACATGCTTTGACCATCTTAGAGAGTCATTTCCTTAAGAGCAACGCGTCGCGGACCAGTGCGCTCGAACAGCGCGTTAGGTGCGGCGAATCGAACAACGAGTCCCAGTTTACTCGATTACGAGCACAAATAAACGGGCTGCGAGTCCATAAACACCCCGACAGTGCTTAAAACGACTGTGGTTTGTTTATGCTGGAGTTGCAGTTCTCTGTGGAAGAGCTCGAGTCTGTTATGAATGTCAAAGGATGTGTGCGAGTATCAGAATATTCGCAGTGAATCACTGCTCAAACACAGAACTCACTCCTGATAATACAACCTTCAGCAGTCACCTCACACGTCTTCAGAGCAGTGCTTATACTCTAACAAAAGGTTTTAGACATGGTATCATGATTATATCGTGTTTTTTGGACGCGGACCATGATAGTACCAAGTGGTTTTCTTTCAAGTATATTCGATTACAATGTAAATTACATGGTTTATGTAAGTACTGTGTTATTAACATTTGATGCCATATTTCTATCTTATCTGCTTGCTTGATTTTCACACTAATTCTAAATAATCGTATCAATTCCACTAGTTTTACCAGTGTTGATTGAGTAGTTAGTATTATGATGTGGATTATTAGCTCTTCAACTAATCTTACACTCATTCTAGTTTTCATGGGCTATTTATAATGGGATGCTAAAACCTAATTTTAGTATCTTTCATATAAATTGAAAATTATTTGTTTTACTGCAGGCTATAGGGAAACGCGTTTAATTTTCTCCTTTTAATTCCATAAAAGTCTTTATTTTGGCTCTGAACGGTAACAAAAAAAGATTGGTGTACGTTTTCCTGTCATTGTCCATTTTGTACCATTTTCTGATGGTTGCAGATGTTGGTACCATATAAACACCATGGTATTCTTTGACATACCTCGTCCATACCTTGGTGTGTTAATATCATCTAGATTTATTCAATCCATGGACTGCACTACTAGCTAGGGGAACTTATTGTGCACTATTCAGTATGTGTGTGAATGGAACTGAGATGCATTTGCCCTATTGTATTGTTTAAAGAATTAGCACAGATATCAAGTAGCCTCAAATAAAGACAAGCAGGGAAACCATAATAAATAGCATATGGAAATAATCAGCTTTCAGAAGAAACCCCAGACTTTATGTGGTCTTAGAAAGAGGTGTTATAAAATGGGCTATTTGAAGAGTTGGAGCGGACACCTGCTGACATCCTCAAGATAAGTCGAAGATGTTTGTTCAGAAAATCATTTAATGAGTCTGAACTTGGGTTTCACATTTAGTGTTTTGTTTACAATTTCCTTCTTTTGGAAACAGAGTATGTTAATACAGTCAGTGAAGCACGATTACATGGCTCGTTTCTATTGGCCACACATCATCATCTGGTTCTATATAGATGCTTCTGTCAGGTGCTTCTTATATAGAACCTTTCTATGGGTTCCCATCATGGGATCGTTCAATGGATTTAGTTTTCATTAATTTCTTACTGTGATTCAATTTTATGAATGAAACGGCTCGTAAAAATATTTGTCTCTAGAATAACCTGTTAAACATAAAAGGATTATGCAATCATTTAAAACCATTTCTCCTTGTATATCCCTATATCCTCTCCTTTTTGGCATACAGGGTTCTTTAAAACTGAGTCAAGAACCCTAATGTTCTATTTAGAACTCCATTGAACCCGGAAGACTAATTTTAAAAGTGTTCCCTCAAGGATTTTATAATGTTTTTTTTATTTATTTATGAGAAAAATAAGGTAGAGAAATAATCTGTGGTAGAGCTGCGTGATTAATCTCATTCCCAAATGACAACGATTCGCCTGTCTATGGAATCAAATCACACTGGAACATTCAAACCTGCGTTGTGCTGCCGCTGACCCAGAGCAAATGTCACGTATAGGTATGAAACCGCACACAGTTTTGTTATTTCTGTGTTGTAAATATTCATATCGCAGAAAAATTGGGATAAAAGTTTATAGTTCGGATATCAACACTGATGTCTACGGTACGGTAGTGATCAAAATAGAGCAAATCACCTCCTGAAAGTACTCGACACTTCAAATAAAGATTATATCATTACATCGTTACACCAGTAGGTGGCGGCAAGGGACTGTTAAACATGTATTTGGCATTGAATTCATCATTCAAGAGATGCGTTCAAAAACGCTGATTCATCCAGTAATGAAACAAGTGAAGTGTTTATGAGTGAGTCGTTGAATCCTTCATTTAACCTATTTTTTTTCCAAAATAATTCATTCAGATTAATTAAACATTTGAAATAGACTGTTGCAATTAAAATGTGTCAAAGCCTCTAGTAAATTATGCCTGCATGATATTTTGTTTAGTTTTGTCCAGTTTATCCAGAATCATGCAGCTCTAGTCTGTGTTAAACATAAGTTGACGATACTTGGACGTTTTATTCTACAGCATAAATTACACACACCCGTATCAAAAATGTGAATTTTTTAAGCTGTTATGTTTATTTAAAAAAATGTTTGTATGTTTCTAATAAGTAACTTGATGAGAACGTTTGGTGTGCGAGTGTGTGTAATTTGCGTTGTGGAACAAAACATCCAAGTATTGTCACATTACGTTTAACACAGAGCTTATTTTACTCAAAACCTCATTATAAAAACCCATAGGGAAATCTGGGGGGAACCAGCGGCGGGACGTCACGACTGCAGCACTATTACACGGTACACTGGTAATACTTCAAAGAAAAATGTTTGTGACACTATATCCCAAAACATTGCAATATTATGAATGGAGGCTTGACACCAAATACAGGCAAATATGTGACATTTTATATCATCTGCTTTCAATACGATTGGCTTTTATCAGTAATAATGTTGTAGAGTGCTCATGTGGAGATGAGTTGGCAGTCAGCCGGAGGGCGAATCTATTTCCTGGATCTCAGACACATTGTTTTCTCTCTTTATGAGCTGTTGAGTTGAGTTTTGTCTGCAGGCCAGAGCTAGATGTTGTTTACTCTCCATACTTTACACTAGAAAACTTTTGCTCAGCTTTGGTCTAGACAGATGTTTTTGTAAAATGTTTTTCAGCCCATATATATATATATATATAGCGTAGCGCTCCAAGCTTTGATATTGAACGTTCTCTGATCCCGTGTCGGGATAGTCCAGGGAAATCAATATGTCCGAGCCGGTGGAATAGAGATGCATTGCTGTAGCTCTCGCTGTAATGTTTGTGAATGCTTAGAAAGATCCATACTCTCATTATGAATTTACAGTTGTCACCGCTCAAGCTATGCACATCATTCAGTCCAGCGTTCGATCTTTATTACACGTTACAAGTGGTCTGTTATGCACTTTGTGCTTTATCTTTCTAATGCAGATGAATGTTATTCTCTATCTGCTTTTGAAGCCTTGTCACATTATGGTGTCAATAGGGCTGATTATTTGATATTATTATACTGACAATGTAAACATTGTGAATATTGTGATGATTTTATTGTTTATTTGGCATTAAGTTTCCTAAAGACAGCATGTCTCGTTTCATTAGTGCGAGATTATTCTTTCTAGAATCAATTTCAACTGTTATAATGTTTCCAAACACAGATTCAACAATTCATCACCGTTTTCGGAAATGTTCTTCAAGCGTCATTTTAGATGCTTAAAATGTTTTAGTGAAATCTACCTATTTATCACTATTACATTGGTGAACATAAAAAGAAATGATCAGATATTTAGTGAAAAGCTGTGAAAAGCATGCTTTAGATTTTTACTGTATTTCAGATCTTGAATTTAGCCTCTTAAATGTACTTGGCAACACCAGCTCTTTGCTCAGTATAATAGTTCCCTTAGCCACTTTTAGTCATTTTACAGCAGATAAATATCAAGATGCATATCATACATTTTCAAAAGGCTGAAAAATATGGGGATTCATGATCCCAAAACACTCATTCTGTAAATGCCATGTTTAAAAAGCAGCGGATTGAATAAGCTGTGCGTCTCCTGGACTTTTCGAGGGATGAAACATGAACACATACACAGACAGGTTATCTGCAGATGTTATACACTGACTTTGACCTCTTCGACTGTTTGTTCCAGCAGAACAGCTGCAGTCTTTAGACGTACGAATGACCATCTGGGGTTCTGCTCGGCACTGAAGCGGCCTGCGATCAACACGAGCTTTTGCGTCGTGTTCTCGGTGGGCTAGTGTCATTTACACAAGGCATAGTTACGGGGAATCCAATGGCTCGGTTATGGTAGAAAACAAATCTTTATTTAAATGGCAACCCAATTATCATCCTAACTTTACAGTAACCATTTTTCAAATCTAGGATTTAGGAAGTTTCTGTAAGACTAGATTCAAAAAGCTTTTATGATTTAGTATGAATATGGTATCTATATTTTGGTATCTAAAATTTTCACTTAGTAGTTTTTGGTGTCACAGTCTTATTTATTAAGGTTTTGGGTCAATATATATATTTGATTATACATACACATATATATATATATATATATATATATATATATATATATATATATATATATATGTAGCCTATGTGTGTGTATATGTATGTATGTGTATATGTATGTGTGTGTGTGTGTATATATATATATATATATATGTATATATGTATTAGGGCTGTCAAAAGATTAATCGTGATTAATCGCATCCAAAATAAAAGTTTGTGTTTACATAATATATGTGTGTGTACTGTGTATAATTATTTTGTATATAAATACACACACATGCATGTATATATTTAAGAAATATTTGCATACATATACTGTTTATATAATTTATATTATATATAAATATATTTTTTTTTTATATAAATGACACATTTTTCTTAAATATATACAAGCATGTGTGTGTATTCATATATACAAATTTAATTATACACAGTACACACATATATTATTTAAACACAAACTTTTATTTTGGATGCGATTAATCGCGATTAATCTTTTGACAGCCCTAATAGGCTATATATATAATATCAAATATATATATTGACTCAAAACATTAATAAATAAGGCTGTGACACCAAAAACTACTTTACTAAATCATATGCATTTCAAATGTTGTTAAAGACAAGTAAAGCTGTCTTTTTCAGGTAGAGAAAATGAATAATCAAATATAAAATGCCACTGCATAGTCTTCACTGTATAAATAAAATGTAGATTAAACCTTATTAAAGTGTAAAAAGTTATTCAGTCAAGAGCAGTGAGTGATTTCTCTTTATCTTATGTTGTTTGATTAACAGTAATGACACAGATGGCATCAGGAATATTAGGCTACTGTCACTTTAAGAGCGAATGCACACATCCAATACACTGATACACGTGCGTTTTAGTTCTCAACTGTTTGTTCACTTAAGATATAGCCTAACATATTATGTTTACTAGGATATTTGTTGAGGCCAGCATTTGCATGTGAATATGTCCGTTCAAGCACAAGATGTACAGTTTTCTTTTTAAATATGTCTTTAGGCTAATTTTAGACATTTAAGCATTGTGTATTAATATTTATTTATTTAATAACCCAAAAATTCAATATATAATAACAACAAAGTACAAAAATGATTTCCTGTTAACACACTTATAAGAAGTATCATACATACATGTATCTCTCATTTTTTTAAAGGAATGAAATAAACACTGCGTATACATTTTATTTGAGGATTGACCATTGAAATAAAACATCATTGTTCTAAGTTTGTATTTCAAAACTGATCTACTCATCCCTAGTGAGAAGGAGAAGCACTATTATTGATTCATGTGAGATGCTTGATTAGGGAATTAGTGTCTGGAATGATAGCGCTCACATTCAATGCCACTATTAGGCTTTTGTGATGATCAGAGACTTGTGAAAACTTATATGGAAGTAAATGAAAGGCTAATATAAGCTCCAGCTTAATGAACAAAGCCATCCGCTCGCTGAACTGATCTGCAGTTAAGCTTGGTGAAGCATTTCAAATATGGATAGAGTAACAGGAGTTTATCAGATGCGTACGGATCTAGCGTGAGCGGGTTCTTACGTTATTTTCCAGCTCTGAGCTCATTGGCATTGCAGGACAAATGCTGCAGACTTGAGTGTTAATTATTTACGCTGTCAGAGGTCAAAGTGCGCGCTCCTTTGACTTGTGTTGGCTTATTTGGCCGTACCCTGGCTAAGCAGAGATGACCTGTGTTAAAGAATGGCTGCTTTAATTAGACATCAAACATCAGGCTTTGAAAAGCAGCCCAATTTCAGCAGACACAAATACTTTGGCACATAATATAGGTCAAAATGCTCACAATTTCACAGGTCTGTTTTCTATTTAGAAGTGAATGTCTTTGCAAAAATGTTGCCATTGTTATCTAAACTTTGCTCATTGTTCAGTGGAATCTTGTTTGCAAGATATACTTCTAACAACTGAATAGTGGTCAAGTGATAATATATATTTTTAACGGCCTAGGCAGATATCTAAAGAGCAGAGCTGCCATACGCAACAAAACTGTTTATTATCTGTTTTTATGACTGTTGGCAGATTTGGGAATTGGCAAAAGAAGGAAATTTCACTCAATGATATTTGGCTCCGTTTACACCTGGTGTTAAGATGCGTTTTGGTTGATCGGGTCACAGGTGGACGACACTAAATACAGGTGTAAACAGGGTCTAAAACGTTTAGAGTTTGACCTCTTCCAGAGCTAGTTGAAAACACATTCGACCAGATCACTTTCCTAAACGCTCGTGATCAAATGTGTTCAAACAGCCACAAAACGCAGTCTTCTCTTTATTAACATTATGGGAAGAGCTCTAGCCAGACGGGATTTAAACTTTGTCGACTGAAGACTCAAGTTTGGTTTAAAGATGAAAAACATACCAAGCACAATGTTCTCTCTCCATTCCTGATTTCTAACACACACTCACAGTGTTCGGCTGGTCTTGTGGCTGTCAGAGCAGAAACTAAAGCTGATGATGTCCGTGTGTTTTTCCATCATCTCCGGTCACGTTCATATTTAAATTAAATTAGATTGAAAGATCTGAATAAGCCCCTACATTTACCCGCCCATTGACCCTTCCCTCGAAGAAATCAGGACAGAAGTGGTGGAAAGTGGACAGAAGAGACGCATTAAAACACCGGGTGTAAACGGCTGTAAAATGGCCAAATATTGATTTAATGAATTATGAATTATCCTGACCAATCTCTAGACTAAAAATATTTTTTTTAAATATTTTTTTTTATATTGAGTGTAAAAAGTTAACCATCATCACAACAACCAAATCATCATCCATTTTGATGTCCGTGAAGGTTGTAGTGTATAACTGTATGTATCTTTACTAACCGCACTTGCATCTGGATGAATACTAGTACTGGTAAAATGTTCTTTTTTCTAGACTCTTATTCAAGTGTTTCCTTTGTTTTGCCATCGCTGAATCATCAAATGCCACAGTTGCAGAAATGATTTAATAAGTTATGGAATGTTGGTTGCACTTAATTTAACAGTACATGCATTTACGGTGTACTGACCCAAGAAAGAACGGAGTAATAAAAGGTAACTACATGGTTTGGCTGTGCAATTAATCATAATTGATTTTTTGATTTTGGCTTCCAACGTTTATGAAAACATAATCGAGTTAAAGATAATCGAGTTAAACTATTATTAACCGCTACCACAGAAACGGTGCATTCCTCACTGCGCCAAACCTAACATCCAAAGCAGCCAAATAAGTGAGTGTTGTAAAATATAGTCTACTGTTGCTAAACTACGGGACATGTGTGTTTGGCATTAAACAGTGTTATTAAAAGCGCATTTAGCCGCATTCAGCCGTCTTTCTGTGCTTTCATAAGCAAAGAATACTGTGGGCTTCGCCTAAACGGTTAAATCGCCTACACACAAACATTTAAAAATTGCGTTTTGGGAAGTATCCTCATAAACACAGTTGATTATGTCTTTAGTGAATGTAAACAGTTGAGGAAGAAATCGCGCGTGTGTAACAGTATGTTGGATCCGTGCATTAGCTCCTAAAGTGACAGCAGCCTAATATTCCGGCTTCAGTCTGACATTAATGTTCATCAAACAACAAAAGACAAAGAGAAAATCACTCACTGCTCTTGAATGAATAACTTTTGTAGCTTTGATAAGGATTCATCTATATGTAATGTATACAGTGAAGACTATGCAGTGTTTTTACATTTACATTCAGTTTCTTTTTTAGGCTATTAGCTATATTTTTTTGTCCATTTTGTTTAGTTTCTTTGTTCTTAATGTATTGCTCTGTTTATTTGTCTTCTGTAACATTGTCTACATTAGTTTTTTGCAGAAGTAGCCTATCGATAATTGTGAATTTTTACTGATATTGGAAATTACTCGTATAATGAAATAAGACTTTGATCATATCGTTTCATGTCGTATCGTTTCAATATTGACCAAAATTATCTTGATTGTTTTTTGCCATAATCGATCAGCCCTACTTACATGGACTTAACATGGGTTGAGGTTAGGATTATGGTTTGTATGTAGTTATTACTCAGTTATTACAATAAAAAGTACAGTAACACTTTATTTTACAGTGTCCATGTTACATTGCATGTACTTACCATAGTAATAACAGTAAATTATGCATAATTATGTGCAACTAAACCTCAACCAAATCCTAATCCTACCCTAATCCTACAGTAAGTACATGTAGTTAATTATTATTACTCAGTACTTAAATATATAATTACACTGTAACAACGACACCTTAAAATAAAGTGTAACCAAAAGTACTTACATGAATAACAGAACTGTCAAATACAGTGCTACTGAAATTTTAATCGAATGCGATGAGATAAAAATGTGTACCTGAAAATAATGACAAGAAAACATGCCTTTCTGTTGAGTTTCTCAAATGAACATGGAAAAGATTGATTGCATCTGTTTGGGACACTATAACTCTCCTGCTTTTCAAAGTTATTGCGCGCGTTTTGTGTATTTGCTCTTGTGTGGTAAGCCAAGTCCTGATTTAGTGCTGCACATTCATCACTTACCGTTTCATTTTCAGAGTACAATTTCAAGACAGATAATCCCTCTTTGTGTGTCTCTCCTCTAGGGCAAAATGTGGGCGACTGGGAAGTTGACATCAATACGTTGAGGCCACTGTTCTCCTTCTCCCCACACCCTGGCAGTCTGAGAAATCAGACGTTACTGTGACAAACCTGGGCCGCTGGCACTAAAATGTCCCTAAGTGGTGGCACTGCAGGCGGGAAAGGTGTGGACTCGAATGCGGTGGACACTTACGACAGCGGTGATGAGTGGGATATCGGGGTTGGAAATCTGATTATCGACCTTGACGCTGACCTAGAGAAGGACAAACTCGAGATGTCTGGCACCAAGGACGGAGGGGGAATGGCAGCTCCACCTAGCGCAGTAGCGGCTCTGCCAGACAATATCAAGTTCGTTAGCCCAGTTAGTGCCCCTCAGGGCAAAGAGAGCAAATCCAAATCCAAACGCAACAAAAATTCTAAAGACAATAGCAGCAAGTCTCCAGCTGCAGATGGAGCAAAAAAGGAGCATCAGGGACGGACCCAAGGGGAGGTTACTGGTGTGACAGGTAGTTCAGGAGGCGGCAACTCCGCTACGGGCAAAGGTGCCGAGAAGGGCGCCAAGGCCTCACGCGGTGTGCCAAACAGCAAAAAGGAAAAGGAAGTATCGAGTGGGAAAAACAAGAAGGAAAAATGCGAAAGCGCACCAGTTGCAGTCGTGGCAATTGAGAAGGAGATAGTTGTGAACGCTCAGGCGTTTGGAAGCACACGCAACACGCCCTTTGACAATACGCAGAACGCAGACATTGCTGTGACAGAGCAACTTGGGAATAACGCTCTGGAAACTGTTGGAATTGTCTCTCCGTTAGCTATTAAATCCGAGCCGGAGGAGCTTGATGGGGAATGCAGAGTTCTGAAGAAGATGAAAAATGAAAAGGTAAGCGCGGATGGCCCGCTTGTGTATTTCAGCCATTTAGCAGCTGCAAATTGTGTTATTGATGCATTGATGACTCGAGTCAATATTAACGATCTAATCCTCCTGAATGCAAGTGAGTTGTTTCCTCCTGTTTCTGACATTGTGTGTGCTTTGTGATGGACATTTTTTGATCAGAAAGTAGAGAGAGGACCAGATTTAAACTTGCATTACCCAAATAAGGTAATCATGGTGTTTCAACTGTTAGGTCATGGATCTGGCATTTAAAATATATATATATATTGTTCCAAAAAAAAAATATTATCACAGTGTGTATAAAAACGTATTCAAGCAGTATTTACAGTATTATGCTAACATTATTACATTACAAATTTGTTTGGCTTGTTTTTCCCCCCTGTCGTTCCGGTCTTTGAATAGAGGGAAGTTTCGGACTGGTTTGGCTGTTAATCCCAGGAGCCAAAGATGTGTTTGGGGGGAGGGGAGGAAAAAAGCTCAGACCCCTCGAAACCCACTGGCCTAGCTGTGGGGGAAGGGTTGGAAGAAGGTCATTTATCTGCATCTACACAAGCTTTTAATCTGAGCAGAACAATTTCTGTGCTTCTGGGAATCATTCAAATTAGGAAGGAAATTCCAATTAAAGCTTCAAATCCAGTTTCAGGTCTTAAGCAGATAAGTGATGACAGTGTTTGTTTGTATCTTTTACATTGGCCTTTTATCTGTGGAAAGAAACAGTTGTGGCTTCCACTGTGTTAAAAACTTAATTATGTAGCCTAACGTTTTGCAAGTACATGCCGTTCGACTAAAAAGAACAAATGCGGATTGTCATATTCATTACAGGATTATGTTTGCTAATGTTGTGCTTCGTTGCGTAGATTTGCCAACATTGAAATTCCAGTCACCATAAAGAGCCTACCATGTGTCTTCTGGAGATGGTTTTAAAGCCCATTTTAAGGTCACTCCCTAAGCTTTTTTTGTCTTTTCAGTAGCATGGTGTGACAAAATAAATCTGTGGTAGATTAGGTAGTAATTTCATAATATTTATTTACATAATTTCAGATATTGATGACCCAAATGTTGTAAATCAAAGCCAAATCCTGTACTCTCCCAGATTTTCATAGTGCGTCTTGGAAACATCAGTACAAAAGAGATGTTTGCTTCTCTGTGATTGTTCACATGACTTGGTTCTCGGGTCAAGTAGATATTATGCAATTAAAAGATTACAAACTTGAAGTAAGAATGCAGTGATTTGTGCAAAGAATTGGTCCATTTTGCAGTTTATGTTGTGACGGTTAATTGTGCATTGGTATTTAACGGAAATTGAATTCCGGTAGGCCAATTTTTCCAAGAAGAGATGCATTTTAGTATGTCTGTACGTTCAATATATTTTATTAACTATTGACTGATTAATAGATAATCTGCTTTTTCCCCCTCCTTTGTTTTTGGTGTCTGCAAAATCCAACTGGTTGACCTCTAAATTTTAGTATTGGTGATAGTTTTGGATGGTGCAACACTGTTTTTTTTAATGGCGTTTAAAATTATTTTAGCTTATGATGCAGCATGCGAGAAGGAATTCAGTAAAATACAAGGTGGCAAAAAAATCAGCAATTAGAGCAATGGCAGATTTGTGAAACAAAGCCTTTCCGTGGTGCGTTTCCCTCAGCTTTGTGCATGGCGACTGCGAGTATGTCTGGATGGGTGTTAAAGCCAGCAGTGAGGGTGGGGGAAGGGAGCGCGCGAGCGAGCTAGCACTGCTAATTCAGCTCATGAAAGGCTTGAGCAGTGAGAGCAGCTGTCCTCCATTGTCAGCCAGCAAATTTCCAGCATGCCTCATTTCACCTCTCAATGTGAGCAGAGAGAAAGCTAGAGGGCAGAACAGAGGGGGATAAACAAACAGAGACCGATAAATGAGAGAAGGAATGAATAAATGAGAGAGGACTGTTGAATGCCTCAAGTTGCCGCAGTGCTTCCAAACGAAGGTTGGAGAGATCATGTGTTAAATGCCAGCGATGGAGTCTGGGTGTAGCTTTGCGAGGGGTTGGAAGGTGCTCTGCTCGAATCTGCAGAAGAAAAAAGGCCAGAGGAAAGAGAAGGGGGAACAAATGATCTGGCTAAATGAAAGGGGGGGAGAGGGGTTGCTTTGTAAGTGGATGAAGTCTTTAACTTCCTACACACTCAGGAGGTTGTCAGCACTCCCAGTTCCACTGAGGCGAAAGAGGACTGGTGAAGAAATCAGGACTTCGTCACAATTAACTTAATTGCACTACTGAAAATACAAAGTATTATTTGGGTCACACTTCCACTATGATAAGCAATGTTGTTGTTTTTTCTCCTCAATGTTGTGGTGCTTGTAAATGTAATTAATTTGAAGGGTTAGTTCACTCAAAAATGTCTTCTGAAGAAACATAATCACTTTATATTATGTACAGATTTAATTTAGGCTTTTATTCAAAAACAATTGATCAATGCACATTAGAGCTGCACAATTCTGGATTAAAAAAATAAAATAATATGTTTAAAATAGAGATCACAATTTACCCGCAATTCTGAGAAAACATTTTCTGGAAGTTCTGACCATTTTAATTGCTGCAGTCTATTTAAAATTTGTAATTAATTTGATTTAATTATTTAAATAAATAAAAATCGGGTTGAGTGAATGATTCAATGACTCACTCACAAACAGGGATGTAGTGGAGGCTAAACGCACGTAAACGCCGTTTACGCACCTCCCAAAATTCGGAAATAGCGTTTGCCCACCTCCAAAGTGCGTTTATCCACCTCAAATTGCGTTTATCCACCTCTAAATTTCACGTTATTTGAGCGGACTTTGCTTTTCCAGTGCGTGATCGCCGATCGGTACATGATTCGAGCATTTGGGCCGTTAATGACAGAGCAGAACGTTGAGCAGAGAGCGCAGCGCGCCGACACGCACACACACACACACACACACACACGGAACAAAGAGAACGGCACACACGGAGCAGAAAACACACGCTCGTTACTATTCAAGCTGCGCGAGAATTAAACTTGATCGCAGCCGCAACAGAAAATCATTAAAACTAGGCAAAAAAGTTTTTTTTTTACGTTTTTTTTAAACAATTCATTACATGCAGCTGGTTTAATGTAATGAGCATGTCAAAACCCAACTGTACAAGACATTCAGAGGGAATCAAGCCTGCACCAGGTTAAAGACTTTTCCCTCTACAGGGAAACACTGATCCACATTTTTCTGATAGACCAAACAACTAATCAATTAATCGAGGAAATATTCAACAGATTAATCGACTATGAAAATAACCCCAAATCCCTATCATTATGTTCAAGTGCATTGCATTGGAAGCCCTGGGTATAAGCCTCCCTCTCTATCTCTCTTAAATATTTTTGTTCTCTCTGTTTTGTCATTTAGTAAACTTTATAGATTTCAACCATATTATTCCTTCTTGAGTCTCTTTAACAAGAACTTCGATTAATGTATGAATTGAATAGTGATTTTGTGACCTATGATGAGGGAACAACCAGTGATACCCTTGGTAGTACCATCAAATGATGGCCTATAGCGATGTCATCAGGATACACATACACCGGTAGGCAGTGGCCCACCTTACCGGGTGATCAAGTTGTGGTCCACCAGAATTTATAGTTTACCCACCTCTTTTTTTACCACTACACCACTGCTCACAAACACTTCACTTGTTTCATTACTGGATGAATCAAGTTTTTTGAACGATTCTCTTGAATGAATGATTCAATGACAAATACATTTGTCATAATCACTTGTCGCCACCTACTGGTGTAATGATGAAATGATACAATATTTGAAGCTGTGTAATTGTGCAACTCTAATGCACGATGGTAAATGAAAGCTCAAACTTGTGTTAAGGTTTTTTGTTACATGGACTTTTAATAATGAGACCTTTGTGTTTTGAAGAAATCCAAAGATATTGTTAAAAAATAAAAATAAATATTTTTGGCCGAACTAACCCGATATGTATCATGAGATCTATTACAGGAAAGAAGAAATAGCATAGTATAAAAATGAACGCCATTTTCTAACATCATGCCTTTTAGTGCTAGAGTAGATGATGGCAAAAGTTATCGGACATTTTAAAAATGGGTGGAAATGAGCATCCACATGTGCATTATCCAATATCAATACAAATAAATAAATACAGAACACAAATATCAGCCAATAACCAATATGGTTCCAATATATTTTTCATCCTTATTAAAAGTGTTGAAGCTTCAGCCTCGCATTCATCACAGTTAAGGCGCCGTACACATATCGCGCCTAAAAACGCGTAGAAAACGCTAGGCGCGCCGCGTTCTCCTTTTTCCAAAGCGCTAGGGCGGTTGCGCTCCGGAGGCGTCTGTCGTTGCTAAGCAACCATCAGCTGCGCTCCGTTACAGCAAGGAAATTTCAGCAATGGATTTCCATCACAGAAAAACCCTTGCTGTAACTCTGTTACAAGATTTATTTACTAAGAAAAGTAAAAAACGCCGCAGTGTTTGGGTGCACCCGATACTACAAAAACTTCATGCTTACCAGTTATTCCAAGCTCCAAGCCTATGCGTCTCCATGCATTATTCCTCTTATTTGAGTCAAAATAATGAGGGCTTGACAAGTCATTAAGTTCAGGAAATCCCTGGACCGCAATGATGAGCTGCTCCTCCATTTTTCTGCTGAGGTTTCAAAGTAACAGAAAAGGTGAGGAAGCTGATTGGTTGGTTATTGTCACGTGACCTACGGTGCGCTTGCGGCATACTGAAAAGTTGAGATGTTTTTATCTCGATGCGGCGTGGACGCGCTTGGAAAAAACGAGCGCGTCGCTTCCATTATGAGCGTGCATACCGCGCGCCTACATTTGAAATAACGAACTTGAGCGTGCAAAAGACGCGATATGTAAACAGGCCCTAAAAGAGTTAAAAAATGCTGCAAACTCCAAGGGGTTGTGAACAATATTAGCCTGAAGCACACTTTGGAAAATCCACTGCACACAGTTCATCCCGGAATCTTTTGGCATACAGTGCATTATTTGAGACACACTAATCCATCTCCGGCTGAGTGTTTAGGGTGGATGTTATGAATTGGGATGCGGTGTAGTCAGTTTAGGTCTGATCATTGGAACAGCTCTCTCTCTCTCACGGTACAGAATGAGGGTGGTAACTTGCAGCAATTAGCTGTGATTTTTGTAGAAAACTTTGCATAATCTGTAGCATGTGCAGCGCATTGTTTTTCTGAAATTAAAAATTATTTAGCCTACAACTTTTGCAAAAACAGATGTTGTATAAAGTAATGTGGGGGTGGCCATTGGGACCATCATGAATCTCTTTACAATGGCAGTTCTTTCAGTTTGACAAGCACAATACTTTAAGCCCTTGGGGATGCTGTGAAAAGTGGAACATTATTGTTTGATCAAGAAAATCACAAGATCTCATTCATACTTCTTTCTTGTACTGCCGAATGTATAAAGAGCTGCCATTCAAGGATGCTTAGTTAGTCTTATGCTGTGTTTAACATCTTTGTGCTCTGGCATTGTGTGTCGAGTTACTCTTGCTCTAATGAGGTTAGTGTCACTGGAAAGATCCTTTTAAGAAGATTAGAGGGAATTGTTAAAGATTTCAGCGACAGAATGATGTCGGATTTCTTTGTGTAGGAGACAATCCAGGCAGCATCTAGCGCCACTTTAGCTCACAGTTTACAAATCTATGTGTACTGGCATTGAATGCTGCATGAAAGTCTTGCGTTTTAGAAACTTCAGGGTGATCTTGATATCGTAATGGTATAGTTTGGGATAATTAGAGCTGCACAATTAATCGTTACAAGATGCGATCTTGATTTTAAAAAACACCCATCTTATTCCTAAATGACAGCGATTGAACTATTAAGCCTTTGACAAGTACGATCACAGCGAACATTCAGATCTGCGTTCTGATCCAGAGAGAGCAGTTGTCATGTAGGTTTGAACCCGCTTCACAAACCACACAGTATCATTAATTTTTTGTCTTACAATAATTACAATTTTCACATAAGAACTGAGATATAAGTTTATTGTTCGAATATAAACACTGATGTCTACGGTAGCAATCAAAATAGAGAAAAAACATTTTGAAAGTAACTTGACGCTTCAAATAAAGATTGTATTAACTGCATCGTTACACCAGTAGGTGGCGATACATGACCATTACCTTTATTTGTCATTAAATCATTCATTCAAGAGATTCGTTCAAAAACACTGATTCATAATGAAACTAGTGAAGTCTTTATGAGTGTGTCATTGAATCATTCACATCAAAAAAATTATTAATTCAAATTAATTAAATCTTTTTTTAAATAGACTGCAGCAATTAACATTTTGTCAGAACCTCTAGAAAATGGCATGTTATTTGGTTTAGTTGTCTATTCAGAATTGTGGGAGAGTCATGATCTGTATTTTAAACAAAAAATCCTCATTTTATCCATCTCTAATTACATCTACATGACCATAAGTATATTTCTAGGAACTTTTTTTGGTTTTCTTTTCTTTATTGTGGAGTCTCTTATATACTACTGGCCCTACTAACTACATATCAACTAACTAAATTAAAGACCAATATACATTTTTATTTTTACACACTTACATCTTCTTCAAAGATTAGCTAGCTGTTCATCTGTTTAAAAAGAAAACCTTTTTATTTATTTAAAATGCTTTTGCTTTCTCACATTCATCTGCTGTTTGTTTCACTCTTTCACACCCTCTCGTCATGGGAGCCCCTGAATGAATCGAGCAGTTCAGCAACACTAACGCAGCCTTGCTTGCACAGTCAGTCTCAGTTACTTATTACATCATGTAATGCTATGGATGTTTTATGTTGAGAGGACGTGCTGTGCAATATGTTTTGCTGCTTCAGGGGTGCGAAGTGCACGTGTGAGATGAAAGGCTCATGCATCCATAACTCCCATGTTTCCATAATAAATGTCAGCCATGACCTGAGCTCAGGGACCATGACCTACCACCCTTTTCTCTCCTGTGAGCAGAGACTGTATCACTGTGAGCACCTATATAATAAATAGCTATTGGAGATTTGGGTTTTACAATATAGCTTTAAGTATTTTTAATTGATTAAAAACAAATGGTCTCGTATTCATTTAATTCCAGACCCATATAACTTTCCAACCTGCATGGAACACAGAATGAGATATTTAGCAGAATGTTCTGGCTGTTCTTTGCTTTAAAGGGATATTTCACCGCTGGAAAGATGAATGTGTATTTAAATCGAGTCATTTATGTAGTGGAAATTAGAGATGCACCGATTGATCGGCTGGTGACCGGAATTGGCCGATTTTCACGTGATTTTATGCCGGTCAAATGCACTCGGGCGCCGCATGATTAACATCGCGCAACATCAGCATCACACGTGCACGCGGAACACACATGTAGGAAACCTCGTGAATTACGTCCGTTCAGACCGCAAGTGCGTTTTTTTTTTCCGGCGTGCATGTTAATCACAACGGGAGCGGGAGCAGCGCGTGAGCGTCAAGCAGGAGCGTCGCGAGCAGTGAAGCGCGTGTTTCGGCGCCGAGTCTATTTGCTGCACTGCTCACGCTCAATTAAAGGGAAAGCACACTTTTGATGGACAAAATAGCCTAAATAGGGTAAAAATTATTGGATATTGAATGTGAAAAGGAAATGGTTCTTCCATAACACTGCACTTTAGATGTGTGTGAATTACCCACACCTGGAGTAATTTATATAGTTCTCTTTTATAGCATTTATCTGTTCAAAAAAATATGTACTATGCAAATTGTAAAATGTTCTATTACAGAAAAGATATAAAATAAATATTTGTGTGTGCTGTAAAGTGGTCAGAAAAAATGAAATCGGAATCGGCTAAAATCGGTATCGGCAGGTCAAACTTAATGAAAAATCGGAATCGGCCCAGAAAATTGTAATCGGTGCATCTCTAGTAGAAATGTGAAATTATTTTAGAAGTTGGAGCCTTCTAGACTGAGAAAAGCCAGAAAATGTATTTTTGGCTCATGTGGATGAAAGACAACAACTCCCAGAATGCACTTGCTTCGCTGCCCTACGAGGCCACTCCCAAGCCACGCCTACCGGTTACAGAGGGCAGTATCGGAAGAAATGATACAGCTAGGCTACTAGTCGACTCGAAACTGAAAAGACGGCGTTGTATCGTGAGATCCCCCTATGGGCGGGTTGAACACATGCGGAACGAGCTCCTCCTACTGGCTGTAGTCTCTCGCCTCTGGACAGAAGAGCCTCAGATGACGCTAAATGACGATTTTTGCGTAATCTGAGGTTTTTTTCCAGACACACAATACAGAAATCTCTCGTCTCAGGGGGACATGAGGGAGGGAAGCACGGTCACTCGAAAATACCACCGGGTTTCTAATGATACAAAGCTTAATGCTAATCAGTGAAGTATCGCTTTAACTAGGGAATTAGAAATAGCTGGTACTTGGGTACAAAAAAAGTACCTTCACCAGTAGCAGTATTTATACAATATTGGTAGTAATTTGGTACCTGCATGGCACATTCCTATAGAGATGCACCGATTCCAGTTTCCAATCTTTTTGTAAGTGTGACCTGCCGATTCAGATTTTCTTTCAAAGAACTATAATTTGACAGTATATACAAACAAAAATCTACTTTTCTTCAATGCAAAAAGATAATAAAATAAGAGCAATTAAACAAATGAACAAACAGTATTTTCTAAGTTTTTCAGGTGGGCGTACAGTATATTCAGGTAAGAAATACTACAGAAATGAAAGTAATCAAATTGTAAAATAACACTGGATAGTCGTCATTGTAAAAATTAAATACAGATTAATGCTTACAATTAGTTCCAAAAGTTGTTCAGTCAAGAGTAGTGAGTGATTTTTCTTTCTTTTGTTCTTTTATTAACATGACAGAGAGAGCTGCAGGAATGTCACTTTAAGAGTTTATGCACGGATCCAATATACTGATACACAACTTGCATTTCTTTCTCAACTAATTTGATTCCAAAATTGACTGTGTGTAATTGAATATTTGCCAAGATGGACATTTTAACACAATGTTGTTTGTATTTGACTGTTTAAGTGCATTAAGCCACTCTTGTGAGCATGAAACCTACAGGAATTAGTAAAATGATGCACAATACAAGCACTATTTAACCGGAGCAAATGAGACGAGTGAGTGAGAGGAGGCGGGTGCAAGTCTACGGCGCATCTCTACTTTCCAATGTAATGTGTGTGTGCATGTACATACAGTATTACGTTAATGTAAACAAAAATCTGAAGTGTCAAAATATTGAATCTTGTTAATCCGATCCGTCACTGTCATCATTAATCATGTGATTCAATCAATAACATCAATATTGACAAAAAAAGATGTCATCACTACTCTTAATTGTTGTTTACTTGAGTAATTACTTGGAAAAACTCTTCTCTACTGAGAAATACTTGAATAACTTTCATATATATGTTAATATTTGTAAGAAGTGTGTTCAATTGAGCAATTTGCACTGGTGTATGACTAGGGAGATCTTGGTTTCTTGACAATCAAAAGCTGCTATTCATTGAATTTTGCATTAGAAAAAAACGAGATAATGACATGATGGTCTAGTAAAGAGCTTGAGACAGAGTTTGTTGTAGGCTATATGTTTGTATGTGTGTTGGTTTTCCCACTCAGACTTTAACGTTGTCAAAAATATAGACTTTTCGATACTAAAATCTTCAAAGTTTGAAAGCAAGCTTCCTTGTGCGGTCTGTAAGCTATTGAATTAAAATGACCTCATTGTAAAAACACAAATACATTGAGCGAGCAAACATTTAGGAGAGAGAGCTGATCAGTGTTTATATGTGAATACGCGTCTAAATGATGTGATTGCGTCTCTTCAGAAGACTTGATTAAACTGCTTGATTTACATGGATTACTGTTATGCTTATTGATGTTGGAAAATATTGATTGAAGAGATTGTCAATGGATAATATTAAAATGATCTAAATGGCAGTTTTTCTCTGTGGTATCGAAAATTATATTGAATATTTTTCAAGGTATCGTATCCAAGTTAAGATTGTCAGTATCGTGACAACATTAATGGGCTTTAACCCCAAAACTGAGAGCTTGGCTTCATCATAAGACTCAATAAATATCAAATCAAATGAGGTGAAATTAGAGGACATGCCAATTGCGTTTACAGCCTCTGGCCAGAACCAGTTTTGATTCATTTTATCTGCGGTGTCCATCTGTATCTGAACTGTAAAACACACACACACACACTGATTAGATATAAATCACTCAGTGTTGTTCCTCACTGTATCCGATTGATGATGTCTTAATATGCCTAGCATCGGTGTGTTTTTCCTGAGATTGTGTGAGTTTCTGCACTCAAGGTTACACTGATTACTACAGTTATTAATGAATCACTTGCCCTTCCTCTTGGTCTTTAACAGTGTAAGTCTGCACAGCGTTAATTGCGCGCCCCTACTGCGACCTTCTCAGATGCCATTTGTGCTATCATGATTGATGTTTAAGTCATCTTAACCCTTATTTAACCCTTTGTTTTTGAGTGGAAAACAAAAACAGTTCTAGAAGAGATTCTGACAAATATATCCTTGTTCCATGGAAGAAAAATATGCATAAAAAATAATCGAATATTTCCCTTTAAATGTATCCGCTTGTGTGTATTGAATTTCACATACAGATTGGGCCCCTTAAAAGGGTTTGATCCAATAGAGCAATGATCGTACAGATGATGCTGATAGGAATATTGATCTAAACGCATGCTTTATTATAGTTGAACTGTTGAACTCATGCCAATAACTGCCCTTATTGATCAGGGGAGATGACATGAATGGCTTGGTTTGAGATTGGGATTTCTAATAATAGTTAGCTACTTATCCTCATTACAATATGCTAGGCTGTAGTAGTACAGTCTTTATATAAATATTTATTTAGGCTATATAAGATCTATTTATTTTTTGATTGTTTAGCAATTCTGGTGTAACTACACCGTATGATGGTTTGATTTAACTTGAATTTCCTTGGATACTGTTTGTGCATATTTTCCACATGATTGCAATGATTAGTGCTTTTGAGTGTCATTTTTGAAAACAACCATTTTAAAGAGCTTTTACGAAAAGCCAGTTTTTATATACAGTACAACAAAACATTTTCTCAAGTAATAACAGTATGAAGCATTACATGTCAATCTGATTCCAGATTCTGAAAGCTCTGAATGTACCCAAAACATGTTGGTTTTCATGTGCATTACATCTGTCCTGAACAGAAACTGAGGAGGACACCACAGATGGCATTTTTGTTTTAATGACATATCTAAACAATTTGACATCACAGCTTTTTTAAGCAAATCTTGTAGTCTTTCCCACTGACCGAAGGTGCTGTTACTCTCTGCTGGAGTCCACATGCTCTTGAATGCATGACATTGGAGCATTTTTCTTCCATTGTCAAATTTACCATTGTATCAGTCGTTCAGGGTTGTATAAACCAGTAGTGTAGAAGTGCTTGATGCTTAAACTTTAAATATTGCGAAGTGGTTTTTAAAGCTGTTGACCTGACAGTCACTTTAGCTGTCCAGTCTATAGCCTACATCTCGTTTGAATGGCATCTATTGCAGGAGAGCCTTGGAAACCTTGTCCTAACTTTTTCAGTGGATGTGGATCCTAATATAACAGTGACCAAAATGTTAAAGGAGAACTCCGGTCAATTTTAACATTGAGCTCATTTTTTTGTAAATTTGGAGTGCTGTCAGTACAGAGAACAACGACAAAAATCGGTGTTTCCTAACACCGTGTTATCCTCTTTTTAAAATTTGCACCCTGTTGACTTCAATGGGGCCAGTTTTAAACCTGCTTTCACGCGCATAGGTTTAGTATCTATGATCACGCGCGTGAACTCGACAATCGACTACTGTGGACTTCGACCGAAAACAGGAAGAAAATACAGGTATGTGCGCTGGCTGAATTAACATCATTTTTATTCATATCTTTCACATCTACTGCAGTCAGATTCACCCGTGTTAACTCTAAAGGAATCACTCACATGGCTGGGCACTTGTAATGACACATCAAGGATGTTAAGAGGCTAAAAGCAGGTTTAAAACTTGCCCCATTTAAGTCAACAGGGTGCAAATTTTAAAAAGAGGATAACATGGTGTAGGCAACACCGATTTTGGGCGTTGTTCTCTGTACTGACAGCACTCCAAATTTACAAAAAAATGAGCTCAATGTTAAAATTGACCGGAGTTCTCCTTTAATGATTTTCACTAGGGATGCACCGATATGAACATTTTGGCCGATACCGATAACCAATTTTTTTTTTTTTTTTTCAAAGGCGATAACCAACATATTGGCCAATAAATCAAAATACTTTTTTTTTTTTTTTTTATCATTTTTGAGAGCCTGATTACAAATCAAAAGTGCACATCTAAAGTGTTTCAGCTGAAGGAAATAATCCATTATTTATCGGCTTTAATATATCAGGCACATTTTCTTATCGGGCCGATTACGATAACATTAAAAATAAACATATATCAGCCGATGCCGATATTTCGTGCATCCCTAATTTTCACTGATAATTACTAGAACAAAATTGTTTTTCAAATGATCTTGGCAATGTTTTCAGCCACTGTGTCTGTGACGCTATCTATCTCCAAACTTCAGTAGCAAATGCACTAGAACGTGTAGTAGTTTTATTCAAAGAAATCTAAAGTTTCACCACTAATCAGTGGAGTTTCTTCACATATCACGTGTTTTTTTCCCTGTAGGGCTGATAAACATTCATGGTGTTTTTTTAAAATCTATTTGCAGAGAGATCTGTCAATCAATACTTTTTTTGACTTGCTGTTTAATGAATGAAATCCCATAAAGAAGCCAACTGTTTAGACCACGGCCTCAGAACATGCAGACGCAATAAACGCGGTCGTGTTATCTTGCTTTCGGAGGAGGATGCCTGTTGTTTGGGAACGCAGTCGTGTGAGAAAGCTCTGGGAGGGAATTATACTGAACACTTTGATGACAGACTTCGGCTCAGGCGTTTCAGAATGAACAAAACAACTGCAGTTATGCCGTCCCATTATGCAAAGTCACACGACTTTTTTATGCGCATCAAGGAAGTTATTTAGTAAATGTGTTTCCAGCGTAGTTTATGGACACGTTTTCTTGTTTGGATAATTTTATCAACCTCATTTGAGCGTTTAAGTTTTTTTATGCAAATTTTTATAATTTATGCACAACCATTGTTATTTTTTGTGCGATGTGCCAAAATGCGCATAAAAATAGGTGGATGGAAGCAGCTAGACACTAAATGCATTCTGTCCGTGCATTTATTTTAAATTGTTGGTCCATGTTAAATGTTTCCTTTGGCTTGCTCAGTTGGGGATATTTTGGGGATATTTAATTTAATTTTATCAATCAATAAATTCCTCTTGAAACAAACTTTGTTGTATTATTTTAATTTAATACTGTGAAGCTGCTTTGATACAATCTGTATTGTGAAAAGCGCTATACAAATATACTTGACTTGACTTGACTTGCATATCAGACTAACATTTTTAGCTGTTTCATCTTGTCATATAGTTAAATATGCATGTTGAAAAGCCTATATTCTGTTTCATTCTGTCGCTACACTACACTATTACTACTAAATGAATGTGTTAAAGCTGAATTCTGGTTTGCTCAATGCTGTTATTATTGGATAGGCTGTCATACACACAACAGCAAAGAATAATCATAAAGATTTGTAGTTTTAGCCGTAGTATTTCAAGTCACCTTTCAACAAACTATTATGTGAAAGCCATTGCCAAGAGTACAAAATGTGTGGTCGTAAAACACTAATCTCTAAACTCCAGCTGTTTCGCTTGACATTTGTGTTTTGAGAGCCAATTCAGAACGAAGGTTTGCGCGTGAATGGATGTTTTTTCCCCTTGTGGTCACCAATCAACGTCTTTTGTTCATATCACTAGACTGAAGTTCAGCTCAGGGTTCAGAGAATTGTGAAAAAGCTGTTCTTCCCCTGGCTCTGTAAATATGTTGTATCTGTTAAACCGAGTACCACCCACATCGAGTCTTTCCTCTGTTTAGAGGAAGCGGCAGAATGCATTCTGTCCATAAATAGTTGGCTTGTGGTTCTCCAGGGAAATCTAGCAGCATGAAAAACAACTGGTCTTGTAAGTGGGCATGTAGAACATTGTTGTGGTTCTGTCATTGTGTACGACTGTACACCAGAACTTTAAAATATACACATAAGATAAACGTATGACATAATTGCAGTATTCTTAAATCTTTCTTTGTTCAGTCGCATCACAACCATTTCTGAAAATCATAAGTTCCAGCCACGTCTCAATTTGGTGTTTGAAAGCATTTTTGAAAATGGCATTTCAAACATTTTAGAGAGTATTTTGTCTCATTTGTATGCATCTTAAACATATTGCATTATTAAAATCACAGCTTGATTGAAACTAACACACAATAATCATATTGTCAAAATTAGCTTGAAGTACACAAACATTACAAAACTAATGGGAAAATTGGTGTAAATGTTTGTGGCATAGATTTTGAAAACTTGATTTTCACTATAAATGCTGGAAATGTTTTTTTAATTTAATTTTTTTTTTATTATCATAGTTGTAAACATGTCATGCAATGTCATTCATATTTTTATGACACATTTGCCTCTGGGACAGGGGTAAAACAATAAAATATAAGGCATTTAAAAACAAGCCAAGATGTGGTAATAAGACCAATTTAACGTGACCTGCAATAAAACAGTAGAAAAACAGATCATAACAATGGACATTTGGGAAAATGTCTTATTAATAGACTTGTTTTTCTCCAGGATTGTGGGCCAGAGTTCTAGTTCATGTTGCTGGAACGCTGGATGTTTATTCTGGCATCAAGCAGCGAGTCGTGTTGCTCTTTTTTTTGGTTGCATTTGTTGTGAAAAGGCGTATGACGAAGCAGAGTGCCGGAGAGTCTGTGCTTCTGAGCTGCTTATCTGGATTTCCTCTCAGCCCAGCCTTTTCCAGAGAGGGTGACCTTGACAAGAATGTGGATTATTATTGTAATAGATACTGTTGTTAGTGAATGACTAGTCACACCAGGAGGTGGTATTATGGAGGAGGGGAAAGACTTTGCTTTTCTCCCCCCCTCCCCCACATCTGTTTTGCTCTTGATCACACTCACTCTCTGATCTGTTACATACTATTAGTGCTTGGCTTGACATCTGGATCTTTTTTTTTTTTTTTTTTTGGTCTTCCAGCCATCCTTTTTGCATTTAAGAAAAGAAAGCAAGATGTGGTTTGACAGAGCGCTCAAAGCAACGTGAAATTAGCTGGATCTCCTTGTGTCTCGAACAAACAAGCTGAAAACGTTCTCACTAGCCGACAAGAACGCTCCTCGTTCAAGAATATGTAATGTCTGTTATTCTAACAGTCCTGAAAGGTACCACGTCATCAAACCACTAGAATGAGCCGCAGTGCTTTCAGCAACTGTTCTTCACGTCTTTGTTATTTATTTATGTGTTAATGCATCTTTCAAATGGTTCAATTAATGAAGAAATAAGTCTAAATCAGAGGTTATATCAGACTGGGCCCAGAGACCCGCAGAGGGGTAACAAGAGGGTTAAAGTGGTCTTTATATATATATATATATAAAAGAAAAGCAAAATGTATGTGTTTTAGGAGTGTCAAAGTTAAAATGTAAAACAGCCTACCTGCCTTTCTCAGTCAGGGTTGGAAATGAGGGAAGTGAAATTTGAAGTGGGACTTTATTCACTCAATAGCCTATAAAAGTGATACGAGTTCCACACTAAAAAACAGTGCAAAAACAAAATGCATCTATGGTTGCTGTGCAGTGTCGACTTTCGTGATTGGCTGTAATACCTGCAGGTTGATGCTCCTCTATAAGTGCACATGATCTGAGATGTTGACCGAAAATCTTAACAGAAACTGTTGCTTTTAACAGAGGTGTTAATAGAAAATGTGATATGGTTAAAGCTGTTTACACATACATCTGAAATGATCCAGGTTTAAGAAAGGGATAATGTAGATCTAGCCGATTGTTATCGCAGAATAAACCCCGACAGGGCGATCAGGGCTAGCGAAGAGAAGGGGTTTATTCAGGGTGTAAGGGGGATTGGCCACTTGCTAAAAATCACATTTTAATGATGCAAAAGAAGCATGATGCATGTATGTCGTTGAGTAAATTAATAAAGTGGTTACATGTAGGATAATGGATCATTACATCAATCGACTAACGATACGATGTATCGATGCACCGGCGTACATATTTATGTATATTTAAGGTTGGGTAAGCTACTTTGAAACTAGTTTGACAAGCTACAAGCTACTCATAAGTTAAAGTAGTTAAGATACAGTAAAGCTACACTTCTGAAAAAGTAGTTAGCTACACAAGTTACTATCAAAAAGTAACTAGCTACATTAAAATTACTTTTATTTCTTTTATTATTTTTACAATGAAATTGCATATTACAAATAACTAAATAATTGTTAATGAACAATGTTTTAAGTAAAAAAAATTGTTTTCAAAGCGTAATCTATCATTTTATTTTGTAAGATAGCCTTCACACAATGCTCAAATGTCAATCTGACTGTCAAAGTAAAAGTGCATAATTGCAATCATTGCAAGAACAAAATGTATGCAAAAAATTGGATATACAGTAGTCAAAAGTGTATATTAAACAGAACGCCTCATTTTTTGAAACCCTAATTTTGAAAACCAAGCTATATAGCTTACCTATTTAAATCATAGCCTTTGCCGTGTGGTAAGCGCACTAAACTATATCGCAAATTAGTTTACTGTTCGATTGACGATGATTTGCTAAAGCAATAGCGCAGACGTTAGTGATCTTTTAGGTTCATTGCCAAATTGTGGTTGGACAGATTAGTCTATGTAATGCAAATGAGAAACACTGATTCATCATTGTAATTAAAACAGAAATAGACATTTGATGTAGAGTGCAATAAAGCAGGATAATTAATCAATTTAAAATGGCTATTACTTACAATATGCTTTTGACATATGGGAGTTTTTGCGTATTTTCAATTTGTGAATTTTGGAGGGTAAATGGTAAACAGCCAAAACGAACACCGAAAACGTATAGCAACTCGTTAACCTCTGGTGATTTAATCAGTGTGAACGTCCCTTGAGCCATGTTCACAAAAAATCTGTATCTTTCTTTTTTAATAAACAGACGTTTTAATAATGAAGTTAAAATTCCAACGGTGGCTTTTTACACATCAGTGTAAATCCTTTTAGCTTCGATAAATGCTCTCAGGCGTCCATTTTCTCGGGCAGCAGCTTTGAGGAATGCAGGTCGCCACTCTCGCTCAGCTCAGGGACATTCCCTCTTCCCCTCCAGCCTCCCACAGGCCCGTAAACAATACTGGGCATGAGCCCAAGCTAACCAGCTGCGTGGAGGAGGCCAAGCGAGGCAGGACTGGGGGGATGGTCAGACACGACGAGCCATGTTGAGAGAGTGCCGTTTAAAACACCTGCTGTGCAGAAGCCAGTCCACCAACCAACACATTTTCAAAGTGCACAAGCAAATGCTCACTGCGGATGTTCTTGTTTTATTTTAGCATAATTTTGTTTTATTCAGATCATTTTTATGCATCAGACAAATGACGTTGGCTGTTGCGTCACATGTTGCAGCATTGGCATTGAATTTTGGCTTGACTTTAAAACCACGGCGTTCAATTCCATTGTGTTGTTTCCCTTCGTGTAGACCTCCCACTCCTTTAAGATGCTTGCAGGGAGGTTTGATCTTTTACAGATATGCTAACAAGAAAAAAAATATCTTTGTTTAATTCTACCTTGATTTCCTGTGCAAACTGGTCATAGGGATCGGCAAAATATCATATCATGATTTTTACGATCCATGATCTTACCACAATTCTTTTTCATGTTTGTTTTTAAGACTATTTTGCAATCATTGAGCATTACAGACACATTTATTTCCCTGTTTTAAACATTTCACCTGCATGATTCTGGATAAATTGAGAATCACGATTGTTTGCTTCAAATCGAGATCACGATTCTCCCATGATTCTGAACAGACAACTAAAGAAAATAACTTGTCATTTACTAGAGGTTATGACACAATTTTAATTGCTGCACTCTATTTAAAATGCTTAATCTGAATGAATTATTAAACAAATCGGGTTGAGTGAATGATTCAATGACTCACTCATAAATACTTAACTTGTTTCATTACTGAATGAATTAGTGATTTTTATCAATTCTCTTGAATGATTAATTCAATGACAAATAATTTTCTTTTAACACTTGTCACTTGTCGGCACTCGGTGGCGTAACAATGTAATGATACAATCATTGTTTGAAGCGTCAAGTTACTTTCAGAAGGTGATTTACTCTATTTTGATATCTACCGTAGACATCAGTGTTTATATCCGAGCTATACACTTTATCCCAGTACTCCTGAGATCATTTGAATTATTGTAACACAGAAGTAATAATACTATTTGACCATTCCCCTCACTTCCTTAGTACCGTCAAACAGTGTCTGTTTTTAAACCGACAGCCTTTAAGTTTAAAAGCTTTTATCTTGCCATCAAATATGTCCAACAAAAAGGACATATGTAGGCATACGATGGACAACATAATGTTTTCAGTGCTTGAAATAAGCCTAAGCTTAGTTGATCAGCGTAGGTCATCTGTTATCTTGGAAAGCGCAGAAGCAGTTAAGTAAAGCTGACAGATTACTGCCTCAGAGCTACAGTCCAGCTGCTATCAGAGCAGAGCAGTGCATTCAGCCGGCGTTCGCTTTAACCGTCTTTGGTTTGTGTGTTTAGTTTGATATCAGACTTGGGTTTTTGGTATGTGTGAAAGCTGTTTAGCGTAATGTTTAGATGATCACTGGTACTCACCCAAAAGACCTTAATCAGGATAATGCTAGGGGTGTAACGGGACGCAAAAATGATGGTTCGGTACGTCCCAAGGTTTTGAAGTCACAAGTCGGTACGTTTTCAGCACAGCAGGGGAAATCAAACAGTTTTTGGTTTACTAAACAAACTATGTCTGTCTTTAAATTAAAAGAAAGTGTCAATATTGTTGCGTCCGGCAGGAACACACTGTGTGCTGTTGAAAATGAGGGAAGATATTTGAAGGGCCTACAATTTTGGATGCAAAATATGTTAGCGAAATATTTTAGAATAGGCTTTGAATTATTGCGCTCTGATTCCCTCCGTCTATTTGACGTGTATGCGTGTGCCGGCGCTCATTTGTTGAAATCTGCAAAGTTAAAAAGAGACTTGCTTGCTGGCAGGATAATCCTTTATGTGAAATGGAAATATGTATTTGTGACATTTAGGGTACGTTTACACGACAACGATATGCTTAAAACGGAGAAGTTTTTCCATTGAGTTTTCCACGTACAGACGACACAATTGTCCAAACGATCCCAATTCACACGGATCCGCGAAAACAACTAAAAACCCCTGTATTCTATACAATAATAAACACTATGGACTGAACACGTAATACACATGTGCATGACATCATCGGTTTCACAGATTCACGTTTTTGTTGTTTTCACAGAGACCATTTTCAAAAACTTGCACTTTAAAACACGTTTTTAAAAGTTTGCGTTTTCAGGCTCCCAAAACGGCGTTGTCATGTAAATGAATGGCCAAAACGCATAAGTTTTATGTTTTTAGCTGAAAACGGTGTAGTGTAATAGACCCTTATAGGCAAGTATTCAACCGTAAGTTGTAGGTAGTTGAGTAAAACTTGTGTCAAGTGCATTCAACAGCACTCATCTGACAGCAGGGCAAGCCATGTAGGTTTAGGATTTAGTTTGAAGCGCTTGATATAAAGCACGTCTCATGTTTAAAGTCCGCGTGAACCGGAAGTTGCAAACGACTTTTCTTCAGTGCTGTGACGTATTTCCCAGTAAAACGGAATATTGAACAGAGGGCAGGGTTTTACTCTAGCGCTCCTCCTCTCCATCTCTCGCTCATTACAGACTAACGGTTTGAGGGGAGTGGTTAAGCGTTTCCCAACCCAAGTCCTCAAACCTACGTCATCAGAGAAGGGACGCCATTCCAGACCGGAAGTAACTTTTCAGACTTTGATTAAAGATTACGACGGCAAACAAATTTTTTCTGTGTTTTAACTTGCACGGATTAATTGTTCACCACAAGACTAGTAATATGCGCTAACAAAGTAAATGGGGTCAATTTTGATTTCAGTTGGACTTTCAGACAACTTGGATCTTGCACTTATCTGGCAGCACCGTGTCCTTCATTATTTTTTTGGTAACACTTTACAATAAGGTTCATTAGTTAACATTAGTTAGCTACCTTAGTTAACATGAACTGGTTAATATTAATTTCAACATTTACTAATACGTTATTAAAATCAAAAGTTGTATTTGTTCATTCACTGTGAACTAACATGAACAAACAATGAACAGCTGTATTTTTTATTAACTAACATTAACAAAGATGGATAAATACTGTAACAAATGTATTGCTCATTGTTAGTTCATGTTAGTTACATTTACATTTACATTTATGCATTTGGCAGACGCTTTTATCCAAAGCGACTTACATTGCGTTATCCTATACATTTATACATAGGTATGTGCAATACCCTGGGATCGAACCCACAACCTTGAGTTGTTAACGCAATGCTCTTACCACTGAGCTACAGGAAAGCTGTTAATACAGTTAATAGTTAATACATTAACTAGCATATTTTTAGGGATATTAAGGGATATTTCACCGCTCGAAAGATGAATGTGTATTTAAATTGGGTCATTTATGTAGTTGGTGCCTTCTAGACTGAGAAAAGCCAGAAAATGTATTTTTGGCTCATGTGGATGAAAGACAACAACTCCCAGAATGCACTTGCTTCGCTGCCTTACGAGGACACTCCCAAGCCACGCCTACCGGTTACAGAGGGCAGTATCGGGAGAAATGATACAACTAGGCTACTAATTAACTCGAAACTGAAAAGATGGTGTTTTATGGTGAGATCCCCCTATGGGCGGGCTGAAGACATGCGGAACGAGCTCCTCCTACTGGCTGTAGTCTCTCGCCTCTGAACAAAAAAGCCTCAGATGACGATAAATGACGATTTTTGCGTCATCTGAGGTTTTTTTCCAGACACACAATACAGAAATCTCTCGTCTCAGGGGGACATGAGGGAGGGAAGCACGGTCACTCGAAAATACTACCGGGTTTCTACTGATACAAAGCTCAATGCTAATCGGTGAAGTATCCCTTTTAACTAATAAATCTTATTGTAAAGTGTTACCATTTTATTTCCAGGTGTGTTCACAACGTCAAAGTATATCAATATAAACATATGGTCCCATCCTAGGGGAAAACTCTTGAGTTTGAAATGGCGTTCCACACGTGCAGTGGTTAAAACAACACTACATTCGTTCGCTACACATGCTTATTTTCGGTGCGAATACGTGTACCATTACACCCCTAGGTAGTGTCATCACTCGGTTGAAATCGCCGGGTCTGCTGAAATCCGGGGGTCCCTAGAACCAACATCACTTTTCTCCCCTCCTGCGACGGCCCTGACTGGATCTATTCTGGAAATCACTGGTCTTCATGTTGCAGAAACTTACTGGAGAGCACATTTACTGCTATCAAGGGGCACCAGATTCAGCTGAAAATGGGGATCTTGGGAACGTTTTTCCGAGGTATCCACACTAGGTGACCGCAAAACATTGAAGTATTTTGTTTTTTTACGAAATGTTAGCATGTGTTAACTGCAATATATTTATATTATAAAATGAATTATCATATTATATAAATGAAATATATTTAAGTTCACAATGAATTATTCAACAAATTACTATTTCATACTGTTTTGTAAAGACTGGTCAGAAATCATGAGATTAATTGTAGCCTAATTATTTTACTTCTACTGACAATATCAAAGCCAGTTATTTTGGAAACCATTTAACACTTTTTTTTTTTTTTGTCTTTCTGTAATATAATACTCAATATTTTTATCACGGTGTCGGTATATATGGGTGTTGTTTGTACATACAAATATATAGCTTAACTTTATATATTTGGAAGGACTACTTTAGGGGGCGTCAAAAAACCTTCTTATCTAGGATAATCTAAAAATTAATCTAGGATTCTTGTTGACTCAAGTATAAATATAAACACCGATATGAAAAATTTGGCCGATACCGATAACCGGTTATTCTTTATATTTGAAAGCCGATAACCGATATATTGGCCGATAAATCTAAATCCACATTTTTATATCATTTTTGAGAGCCTGATTACCAAAACACAAGTCTCACCATTAAAAGCCATGTCCCAAGTACACAATCATAATAATGTTCTCATTATAATTTTATGTAGCCGATATGACTTTTCAATATTTTCCTTTTTTGAAGTGATTCCAATCATATTTCAAGCAACATCTTGTTGAACAGTGCGCATCTGAAGCCTCTCAGCTGAAAGAAAACAATCGATTATTTATTGTCTTTAATATATCGGCCTAATTTTCTTATCAGGCCGATAACGATAACATCCAAAAATGATAGCGATATGGTGGCCGATATATCTCGCTGTTGATTATGTAATTTGCCCATTTATACTATGTCTGATTGTGTGCCTTCTAGGGCTGGGACAACGCGTCGAAGTCATCGATGACGTCGACGCAAAAAATACGTCGACGCAAAATATGCCTGTCGATTCGTCGACCTGTTTTCATTTCTCTAAAAAACGTGTGCAAATTACTTCACAGTGTGTACCTTAAGTGCGCTGATACGCGATGGCCATCATTCTATCCATCCAGGGGTTTTCCTGCATTGAATTTTTGGGGGGGCGACCGCCAAAGCCTTATTTGATCGGTGAGTGATGTAGAATAGAATGACTGACTGCGCTTGACAGGGCGCACCCACCGTCTTCAAACAACACGAGCGCTGTCTTCTCTCTCTCTCTCCCTCGTGCATATTAAGCAAAATCATTAGACACGATAGAAAAAGGGCGGAAGACCAAAGTTTCACGTGGAGCATTCGGAGATTTTTTTCTCTTGAATTACCGCGGAGTGTGAATTGTGGTAAAAAATAAACTGCCGGGATAATCACACAACGCTTGCCGTAGGCTACACGTCCACTAATGACACGTCCAATTCGCGAACTAATGACTAATTTGAACCGATTCACTTTAATGAATGGTTAAAACAACTGATCTGTCCAACACTGAACTCACGAGGCGTCTGAATCGGTGTATAACAAATCGGTAACACTTTACAATAATGTTCCATTTATTAAATTCTAGTTAAGCACTTTTTTTATTAGTATTTTTTTTTTTTTTTTAGAAAAAGGTGAGTGGCAAGAGTGTATTACTATACGTTGTTGTTATTTTTATGTGAATGAAGAATTAAAATATGCACTTTTTTCAGTAAGCTAGGACTATGTGTTTTCAACATAAATGTTCAATTCTGTTGGTTCAGGAAGGACGCCATGACAGGCTGCTGGCTCCCACTGTTAATTTTTATTTATTTTTTGTTGGAAAAGCACTCTCTGTATTAGCTTAAAGCCCCCAAGTTTACATTGGTTACTGTTTTCTTTCAATTGCTCTAAACAAGTATTTTGGGTGACCTTTTTATTTTTTCATTGAATGCTAGACATCAAGTTGTTGTTATTTTCATCTGAAAGAAGAACTTTTTTTTCAGTAAGCTAGGCCCTATGTGTTCAGTAAGCTTGTTTCAGTAAGCTATGTGTTTTCAAGGCTTTAAGGTTTTATTGAATGCTACCTCTGACTAAGAATGCATTACTATGCACTTGTATAGTCTTTTATTTTGGAATTTTAAGAGCAATAAACATATATTGCAATGTTAAGGAATTCATGTTTTTTTCATTCAGATATGTAAATTAACATGTATAAATTGCTATTAGTCAATTAATGGGGATTGGGGAGATAATCGATAATCGAATCGAATCGAAATCGAATCGGACTGGAAAAATGAATCGTTAGATTAATCGATGCATCGAAAAAATAATCGCTAGATTAATCGTTTAAAAAATAATCGTTTATCCCAGCCCTAGTGCCTTCGATGAGCAACTTTAATTCTTTGTATGGATTTTTTTTGAGGGGGATTTTCAAAGTTATCAAGCAAGGTGGGAAAGCAGCTTGAGATATTGTGTGGAAGCTGCAGAGTTACCAGATGAGATTGATGGGTCCAGGACGTCACCGAGCCCATCATGCATGTGTGCTGATCGCCTGCTTATTAGGCTCCAATCGATCCCATCTCGACGTCTCGCCCTCAGGCACCGCTATCACTCTCAGATTGATTCTTACTGTTTTGTATTTGGAGTCATAAAAGGCAATTGTTTTATACCCCCTCTATTAGTTTTTCTACGGATGTCTTCTGGGGAATGCAGAATCCTCTTAGCTTTCTGTAGCAGATCTTCCTCTGCCTGCGGAAAATGTCTTTATCGTTTATAAAAATCACTTCCTTGTATCCGGCTCTAACGGAAGACTGAGCATCAGTGAACTGGAGACTTGGAGAGTGCTGATAATTGTTTTTTAATTAGCCAATAATAAATCTCTGCTGTTGTGGTTTTGACGCACTTCGGTTCCCTGCTTTAGTGCTGGTTATTAAGCCAGACACAGGAATGTAGAAACACTGTTTTCTCTTCCTTGGAAGGCCGATGATATAATCTTTTCTCATTGTTTGTAAAGATGTCGGCGAGATTCTCTGTTTGTTTGGTGCATCTCCACAGACGGCTGAAGATTAAGCGGTTTCATCTGTGAAGATTCGCCTCATCTCCTGTGGCCGCTTCGCCTTTTTCCTGGCTTAGTGAAGTTATTGGTTTCTCTGCGAGTGAAATGGAGTTGAACTCTTAAGTATGCATGGCTTCTGCTTGCTTCTGCATTCTTTAGGACTGAGTTGTACTTCCACTCTTGTGCAACTGACTCTCAGTTCATCCTCTGATATGTGAAAGTGGACTATTGCTCACATTATAAGAGTTTTTTACCATCTGATAACCTCCTGAAAAAGGTTGTTTGTATGTTAAATGACCGTTTGAGTTAGTGACAGATAGCCAGGTTGAGCCAATGCACTTTTATTCCTCATACTATTGCAATGATACTATATTTCTGTTACTAAAAACGCAAGGATCTAACATTGGATATTTCAGTAGTATGCATTGTCATTTCTGTATGTTTTTAGATTTAAAACACATGCATTTACTTAAAAATGCATGTTAAGTGTACATAATGACTGGTTACATTTTGCACTTTTTACTCAAATTTCTAGATGTAAAACCAGTGCATAGCTAATATTTGTGAACTTTATTTGATCTAACAGTGACCTTTTGTCGTATAGGTTGTACCTCTTCAAATATGAAGCTAAAAATGTAATATGTTACAAGGCAACCTAACTTCTATTGTTTTTAAGGCAGAAAAAGCAAGTTTGCACAGTTTACGTTATGTTATTAATAAACTATATTCGAAAATGTAATTAATGAACCCTCTGGTTTCTCCAGGCTTCAGTCATTGTCGGGATACTCCGCAACAAATTTTGATATCGATCAATATGGAAAAAAAAAATATTGTGATCATATCTTTTGCCCTATATTTAACGCTCACTTAAAGTCTTATAAGTTTAAAAACACTAATAATTTAATAACATTGAGTAAATGTTATTTGGCAGATTTCATGATTTCAAACATAATTTTGTAATGCCTAAATCCACTTTTAAAAATATAGATTTTTTCTTTCTTTCTTTTTTTTTTTAACACCATATAGTATAGAATTTTAATATTAGCCATTTATGCTTCATGACTTATTAAACCATAATACATGTATTATAGTCCGTGTCCAGCGTTATAGGCCCGTTAATCAGCCACTTTTTGGAGATTTTGGAAATGGTAAACACTCTTGTCTGCCTTAAATAAACTCTTCATTCTTTTCACTTTATGATTGGTACTGCATTTCCCCCTAAATATTTTGTAGTGAAGTTCAAGTTAATGTCCATCTTAATTGCTGTAATTTTATCATTATGTGTATTTATATGTAATACCCTGTCAGCCACTACCTACTCATTACAGAGTCCAGGTAATGCATGCAGAGAGTAAGTTCTGATCTCTAGTCAGATATTTAACTAAACGGCATAAATCCTTCCTCAGACTGCAGTTTATTTTAGTCAACAACCTTCCACTTAAACACTAAGACACTGTTTGACCAAAACGTAAAGCTACCAACCACAGTTCACAGGCGTGAAATAGACATTTATTTGAAACCAAGATCTTGTTAAAGGTGCCTCCTAATGAAACTCTTTCAGGGATGATCCTTCAAAGATTTAATGCCTTCCTACTTGATATTTACTTGGTAAACTTGTCAAATCCAGTGAGTTGCCATTAACTATCAGTCAGTAAATGCCATTAACTATCAGTCAGATTAAATCTTATAACATTGGGAAAGTAGGTTCCTGGTTTTCTGAGCATAAATGCAGTGGGACTGAGCGTGGGTGTGCCGTCTTAAGGCTGAGAATAGGCTCTTTATCATCATTTTAAGAGTTTGGGGGATTTTCTTCATGTCTCTTTCATTTCTTCTATCTTGTCCAAGGCTATGTTGGTGTTTTGCAAGAGTATTAAAAGCATCTGTGCTTAGACATAGATGATTGATGTTTTGGGCAAGATTTAGAAATCACAGTGAGTTCTCATCTCAGGAAAAGATTAGGTTGAAGAACTGGAATTTTGTTATTTAATTTGAAGACCTTCATTTTTTCCTACCCTTCTTTGTATGCGTTTGACGGTTGTTTTCTGCCAAGCGTCGGCTAGATTGTGGCACTTGGCATCAAAACCACTTGAAGGTTTTTTTCCATTTACATTCTAAAGGCTCGTGTCAGTATCGGCAGATGGAGATGCACTCTCATTATTCGTCACTATTAAAGTCCTTCTGTAGTCAATCATTTTATCCCTTAACTCATCTTTGATCACCAAAATGACATTATTTCCTTGAAAAATGTTTCTTCACGACTTAAAAATAGCTTGAATGTAACTCTACACCCTTGCCTCATTTAGTATACGTGAATATGCAAATGAGCCCCGCCTCCACTCACTCACTCAGCTCAGAGATCCACTGGTTGACGATCACACGTTGATCTGATTGGTTACAAGCTAGTTTGTGACGTCAGAAACACCAGCGTGTTTTTGAGACTGTCTTTGGTTCACTGCAGTTTTAAGGAGGAAACACTCAGCAATGCTGTCGACTTATGAATCTACACATGGTTTGTCTTAAAGCATATTAAAAACACCACATTGGCATATAAACAACATCAAAAGCTTGATTTTCACCACAGGGAGGACTTTAAAAGTCTTGAATGTGCTCATTGGTGTGTATAGCAGAGTACATCCAGATCCTGTGAGGTAATTGCTTGATGAATGTGTTACGGTGTATATTACGGCTGTAAGTATATTTGATGGGCCTGGCGTGTGTTTGAGCATGTCTGTGTGTTTTCTGGGAGAGCTGACAGCTGGATGTTTGCTCGTCTGTTGTGTGTGTCAGCGCACCAGCTACCGCTCTGGCGAGTCATGCATTATCATAAATCAGCTGGCGGCCGAGATGACAGGAGCTTCTCTCACTGGTGTGATGTTTCATGCAGGAGGTAAAAACAGTCATGTGCTTCTGAACCGGTTATTATCTCAATCACAAATGATAACAGGCCTCAATTCAGACATGCTTCACTATTTTTCCGCATGACCTTCCTCTTCGTCGTGAGGTTTCATCGTTTAGATCAGGAGTTGGGAACCTTTTTAACTTGAAGTAAAATCACACCCTTTTTCTAAGTATTATACTCCATTTTGAATCATACATAAGGCCTTATATTTAAAAAATACGCCACCATTCAAAAGTTTGCGGTCAGTAAGACTTTTTTTTGTTTCATGTTCACATCAAGGCTGCGTTTATTTGATCAAAAATACTGTAAAAACTTGTGGTACCATTTTAAAATGTCATTTATTCCTGCTATGACGAAGCTGAATTTTCTGCATTATTACTCCAGTCCCTGTAGCCAATAATAGTATCCCTTAAAACTCATCTTTTATCACCAAAATTTCATATTTAAAAATTGTGCCTTAAAATATATAGCTTGAATGTAACTCGACACCCTTGCCTCATTTAGTATACAGGGGCTCATGAATATGCAAATTAGCCCCACCTCCACTCACTCACAGCAGCTCGGATTACCTGATCCTCTCGCTCAGCTTTACTGTAGTAAACGCTACACAGAGACAATATTGGGAATATTTAATTCAACCATTTGTGTTTGAACCAGAAACTGATTTAGAAGAGGAAGAGCGAATAATACAGGATCGTCTACAAGTCGATGTATCAGAATTGTAGTGTGTTTTATGTCAGGCACATAACGGTAATTGATATGACTAGCCTTTGGCTTGATTACATTATCAAACAGCTAATAATGTGTTGCTAATGTTACACAGACCATGTTCCTGTTCATCATCTCAGAGTCCGACAGCTGCCCTTCTAATAATCAGCATCCTTAGAAACACTCTGAACATCATTGAAAGTCCGTGGAGAAAAGCTCCAACCTCACGTGTTTGTGACGGTAGGAAACCATGTTTTTTGAGAGTGTCTGCTGTTTTAAGGAGAAAATACTCAACAATACTGTTGACTGATGAATATGCACATGGTTTGTCTTAAAGCATATAAACATAAAAACACCACATAACATTAAAAACTTGATTTTCAGCACGGAAAATGTCACTATAAGTGTCACACTAACCTTCTAGCCTAAACAGTATTTGATTAATAGAAAGTTCAAAAGAACAGCATTTATTAATTTTATAACTAAATAAAAGTCTTTACCGTCACTTTTCAATTTAATGTGTTCTTACTGAATAAAACTATCAATTTCTTTCAAAAACAACAACAAACTGACTCTTAAATATACTTTCCCATCACCTCCAATGCAACAATGTTGTAAGTGTGAGTGTGACTCTATTTCCCAAATGAACATTTACCACTGCAGTGCTGATCAGTTTTGGTTTATAATTTTGGTGACTTCATGTGAGGAATATTCCACATGGAGTCCTGGAGGAAAACATGTGACCGCAGATATTTTCTCTAGTAGGCAGTGTGTGTACAATTCGACTTTAATCATATAATGTTTTATTAACAATTTCACTTGTAATGTTAGATTTACTCATGATAGCCTCTCATTTGCTGCTTAGCGAGTGTTAATTTTGGACCTTGACTTCAGTGTTTCCAAAGTAAACAACTAAATATAATTATAATCATATAATATTCCCCTCTCTCCATTTTGTGCCAATGTTTACTCCTCCGCGTGCCAGCGGTGGGACACATGCCCTGGCATTGATGATTTCTGGTGATTAATTTATTTAATCATCTTTTCTTTCTCCTTTTGCTGGGTTTTTTTTTCCTTTCTTTTTTTCCCCTTTTTTCCTTTTTTTTCACCTAAGTGAATTTTTTTTTTTGAGGAAATGTATTACAAAATAAAGCTTTTTAGGACTAATTAAGCATGTTAAAAAAAAACACATTTCTAATTTTCCCCCTTTGTTTTGGTCATGATTGGGGATTGGATCTCATCAATTAAGAGTTCAGAAAGTAAGTGTTTTCAGTTGCTGGTGTCGTCATAACTTATTCTAAGTCTTGAATTTGATTTTGATTTTGGGGTAGACTATGTTTTGATGCTTGATTGTTCAGAAATGCATTATTTTTCACATATTTTAAATTATTACTGAACCTCTTTCCCCAGTCTGGCTAGAACATGCTGATTTCGATGAAGCCCCTCCTTCTGAAATACGATATGTGCTGTGATTGGTTAGCTGGCCTAGTGTGTTGTGATTGGCAGTGCTTAGTTCCCGCCCCTCAATAACTACGAGTTCTTCTGTAGTGTAAATATGAATAAGCATGGTTTCAATTTCAAACCCATTCGAGCCCGATTCAGACCCTGACAATGTTAACGAACAAGAGGATTGTGCAGAACGGCTTTCATGCATAGACTTTGCTAGCAAGGATTTCACAGGACGTTTCAGAGTGATGTGTTTGTAATTTTCTTATTTTCTAATACATTATAACTTCATAAGATCTGTACAAATTGCGTTGTAGTCCTGCAAAACCCTTGAAAACAGCCCTATTTATGAAAAGGCACTCAAAGTGCTTGAAAATTATTGAAAAGACAATATGTTTAAAATTAGTGTTAGTTTTTTTTGATAAAACAGTATTTTCACACAAAATCAACGCTGCAACCTGTCTGATATAGATATGGAGCCATTTTGATATTCACTACTTGATATTTCTCATATATCCAAGTATATGATACATCTTTCATTCTTCAGGTCAATCATATATTCATGGGAGGAAAAAATCAGTTTTAACAAGCGATATCTTTATCTTTCTCATTGTATCCGTTTAATGGTTAAAGTTACCACAGTCATTGCTTTTGTTGCATTGCCATTTTGTTTTATTAGTTTATTTTTGTTTATCTATTTACCTTTTTTTGAATTTGAAAGATAATAAAGATATTGTTTGATAAGTGAGATCTCTGATTGTAGTCCAAAAGTAGTGCTTAAAGTCCTGGAATTTCATTTTTACAGTGTCTGTACGAACCCTGTAATAATGCATGAGCTCAGAGACTGTAGACGCAGGAGATGGATCACTCACAGAAAAATACTGTGAAGCAGCATGCCGTATTCATACTGGTCTATTTCTGTCCGTCCACCTGGCTGGTGTCCATCATGGCCCTGAATGCAGGTAGGGTCAATTATAGTGCCTGAACACACAGCCACTGTTCCTTAATTGAACAAACGAGCCTGTGCTCACTCCGTGAGATGATGTGGTGTCAGTGATCATGCTGTGTGTGCCTGTTCCCCTGGAGTGAGGAGTAAGAAACTCAAAGCATCTCTGGCTGTTAATGAGATCCACTGTCCAGCAGGGTGCAGGTCAGGTCCTCTCTGTAAAAGAGGATAATATATGTATGGTTTAATTATAACTGTGAAGCACTTTGGGCAACAACGTTGCTATTAAATGTGCTATAGAAATAAATACGTCGAAGTTGAAGTTAACAGCCTTCATGTAATTGTCTACCTGAAGGGCATGTGCGGATACTCTCCATGGGCCCTCTTTTAACGATCTGAAACGCAAGTATCAAACGCGAAACGCAAGTAACTTTGTGGGCGGATCTCGACGCAAATCTAAAATGGGTTGGTCTGAAGTAGCTTCATTATTCATAGGTGTGGTTTGGGCGTAACGTGAAATAAACCAATCAGAGCGTCATCTCACATTCCCTTTAAGAGCAGGCGCGCTTGTTCCATGGTGGATTGCTATTGTAACGGCGGATTTGCCAGGAGCGGTTCACAGCTGAGGAGACCCACGTTCTCGTCAGGGCTGTAAACGACAGAGAAGTGACATTGTATGGGGATGGGAGAAACCCCCCCAAACTAGCTTTGGTTAAACAGGCTTATAATAATTTCGCTAGTGGTCGAAATAGGTACTGCAGTCCAAATTCAAAATATCGGAGATTGGTGTTCTCCTGCTCCCTCCTCCTCAGAACCGACGGTGCTCACACGGGTTGCCACTTTCAGCACATGCAAAAGGAACGAGCGCAATTGACAATGATAATGGCAAATTGTCAACGTGCAGTATCACACAGACCAAAACAAAAACAGACATTCCTGCCTGGAAATGCACATTTCAAAGTAAAATAACTGGCTGTAGAAGTGTTTTTCAGAGAAACGAGTATGTGAACTTAGCATGTTTCCTCAATATATGCAAACATATTATGGTATTTTTATGCTTCAGTAGAGTGAAAAAGTATACAGCACCTTTAAATTCCTTGTCTGAGATCCACCATCACTTATCTTCCTTGTTTTGTCTCTCTCTCTCTCTCTCTCTCTCTCTCTCTCTCTCTCTCTCTCTCTCTCTCTCTCTCTCTCTCTCTCTCTCTCTCTCTCTCTCTCTCCAGATGGAGTCTCCGGTCTCAACCCCGGCTCCTCCACCGCTTCACCTCCTCTCCTCTATAGGAAACAGTGATATCGCCTCACCTTGTGAGCAGCTTATGGTGCGCACGCGCTCGGTGGCCGTCAATACGTCAGATGTAGCCCTGTCCACAGAGCCGGAGTGCCTGGGACCCTGTGAGCCGGGCACCAGCGTCAACCTGGAGGGCATCGTGTGGCAAGAAACTGAAGACGGTAAGAAAACGCACTGTAGCAAGGCCATGTGTGATCATAAGATTAGGTGACAAGTTTTGATGAGCCTGTTGAACTTGTGACAAAGGCAGTCCAAATCCGATTTTTGTGCATATCCGATTGAAAACCGGATGAGCTAATCCGAAATCCTCTAGTCCGAAATCCGAAGAATGAGCTAATGTGAACAGCAAAAAAATCACATTAAATGCTGTTTCAAGCTACATCCATATGTGGTTTGAAATCCTATTCAAATCGTATTTCTGGAAATCTGTTTCAGTCTGACCGCTCAGATCGGATTTCGCTTGGTTTATGAGACTTTCTCACGCCAAAACAAGATTCTGGTCACTAACTTGGGAAATCTAGCGGTTAGTTGTTCCTCAGAGCTCATTGTATCAATGCAGTATCTCTGTTTCCAAGTGGAATGATAAAAACAAGCCAGTCATTATATTTTGTATGCATACAAACTGGTGGTGGTTGAAGATTTCCCTGATCACATTCTAAATCACTTTGGCCCCGTTTACACCTGGTATTAAGGATGGTTTTTGTCGATCGGATCACAACTGGATGACACTATATACAGGTGTAAACGGGGGCTAAAACGTTTTGAGCTTGTCCACTTTCAACCACTTCCAGAGGCAGTGGAAAACACATTAGACCGGATTGCTGTCGTAGTGTAGACGCTAATGTGATCGAATGTGTGATGGTCAAAGTTTGGTTTGAAGATGAAAAACATACCAAACACAATGTTCTCTCATCATTCCTGATTTCTAACACACACTCACAGTGTTCGGCTGGTCTTGCGGCTGTCAGAGCAGAAATGAAAGCTGATGCTCTCTGTATGTTTTTCCATCGTATTCATATGTAAATTGTGCGAGCTTATTTTGTCCATTAGATCAAAAGATCTGAAAAAAAATCATACATTTATCCGGCCATAGACCCTCGAAGAAATCAGGACAGAAGTGGTTGAAAATGGACAAAAGAGACGGATTAAAACACCAGGTGTAAACGGGAATGTGTCTCCCTCGTCTACTTGTGATCCGATCAACCAAACGCATCTTAAAGGTGCTCTAAGTGATGCTGGGAGTGTTGACATTCGAATTGTTGTCAAACAAAACGGAGGCTAGCTAGACCCTCCCTCCTCCTCATCCCGTCTCCTCCCTCCTCCCCTCCCTTCCGGCATAAAGGAAAGTCAAAGTAGTCACTAAAAACAAAGTTAAGTTTTACTGATACTTCATTCAATGTGTAATGTCACCAAGTTAGATAAATGCTTTTATATATTGCAGAACAGAATGCAGAAAAAGAGAAACATTATCTTAAAATCGCCACCTGAGGTTATACTATAACGTTAGCTCCCATGCAAGGACGCAATAATAGCAAGATAACGTTAGCTTCGCGTTTCCCAGTGAGCATAAACAACGGCGGCGGCGTAAACAAATTTAGTCAAAGTTGTCAATAGCCTATAAATGAACATTCAAATCCATAACAAACAGTGGGTGAAAACATTCATTCACACAAATTGTCGCCCTACTGTGAATTTGCTTGATCATTTACAATAGAGATTGATCGCTAGCTGCTAGTAACATATATGTTGTATTCACCAAAGCTAACGCTGACTGCATAGTTCTAGCTAATTACATCCTTGTGTTGGTTTGGCGAACATGAACGTCAATTTAGAAAGAAAAATGGATTTACCTGTTCTGCAAAAACAGAGCAACTGAATGTCGGATTGGAAGCCCTTCTGCCGGCGGAGTTCTCGCCACCATTCGAGGGTTTTTCCGATGTAAATTCGGGACTTCGCGCGTTCCTTATCCTTGTCCCTTATCCTTGTCCCTTTTCTTTGCAATTTGTTCATCGGAACGCCGTCTCTTTATTCGTGTGTCGGCCATAATTCCCTCTTCGTGCTTCTCTCTCGTCTCTCCTCCACACCCTTCATGTCCACGCGCACTAACCCCCAAACCACACCCCTCAAATACTTCTTGTCGGTGATTGGCTGGAGCACTGTTTGTTGTGTTTCGTGGTGCGGGTGAGCCCAGTTTGTTTTTGTTGCCGTTTGTGGAGCCTGTGGTGTCTAGAGAGACCGCGTTTTTTTACAGTGTGTTCAGGGGACAGGCAGCTAGCGGATAGTGAGGAGATGTTTGCTGTATGTGACAAAAAAAATGTTTGGCCTAAAAAACGCCTGACATCACTTAGAGCACCTTTAATACTAGGAGTAAACAGTGCCTTTGATTGTACAGTAGTATTTAATGTGCTATATAAATGGTTCATTCATTCATTTTCTGTGTACAATTTTAATTGGTCATTGGATTATATGCATATAAACTTGGTGAACTTAATTTAATAAAAACAATTTGTAAAAAAAAAAAAAGAAAGCTGAGAAGAAACCATTTTAAGAGTACATAAAAAAAAAAGTGAATCTTGGTTGAATCCTGAGCCAAGATACTTTTCACAGAAGTAGATGCTTAAATATTTTTGTCAGCCTCCAGCAACTGTTACTGATAGAAGACAGAAAACTGGCAGCGAGTTACTATGGTACTTCAGAACAACAGTTACTGAGATTAATAAAAACGGTCCAGTTTTAAGTCATGGCGGATACAAAAACAATTTACAATCTAGAGAGCAATTCACTGTGTTTGGAATATAATGTTTTGATTTTAGGGGTGGGCGATATGGCAAAAATATCATATCACAATTTTTTCCAGGCAGGGTCATGATCCACGATCTTATCACAGTCCTTTTTCATGTTGGATTTTTAAGGCTGTTTTGCATGTCACTGAGCAGTACAGCCAAACTAATTTCCCTGTTTAAAATTAGCTTTACAAAGTAACAAAAAGATAAACGAATGACAGGTCAAAGTAGGGGTGGGACAAACTCTTCTTTCACTTTATTTCATTATTTTATCATTATTAAAAAATAACAGCAACGATGCAAATGACAAATAATAGAATAAATTCAATATAAGGTACAAATTAAATAAACAGTGCTTTATTTTACTCAGCAAGGTCTGTTTTGAATATTCAAATGAAACTTTTTAATAGACATTGATGTTACTGAAGGTATTCAGTGAGTGATTTTCTCTGTCTTGTGTTGTTTGATTAATATTAATTTACCTCATGCACGGATCCATTATACCTGACACACATCCGAACTGTTTACATTCACTTAAGATATAACCGACTGCGTTTCTATAAACCTTGTATGTGTTTGACAGTTAAAGCTCAATAAGAGAACTTAGTTCAGTGCTTGCACTGTGTGACAGTCGGCTTTCTGGTGTATCTCAGAACAGTGCGAGTTTTCCCCCAAACATTTATGCTTAAAATGTAAACAAGAGCTGAAATGCCTTTGAAAATATAGGTGTAGAAAAGCATATGTCTTAATCTGTCGTTATTAGTCATTAATCGTTACATTTTTAAATGAAAAATATATTATTGTAATTTTACTTAAATAAATAAGCTTGTAAAAGTTGCTCGATCTGTTCGATTTCTAGAGTGATTATAAGAGTACTCCTTACAGTGCAGAAATACCAAAATAATAATTTGTTCCTGTCCTAATTTACATATTAGTCTCTTCCTGAATTTCTCCTCAGGGATCAGTAAAGTACATCTATATCTTATTTGAAAACACCTGCCTCGTAGTGATTTCAGAGCTTCGTTCTTTGACTAGCTCTTTAGGCAGAGCAGTGGACGGCACCTGACGCTTGCAATTTAATTCATTCTAACTGGATTTGTCCAGATTCTGTAGGTTTTATTTTTTTATTTTTTTTAATCCCTTCTAATCATGGCCCACTGCAGAAACGTCAGTGTGTTCTGCTCTCCACCAGCCTCAGTCTTGATTGTTGAGAATGAAAAGGAAAAATTTCCTTCAAATCCCTAAATGAGAGCATATCTAGGCTATGGGTAGGCAGTGGAATACGCGCCGCCCACTCTCTGCCATCCTCCCAGTGCCGCCACATAAAGGCCTGCTTCATCAACATTCACAGCGCATTGGCTGTCTAAGTGTTTTCTATTCCTCTTGCCATGGGCACAGTGTGTCTGATTCACCCTGCTCCTCTGTGGCCACTCTTGTGTGTGTGTGTCTTTGACATGGAGAGAGAACGCAGTTGAAGGGTCAAGAGGGAGAGCAAAACAAGTCCGTTTGTGTGTCCATTGACAGCCCTTCCCCACCAGTGCCACACTTCCACAACATCAGCTCTGATCTGTTTTTGCAGGACGCGTCCCAAACACAGGGCTCCAATCATCTGCTCTTTCACTTTAGAGAGGCATTCTTTGTTGTGCTGGTGTTATACACTTTCTCTCTTTCTCTTTGGGATGTGAGAGCTGGTTCCACTGGTGTGCATCTCTTCTTTTGATGTGTTATTTTTCTCATCAGGGTGTTGGGCAGATCTGTATCGTGGTGACACTTTGTGTGGGTGGAAAGTAGAGCAGCAAGATCCCGTGGCAGGGAACACATCTCTCACACACTTTGAGATGTCTTTCCGCTGTGCTGCACTCTCTTAAAGACGTTGCAGACAGTCCACCCACACTTCTCATAAGGATAACTTCCTAAGTCCTAACACTGACAGTGTGATACGTTTATGTTGGTTTCGAATCTTTAATGCAGGAGTGATGTGCCTTGCCGCAGAGTTTAGATTAAACACACCTGGTGATGAAGGCTTTGTGGTGACTTTCATGTGCATTCAAATATGATCTTTCCGACATTTCTTGAACGCAGCATGAGATACCTCTGGTGATAACTCTGGCACTCAAGATCCACTTTCCTGCTGAGTTTAGCTCCAACCCTAATCAAACACACCTGAACAAGCTAATCAAGCTCTTCGGGATTACTAGAAAGCTACAGACAGGTGAGTTTGATCAGGATTGGCGCTAAACTGCAGGAAAGTGGATCTTGAAGGTCAGGGCTGTTGCCGGAAATCGCCCCCAATACCCTCATTCACTATTCCCTACATTAATCCACTAATATAGTTCACTTGAGGGAGTGAAAACAAGTGAGTGAATTCGGACACTGAGTGCGTCAGAAGGGCTGCCGCTTTTGCGTAGTTTGTGCAATAACTATTTGAAACTAGGGCTGGGCGATAAAACGATAACGATAATTATCGCGATATAATTTTTCTCGATATAAAACGATATCAAGAGGTCGATAAATGTTCGATAATGTTTATGCGCCAAAAGCGGAACTAAACTCATTTAAACCGCGCGCCACACGGACCATTTATCCGCTCGGCTCAAAGTCCAAACGGCAGCGCGAGCGCGAACTCACTAGAGCAGATGCGTTTACTCTGATCGGTTTCGGTCACGAAATCCAGTGAGAAGCGCTTGAATTCAGCGAGGAACACAAATGTCTCAGTGATTTAAACCAGTTTAAAGGCAGATGAAACAGCGCTGACAAACACTGTGCACAACGATACAGTCAGAAGGCTTTTCCGTCTACAAATTCCCATCATTTTCTATGGATTTGCTGTAACGTTAGCCTAGTAATATTAACTACACCATGAAATGTGGGATATACATATTGAATTGTATTACAAAAAAAATTTGCACATGCAGAAACTAAGAAATTGTCCAATAAATATATTTATTTTGTTAAGGAAAAATGACAAATGTTTGAATGTTCTACCTCAGATTTGTGAAATGTTCACCAGTTTGGCAAGTGTTTGTCATGATATGTTCTGACAATAAAGAGTAGTTTAAAACCACAGTTAACGCTCTGGTTTCTACAACTTTCACTTAGGAGCAAAAATCTGCCTTTAAACTTGAAAGAAATAAAGATTTGACTTTTATCGTTATAATTATCGATATCGACTGATATAAAAAAATGGTCGTGATATTTTTTTTTGGCCATATCGCCCAGCCCTATTTGAAACTTAGCAAACTGGCAGCTCCAGTATTAATGAAAACATTTATCTTAAACTCTATCATGGAAACTATGTATAAACATTATTTAAACAATTTAACAATCAATTTAAAAGGAATTTATACCTGTTTGATATTACGCTGTAGCCACATTGGACCAGCGGTTTGGAAGATGGATGGCCGATTCCGTTGCGGGTGCCATCTTCTGGTGAAACGCAGGAATTCATTCGGCACGTGACTCTCATAGTGCATTATGGGTATTCTCTAGCCGTTGAGCGTACATCGGTTGTACACTCGTTATTGCGGTGCATTGTGGGATTAAATGGGTGCACTTGAAAACTATGGTTTCGGACACCACTACAAATGCCTGTCCCCTCAAATAGTGCCCTATTTAAGGGAATGGGGGCAATTTCGGACACATCCCAGATTTGCCCAGCCCTGGGATAAGACCTACACTATATCCAAAATCGAATACTTCCCTAATATATAGTCTGCAAATAACAGTACGCCAAAAGAGTAGTATGTCCGAATATTCGAAAAACAGTAGACGACAAAGCCCCCGGATGGCCTACTTCTTCCTGTGAGATTCTGAAGTGCGCATTCAATGGACACTTTACTATCCCATGAGGCCATTGGATGGGATTTATTAATAGAAGTGAAGTGACGCAACTGACGCTCGTTGGTCACGTGAGAGTAACAACATGCCTGATGAAGTACGATTGAATTTCATTCATACTACCCATATTTATACTATATAAAACATACTTTTTAACGGACTTGATTTGCATCTTTACAGTGGTTGTCAGTCCGCTACTTTTGTTGGATCTCCCTTAGTTACACTATGGATGCATGCAGTGCTACCTTAGATTTCAGCAAAAAACAAGGTATCTTGTAGGGGAACATAATTTAGAGTGGCATTTGTGTCAGGAACGTAACTAGGAAAACAACAAATGTTGCCTAGGTAGCACGCTGAGCTTTGTAATAGAGCATCTATCTTCCATGACTTATTGCAGATCAAGTTGTTGCTGAGTCGCAGTGTCCTCTCTTGACTTCCTCGAATCAACAGTGCCGTGCTTTATTTCAGCCAAAGCCCAGTGTGGAAATCTTATCTAGTGCACTGCAACCTTTTTATTTGTGGACGGACATATTGACTTGCTCATGTTTCAGCCCAGTGCGTGAATCCCAGAATGGCAGGAGGTTAAGGGCAGACAGCTCTCAGTTCATGATGAAACAGTCAGAGGCAGATTGGTGCAATATTTCTAGGCATCACTCTGACACAAATCCCCGCTGCAGGACGTTGGAAGCAGACCAGGGTCGTGTTGGTGTGGCATCCACTCTCACAAGCCATGCATGCTGATGCCTCCAAATGTCAGCCCTAAATCTTCTGAAAGTTTATTGCTCTTGAAGTAGAGCCCAGAAAGCCCTCACCCACAGACTATGAAGGGCCCAGTGCCAGCAAACACAACTGTGCCAAACAGCAAGGCTCATGTGCCAGTATCCTGATTCAACCCTCTTTCCAGGGCCACCTCAATAAGCCATTGCTATTTTATTGCCAGAATTGACTGTTGGTTTAAACAAAACATAGCTGATTGTGTCATTACCTTTTCTGTTTTCATTTGCATATTTGTCACTTCTTGGATTTCATCATGAGGTCAATGAAGCACATGCATCTTAAATATCAATCTTTTTTTCTTTTTTTCCTGTGCTCATGTATTTCCTAGTGAAATGAAAAGTTTGGGTGGACATATTGGATGACTACACATATTGGTGGACAGTTTGGGATGAATATTGGATGATATTTAAAATATCACTAGGCTTAAGTAACAATGAACGCAAAAAAAAATAAAAAAATTCATCATGTCTCATGACTTTAAAAAAACGTATTCCAGCCTAAGATGGTTTGCTGGTCTTAGCTGGTTTCCTTCTAAACCAGCTTGACCAGGATCTGGGAAACAAATAAAAACTGTTAAAAAATAAGCCGTTTTGTTTTAAGCCAGATTTTTGTTATTGTTGTTTTGTGAAGTTTGTGTTATTTTTGTGAGTGTATGTGAGAGCCTTTGTTTTGTTCAAGTCTTTATGTATTGTTTTATTTGAAAAGTAAGTGTTTTGCATGTTAAATATAACATGTGCACAATGTATGGATTTAAATCCCCGCTAGTAAATCTTGACAGAGATGTTTTTAATGAAGTGTAAGAGTGCAGCAGTGCACATGCCAGACTTCTGTTTGTACCACTCTGGCTTCTGAAGAGCATCAGAGGTGAAATGCCGGCCAGTTAGCCTCATTTAGTCTGGGTTCAGACAGGTGGCCAGAGAACCACTAATGACTGCAAGTGAAAGAGGAAGGGGCCCCGCTAATGTGCTCTTCGACTGACCTCCATTGACATTTTTCAAAGGAACGGTCATGAATTCAGCTCTCACATTCTGATGCCCATACTATAATGTTTGGGATGGAGGAAAACAAGACAAGGTTTTGAGTAAAAATATACTCCTCTTTGAATAAAGCAACATTCTTCAAAATAAAATAGTATGCAGAACTTAACATCCTAGAGGGTAACTTAACATCCTATCTGAAATACATATTGAGCTAGCGGGACGCCATACATTCCGGGCGGATAGAACATTAGATGGCTCCGGTAAGACCAGAGGTGGTGGATTGTGCATTTACATTAACAAAGCTTGGTGCACAAACTCTGCTATTGTTGGGAGACATTGTTCAGCTAACCTTGAGTTTCTCATGGTTAAATGTAGACCGTTTTATCTACCGCGGGAGTTCACTTCCACTATTATAACTGCAGCCTATATTCCCCCGGATGCTGATGCCAAGTTTGCTATGAAAGAACTTCACGCAGCCATCAGTAAACAACAGACCGTTCACCCGGAAGCTGCGTTTATTGTTGCGGGTGATTTTAATCATTCAAACTTAAAGTCTGTGCTACCGAAATTTCACCAGCATGTTTCCTGTCACACCAGAGGAAACAAAACCTTAGACCATGTTTACACAAACATGGCTGAAGCTTACGTCGCGACACCCCTCCCCCACTTGGGACAGTCAGATCACCTTTCTTTGTTCCTCACCCCCAAATATGCACCTCTGATCAATCGCGTGAAGCCATCAGTGAAGACCATCAAGGTGTGGCCTGCGGGGGCAGATTTCTCACTCCAGGAAAGGTTTCTACACACAGACTGGAGTATGTTTGCTTCTCAAGCCACCAGTGGCTCTCACACGGACATTGACTGCTACACCTCCTCTGTACTGGATTATATTAATACCACCATTGACAGTGTTACAACCCAGAAGCAGATCACCACATACCCAAATCAGAAGCCATGGATGAACAGGGAAGTGCGACTCCTATTGAAGACACGCAATACTGCCTTCAGATCAGGAGATGCACAAGCCTATAGCACATCCAGAGCAAATCTGAAAAGGGGCATCAAAGAGGCCAAGCACTGCTACAAGCTTAAGATAGAGGGACACTTTTCCAACGCTGACCCTCGGCGCATGTGGCAGGGCATTCAGGCCATCAGTGACTACAAACCCTCTCACTCCACCCCCGCAGCCACTGATGTCAACTTCCTGAACGAGCTAAATGACTTTTATGCTCGCTTTGAAAGAGACAACAGAGAAACTGCCACCAAGCTCAAATCCTCAGCTGACCACCCGCCGATCACACTCTCCTCCACAGATGTCTGCAATGCACTGAGCAGGATCAGCGCGCACAAGGCTGCTGGACCAGACAACATCCCTGGACGCGTACTCAGGGCATGTGCGGAGCAGCTCGCTGGGGTTTTTACAGACATTTTCAACCTGTCTCTTGCCCAAGCAGCTGTACCAACATGCTTTAAATGCACTTCCATTGTGCCAGTGCCAAAACACTCCAGCCCGAAGTGCCTTAATGACTACCGCCCTGTAGCACTCACACCCATCGTAATGAAGTGCTTTGAGCGGCTGGTCCTGGCACACCTAAAAGACTCTCTACCATCCACATTGGACTCACACCAGTTTGCCTACCGTAGCAATAGGAGCACAGAGGATGCAGTCTCCATGGCACTGCACTCTGTGCTCACACATCTGGACAATAAGAACACTTATGCACGCATGCTGTTTGTTGACTTCAGCTCAGCATTCAACACTGTCATCCCAACTAAGTTAATAGCCAAACTTGGAGACCTGGGCTTCAACACCTCCATGTGCAACTGGATTTTGGACTTCTTGACCAACAGACCCCAGAATGTTCGATCAGGCTCCAACTGCTCCACATCCATCACACTCAACACTGGTGTACCACAGGGCTGTGTGCTAAGCCCGTTCCTCTACTCCCTCTTCACCTCCGACTGCAAGCCTGTGTACGGATCTAATTCCATCGTCAAGTTTGCGGACGACACTACGGTGATTGGTCTCATCAGCAACAACGATGAGACTGCCTATAGGGAGGAGATCAAGCACCTGGCCACATGGTGCACCGAAAATAACCAGCTCCTCAACACCACCAAAACGAAGGAGCTCATCGTGGACTTCAGGAAAGTGTCAAGAGGCACACACGACACCATCCACATCAATGGAATGGCTGTTGAGCGTGTCTCCAGTTTCAAGTTCCTGGGGATCCACATCTCGGCGGACATGACCTGGACAACCAACACCTCCAGCCTGGTCAAGAAGGCTCACCAGCGCCTTTTCTTCCTGAGGACACTGAGGAAGAATCAGCTTTCCTCCACTATCCTGGTGAACTTCTATCGCTGTGCAATAGAAAGCATCCTGACCAACTGTGCTACAGTGTGGTATGGGAGCTGTTCTGTTGCAGAGCGCAAGGCACTGCAGCGGGTGGTGAAAACCGCCCAGCGCATCACTGGGACTCCACTACCTGCCATCGAGCACATCCAGAGGAAACGCTGTCTGCATCGAGCTCGCAGCATCCTTAAGGACTCCTCTCACCCAGCCCACAGACTGTTTTCTCTCCTGCCCTCCGGCAGGCGTTTCAGGTGCCTCCGGACCAGGACCAGCAGACTAAAGAACAGTTTTTTCCCCAGAGCTGTCTCTTTATTAAACTCTAACCCTCATTGATCCCACTCCCCTCATATACTGATTGACTCTCCTCTCCCTCCTCACACCTGCCTCCATTTTGTTATTTGCAATACTATAATGTTCATTTGCACTGCTGACTGTTATTACAGTAACAACTGTTTACATATGCATCTTGCACTACTACCTTGACTGGAATATGCTCAATTTGCACTGCCGACTGTTTATTTACAGTACCGACTGTTTATATATACATTTGCAATATCGTACCTTAACTGTAATATGCAATTACTTTCCACTGCACTTTCACTCGGATAGCTTCTGTCCAAACTTTATTTGCACTACTTTAAATCCATTGTTATACTGCTCATTAGCCTAACTTATACATATATCTATTTGTTAAATTCTGTTTATAGTAATAGCCATCTGTATATTATGCTCACATTCTGTTTATAGTAACAGCCATCTGTATATATATTCATAGTACATATCTATCTGTAAAATTCTGTTTATAGTAACAGCCATCTGTATATTATATTCAGTACATATCTATCTGTAAACATTCTGTTTATAGTAATAGCCATCTGTATATTATTATATTCAGTACATATCTAGCTGTAAACTCTGTTCACAGTAATAGTTATCTGTATATTATATTCATAGGACAATCTATCTGTAAATTTTTGTTTATAATAGTATTCAACTCTATATTTATTCAGTACATATCCATGTTCTGCACTTATGGAACCACTGTATATCCTGCACTTGCTGCTATTGCACTTCTGGTTAGACCTAAACTGCATTTCGTTGCCTTGTACCTGTACTTGTGTAATGACAATAAAGTTGAATCTAATCTAATCTAATTTATTAGTCTGACTGAAGCCAAGGTTACACAACATTATACTGCCTCTCATGAGCTATTAAGGGCATTTAATTGGAATCTAATATTGATTTTGCCTGCTTTTATGGTAGTGTAAAATCACAGAAATATCCAGCACTTACCTTTCCAAGCTTCTGCAGCAAAGCCTCCGAATCACTGCCAGCCACAAACATTTTCATTTACTTCAGCTGTTTTCACACAATTGCTAAACCATTTGCAGAGGCGGCTCACAGTACTGCAAAGTCAGATGGAGGACACCATCAAACAATTTTCCTCCCAGAAATGACACACTCTGCTCCTTACAGCTTTTAGCTGGTGTAATCATGAAGTACACAGTAAAAAATACCATGGCTGCTTTGAGAGTCTCCAAAATACCATCTGAACTATTTAAATTGTGGCTTCTGCCAGTACTGTACGTGAAATATTGTGAATGAGGTGGAGGAGCATTAGAATTATAACTGCATACTATTACTGTCTCATTGAGCCTCTAAGATAACAGAGATATTCTCACATTATATTAAGGGTTGTCTTTATTTTTTTACAGGTATGCTGGTGGTTAACGTTACCTGGAGGAACAAAACATATGTCGGAACACTTTTGGATTGTACACGTCATGACTGGGCCCCTCCAAGGTACGTGAAATGTTTTAACTTTTCAAATCAGGAAAATCAAGTGTTCTTCTCCCAGGAGCCCGCCTCCCTTCCTCCCACTTCACTTTTCCCTACTCCCTCCAGGCTAGCAGTAAGCCAGGTGTATCACATCCATAACCCTTAGGGATGAGGCACACTATTAAAAACACACACACACACATCTCCAAGATTATCAAGTGATAAGAATACAATCCAACCTCTGGCTTAATGCAAGAATCTAAATAGGTGCTTTTTTTAAAATCAGTTTTATATTTTGAATATCCATTTTTTATTTGTTGTTTAGGAGTGATTTTGCTATGAAAACCTTTATAGTAGTATTTAAATGTGTTAACTGGTAAATTGCATGCTGTATTAAATGTTTAAAGTACAATTCTAAATGTCATACTATTTCGTATTTTAACTGCTAGCACGTTTTAGAGGTCTAAATGTTTGTTTGTTTTTTGCCAAATTATTATTTTTTATTAATTATATTATTATTATATTATCTAATTTACCCATTGACAGCATTTAATTTAGTGATTGTCATGATGGCTAATTATTATTAAGTTAATTGTGAAGGTCTAATAAATAATGTTCATTTTTCTTTAAGGTTCTGCGAGTCTCCCACAAGTGACCTAGAAATGAGAAATGGACGTGGCCGTGGTAAAAGAATGCGACCCAATAGCAACACCCCAGTCAATGAGAACAGCAACTCGTCTGATAATAAGGGCAGCAACAACAGCAAGACAAGAGCAAGTTCCAACAGCAAGGGTAGGCGTGGAAGCCAAAACTCCTCTGAGCGCAGGACTCCGCCCAACAGCAACACAGAGGACATTAAAGCCAGTCCCTCCTCAGCCAGTAAGCGCAAGAGCAAGCCTACATCAGACATGGAGCCCAACTCCAGCTCTGAGGATTCTAAAGGCAATAAGCGTATGCGCACAAATTCAAATGGTGGAATGACCTCTTCTGCTCTCCCAATTCCTATCATCAAAACTGAGTCCCTTCCTCCTCCACTAGACCGAACCTGCCCCTCACCTGTACTGATTGACTGCCCACATCCCAATTGCAACAAGAAATACAAGCACATCAATGGCTTGAAGTACCATCAGGCTCGTGCACATAATGACGATGATATTAAGTTAGATATGGATGGGGACAGTGAGTATGGGGAAGAATCCTCTCTCCACCCTGAGCCAGGAAGTTGCAACGGAGCTTCAATTACACAGAAAGGCTCGCTCTCCCCAGCACGGTCTGTCACACCTAAAGGAAGAGGCTTTGATGCTCAGAGTCCATCTCCCTCTCCTGGAAAGTTTGGCTCTAAGACAAAGAAAAAAAATTGTGATGTTGAAGCAGACATTTGTGGCACACCAATGGAGGGTTGTGAGGATGGGCCTTGCGTCACTGCTGACGAGGCTAGCAATGATGGCATAGAGGACAGGAAGTCCAAAAAACCTAACAGCACTGTCAAGTCTGACAAGCTGTCCCAGAAGAACATGAAATCTTCCAGGTCCATGGCTCCATCCATCCCTTCTCAGCAGATGTACGCTCTGCAGCCAACACCATTCAGTGGCGGGAGCCCCAACCATCCCCCTGGGTTGGCCAACATGTTGCAGGGTATCCCCAAGAGTCCCCAGCTGAAAGGCATGCAGTCTAAGTTAGGTGTAGCTGGGGACTCGTCGCCAATTAATCCAGCCTTGAGCAGCTCCAAGGACAAAAAGAAAAAGGACAAGAAAAAGAAAGATTTGGCTAAGGATGCAGACAGTCCCAAGCTCCCAGCAAAAAGCGGGAAAACTGAAGAGGGGAAAAGTCCATACTCTGAATCCTCTGACCCAGGAAGTAGAAGTGAGGGTCATCTCAATGGCTCGTCGGACCCTCATCAAAGCCGCCTTGCTAGCATGAAGGCTGAGGCGGATAAGATATACAGCTTCACTGATAATGCCCCCAGTCCATCCATCGGGGTAGCCAGTCGTGTGGATAGCAGCGGACAGCCTCTCACTCCTCTTCACGTTGTCACCCAGAATGGTGCTGATAGCTCCTCGGTTAAGACAAATAGTCCTGCATACTCTGACATATCTGATGCCGGAGAGGATGGGGAAGGCAAAGCGGAAGGGGTCAAAGTCAAGTCGGAAGATCAGTCAGGCAGGGATAGTGCGAAAAAGGCTCTCTTTCCCTCTCAGGCATCCTCTAAGGAATCTTCATATTATGCTAGCTATGACAACTACTATTCTCCAAGTTACACCCACCCTAGCCCCAGTAGCTCCACTGCTAGTGGGCCTGTACCAGACGGGCAACCTGTGAAACTAAAGAAGGAAGATGAACAAGAATTACCAGAGGAGAAGGCGAAGGTGGATGTGCAGGATGAGCGCAAAGCTGAGGTCGCTTCAAGTCACCCACACCAACAGCAGCAAGCCTCGGTCATTCAGCAGCGCTCCAATATGTACATGCAGCCACTCTACTACAACCAATACTATGTCCCACCATATGGATACCCAGACCAGGTTTATCACAACCACCTCATGAACAATAATCCAACCTACAGGCAGCAGTATGAGGAGAGGCAGAGACTTATGGCCGAGCAGCACAGGTCTGCTGAGAAAAAGCCTGATTTCGGTGTAAAGGACAGGGAAACCTCACTGAAGGAGGACTGGAAACAGAAGGGCCCTGTTCCTCCAGGCTTAACAAAAGCCCCCAGCCTTTCAGACCTGGGAAAGCCACAGGCCACTGGCAAGCAGAGAGACACTTCCTCCGAACCTGTCAAGTCAGTCATCATCCCTAAAGGGGAGGAGGTCAAGCTACAGCCACAGCAGGCTGAGGGGCTTAAAATGAAGCTTAGTGAAGCTGGCCATCATGGAAAGGATGACTCAAAGGCAAGTGTAGAGTCTGCCAGGCTGGGTATGGAGCAAGCCATGTGGTACAGACAGGTGAGGCAAACATGTGATTCTTGAACTGAACGACAGCACTGTTTACAAGCTAGAGGGATAATTTACCCACAAAAATCAGTTATCTTTTACTCACCTTCATGTTATTTAGGTTATATATATTTCAGACCGGGGAGTCTGAACAGGACAAAAACAAGCCCAATTAAAGTCTTCTAATGCAAAACGCAAGATCTGGCCTTTTGAGTATTATTGTGAGAATTGAAATCAAAATAATAAAATCACAGATTTCATTAGGGTGATAATTGAAATCAAAATAATAAAATCTCAGATTTCATTAGGGTGAGAATTTAAATCAAAATAATAAAATCACAGATTTAATTTGGGTGAACTAATTTCATTACCTTTTAAAAACCCTAACTGTAACTTCTTTCTGTTTCCAGTACCCTGACAGTCAGAGACCGCCAGATGAGGAGCGAGATAGGGAGCGAGACAGAAAAGGCAAAGATGAGAGGACCAGGCCGAAAGACAGCAGCTCCAAAGAAGATAGTAAAGATGGAACTGATGGTTCATGTCCTCCCAACACTGAGGACCATCGAAGCGGAGGGAAAGATCCCCGGCCCAATGCCCACATACCTTTCAGCTCCCCCTTGACACAGCACCAACCCTACCTGCATTACATGCATGGATATCCTTTTGGACAAAGCTACGATCCCAACCATCCTGGATACAGAGGCATGTCCTCCGTCATGATGCAGAACTACCCAGGTAAGATGAATAATAACATCTAAGTTTAACGATTGATTTGTATGGTTTGGCCAACATCATACTCTATGCAAGTACAGAATGGTGCAAAGGATTGCTTGGAAGACACATTTTGAGTGCGCAGTCTTCTTGCATTTATTATGTCCTTAATAAACCTCAGTATTCAAGGTGGCCACTGAGTTACTTTCAAAAACCACTGCTTTTAAACCAGATGCGTTATCATTTAGGTAGCTAACTATAGACATGACAACAGTTTAACTGGTTCAGCAAGAATCTCCTCTCGTAGATGACCTGATCCCCACTATAGTGCTCCTTGTGACAAAGTTGAGAATGCAACACATACTCGCGCTGCTTTATAAATTGGTTTTGACATTTTATAGCACAATGACATGTGAAATCAACTTTGGCATGGTGGAAAATTGGCATTCATTTACTTGCATAGAGTATGTTTTGGGGCTTTATGTGCATTAAAAGTGCGTAAAGGCACTTCCATGTAGTAGTAGAAGTAGAAACTCAGTATGGTTTCCTAATCTTTAGGGTCGTATCTGCCAGCGGGATACCCTTTCTCCCCTTACGGCAGTAAAATGGGAGGTGGAGAGGAAGCAGAGAAATCTCGCTCCAGCCCCACAGTCAGCAACAAGTCAGCTTCAGAGTCCAAAGCCTTGGACATACTACACCAACATGCTAACCAGTACAAGAGCAAATCGCCCACCGTTGCCGACAAGCCCTCCCATGAAAGGGAGCGAGGACCAAGCGACCGAGAGCGGGAAAGAGAGAGGGATCGAGAGAGGGAGAGAGAAATGGATAGGCCTCGATCATCTCCCTCCCAACGCCTAATGCCACCCCACCACCACCACCATCATCTAGGCTATCCCCTTGTAGCCGGGCAGTATGATCTGTCTTACGCCACAGGTTAGCAATACTTTTTTACATTAACTTGTAAAATAAAATATGAGTATTCTGATTATTTTGAGATGGTTGTGGATGAAGCTCACACAGTCTGTTCAGACTCCAGAACATAATGAACGCCAAAATCTGACTGAAAATACAGGGGGGGGGAATGGAATATATATATATATATATATATATATATATATATATATATATATATATATATATATATATATATATATATTTATATAGCCAGGGCGTTTCTTCCGAGGAGGCAAGGGAGGCAGAGCCTCTTCAAGAAATTGGATGAGAAAATAATCCATATTAGAAAAATAAAACAACGCAAATATTACAAAAATGTGGGTTTAGTGGGGGGTAATTGATAATGAATGGGGAAAAGTCACGTGAGAGGAAAGAATGCCTCCATCCCACTATGATTGTGTATGATTGGTTTGTGCGCTAAATCCCGCCACTTGTTTTCGTGCTTGTTTGCAAATCGGTCTGAATGAACAAAATGATGGTGTTAATGGGAAGACTAATTAAAATGTAAGTAAACAACTCAGCCATTTAGATTTCACCGCTTTTGTTACGTCAAAATCAAACTTGAAATAGACTGAAAATATGAAGAATGTGGGAAGTGTTTGTTAAGCTTGTATATAATATTTTATTTATATATATATATATATATATATATATATATATATATATATATAAACTGAGGACTTTGCCACCTTATTTGAGAAGACCACCATACACCACTGATTTGTACTATAGTGTGCAGTGTGACCTTATGTTTAATTATGACATTGTTATAAATTACTTTCTGTACCACACTATACAGAATTAGATTTTTTTTTTTAAGATATGGGGGGAAGGGGGATATAATATGAACCAGGCATTTCTTAATGAGATTTCAAATGGCTCATCTGATGTGTTTAGGGGGGAAAAACAACTAAATATTGCTGCTCATAAAACTGTGCCAATTCCACAAGGAAACTGAGCGTAAACAACATCTTTACTGGATGTTCCTTAATTGCAGGCCTTTCATCGTCAGCAATTGTTGCCAGTCAGCAAGCCTCAGCCCCTTCCCTGTACCCACCAGGACGGAGGTGAGAATGGTAAGAGGAAACAAAGATCAAGGAAAGTCAGCAGAAGTGATGGATTGTGGCCAAACAGAGAGTAAATCGCATAAATCAGTCAGTTTTGACAGCAACACGTCTATCCCCATTTCCGCTTTCATGTCATGCGGAATGTAAAAGCTTGTTTTTGATATCCAAGCTTACACTAAAGGTTCTGTAGACCTCCCATCTGTTTCAATGCAGCATGATTATTTAAGGACTCCTAGATTGAGGCTAGTGTTTTTAGCATAGCAGCATTGCTAACACTCCTGTACCGTTTTGACAAACGAAGCCTATGCTGACCTCTGGTGGAAAGACATATAATAACATCAGGGAAATGGGGAGAGTCCATTGGATTAGGCATGTTTAATAATAAATATAAAAAAATACTAAATTTACATTTATAATTAATTAATTGTTTATAGATTTCATTTGAAAGCCAAATCATAGATTAAAAATATGATGTATTCTGACCAGTTGCTTCTTGTGTTTTCTTTCTTTTTTCTTTAGGGAAACCTGATTGTCTCGCCCTTCTTTACAATTAATCATGTGACTGGATCACATGGGGAAGTATATGGAGTTCATTTAGACATCAGTTGAATGGTGTTTCTATATTTTTAGTTTTTCTGCCGGAATGTGTGGCAGATTGATGTTTTCCTAGTATCCGTACCTCGTACCCCACTACAGACTGAGACCAGGTTTAAAGCCATCCTGCCCTGCTCAAAGCCCAGCTGGCCCACTGAACTCTTGCCTGTGAAATGGCGAGGAATGATTGAGAAAGCAAGGACTGTCATTGCACTCGCCCGACACGGGCTGTGGCCAGACTGAGGCGAGGACTCGAGGGGACATAAGAACACAAAGACTGAAAATAGTTTTATCACACTGAGATAACTAAAGTTGTTTCCTTTTTTTTATTTTAGTTGGCATCCTCACTGAAAAAAAAAGAAAAAAAAATCGGTTTGACCCACGGTTTTTGAATTGCTCTCTAGATACCGCTGCGGATAATATCTAGCATTGTCTCATAACTCTTGTCTTTCTGCCCTTGGTTCCTAAACGGTTCTCATCGCCACATGCCTCAAGACTGCTCTTATTTGATTTTTTCCTCAAGATTTTTTCTTTTTCCCATGCCTGGCTTCTCCATCATCAGCATGGTTCTGTGTAACAAAAAAACTTCAGTTCCAACACCCAGTAAGTTATAGCACTCTGCTTAAACTGTGTAGGAGACAGTCATGCTGTTTTATTGGGACGTGTTCAGCACTACCATCCAGCCTCTCATGGTAAGCGTCCACTTTTAAAAAGCATGACTGTCCGAGATACTTCACTTCCAGATTCATTCACGTAATATAATTTAAGTGAGCACTGTTCCACTGTTCAGTCTTTCAGAAGAACATCAGCGGCTGAGGTCCGTTTACTCCAGGGAATTCACTTGGTTATCCTTCAACTTGAATCCGAATATCCTCCTTGGCTACCTTACCTCATTGCTGACAGAATTTCCGATTTATCGCTGTGGTTCTTAAAATGGATGTTTGTTAATGTGACGAGGTATAGTAAGTTCTTTTAGAGAGACGCTTACGTGGTGGCCGTTCTGCTACAGCATTATGGGGTGCGTGACACCAGAGGCCCAGTAGTTTCGTTCTTGCATGGGGCCGCTCTATCCCTGAACACTTATTGTGGAAGTGTTGTGATAACTCCAGCGTGTTTTATGAAACCAAGTGAGCGTTTGACCCGAACATGCTTTCATAGCCCATCATGCTCTGTGTATTTCATGTGTCGTCCAGCATGGTGTACTATAGCACTAGAAATGTGACTTTAAACGGTGTCTCCTCAGGCAAAGCAAACTTTGGTTTCGCACCAAACGCTGTCGACTCTCTTGGTTGCGCACACTATGTGATGTCTGTATATGATGTACAGAGGGACTGTTTTAAAATGCAATCAAGCGACCATCTGATTACTTTGATGTTTTGTTTTTTAAATCTGTCTCTTGGGTGTGCTTTTCTTTTCCTGTTCGGTACTGTCCTCTCTGCTTTATCTGCCATGGCTTTGTTTTGGCTTGCTGGGGGGTTTTAACATTCAGTGGATCCTCAAAACCTTCAAATAAGTCTTGGGAGTCTCTTAATCTAAAATCTGGACCAGTCATAGCTCATGGTGGATGTCAGGCGGTTTCCTGGTCATTTTCTGCTGAAAATGCTGATTTTTGGGGTCATGTGTTCAAACGAGCAGGTCGATTTTAACAGGCTCTGTTGGAACGAGACGACTGACAGGTGTTCGGAGGATTATGTTGACTCATTCCCTCTCTCCCATGTGTAAAGTCACAATGGAAAAAAAGCAGTAAAGCACCATGGTACACGGAATACTAAGAGAAATGGGCTGTTACACATCCAAATATGTAATTTGATATTAGGTACATTGGGATGGTTGTGCTGCACAGAACAACGACTTTCAAAACCTGAACAATTATTTTTGACCTTTGTGGTTTTAGTCAGTTAAGAAAGATTCTCAGTACATGAAAATTGTCACGTGCATTTCATTTCAAATGGTGCTGTTGACACGCTGTGATTTGTTGGAAAGAGGACGCAGTGCACTATTGCATGCTTTACGTCATTTCCACGATGGACTAACACCTCTTTCCTGTTGCGCTTCATCCCAAGTGTTTCTCAAAAGACAACTTATCACCAAGTATCAGGCCCCGGTACTTAAAGAATGTTTACATTTTTTTTTTTTTTTTTTTAAATGGCTTTGTTTTGATTTAGTTTTTTTGGCTGTATCACCCAATTCCTCCTGTTCTTTCTTGGACTGTTCTCTTATGTAAAGTGTACATTACCACGTTTCTTTTTTTATACAATACTGTAACTTGCCTTTGTACATTTAGGCAAAAAAAATAAATCTTTTTATGAGACAATCACATCTGTCCTTGTGTGGCTCTCTCTGTTCTGTTTTACAGTCATTGAAAGAAAATAATTTGTATGTTTTTTTTTTTTTTGTGAACATTTTCTTTACTTTTACAATAAAGGTGGATGTTCTTATCCTTCAATGAGAAGATAGTTTTCAGGTAAGTTACCTTAGGCCCTGTTTACACCTGGTATTAAGATGCGTTTTGGCCGATTCAGATCACAAGTGGACGACACTAAATACAGGTGTAAACGGAGTCTAAGGCGTTTTGAGCTTGTCTACTTTCGACCTCTTGTCAGTTGAAAACACATTCATGTTGTCGAATGTGTTCAAACAGCCACAAAACACCGTCTTCTCTCCGTCTACTGATCTAATGCGTGAACATTATGGGAAGCGCGCTATCCAGACGGCTGAAGACCCAAGTTTGGTTTAAAGATGAAAAACGTACCAAACACAATGTCCTCTCACCATTCCTGATTTCTAACAAACACTCAACAGCGTCCGGCGTGATCTCGTGACTGTCAGAGCAGAAACAGCAGATTTTCGCCTCTTTCCGTGTTTAAAATCATTTGAATGTGTAAATCGGCAAGACAAATCACATCCAAATGATACACTTTCACTCTATGTTGGTTAAACTTAGCAGATAATCCATGAATAATGTGCGTGCTGAACCGTGGGGCCTGGTCCGTACGGATCAACCCCTAATAATGAATGAACACACTTATCATATAAAATAAAATAATATCTTAGATGGAGAAAAGTCAGTAAACGTGTCCCTGTCCCTAAAAATGCCAAATATGTTGATGCTCAACAGTGCCTTCCTCCAGGTTTTCTGCTGCGCATCGTTCATTTTCACCACGCATGCGCACTGGTTATGTTTATAAGACTGACAGGCTCAATAAATTGCTGGAAATATTTCAAATCCTTCACCGTTAAAAACCTTGGATGCATGAAATTCCAAATCCCTAGCATTTTAATTCACTTGCCTTATTGCACTAATGCTGTTAGACAGTCATATGACAACAATAAAATGTGTGAAAGGGTCATTGTTTTGAATCATTTGAGTATTTGCACAATAAAGCCCTTTCAGCTTGTGTAAAGTGCTTTGTCTGTGACAAAAGGAGCTTTTTATGTGCAACGTGATGCAGCTGTGGAGATTATGCGGGATGATTTTGTGGATTGTGAATGTAAAATCTGATTATCGCTGACGGGAGGGGGGGGAGGGAGGGAGACAGGGAGATGCGGCGGCAATGACTTTTCCTCTGATGTCCTGCAAGGGCATGGAAGTACACTTTTCCTCTTGCTGCTAAGCAAGTCTGCATCGGACATCTGGGATTTCATGGGATGCACTATATACGCAGCCAGTTCTGAGGCTCCTTCAGCGGAGGGGCCTGAGGCACAGAAACGCCCCCATGGTCACAGCAACAGGACCTGTCGTACCCGGGACCGGTGAGGCTCAGATGCATTATAGCGTGTGGACTGACTGTTGACCTGTGTCTTTTATTAATGCTGAACTTTAAGCTATTAAAAACCTCAACTGTCAGAGATTTATTGCCAAAATGTGAATGTCCCCAGTCATTTCAGGCTGTTTATGTGTGCTTTAGGCTATAGGCCTACTTTTACATTTTCACTTTGGATTTCATTCATATGCTTTCTTGTATACATCTGTTTTAACTTAATTTGCTCAATCTTTAGGACTACTATTTGTTATCTTGTTTTCAAATTAAGATCAAAGTAGAAATATAATATTACCAACAACTGTTGTAAAGTAGCCTACTGTATAAAATGCTTCTGCCATGAAGTAAAATAATAATAGGCTAATAATAATAATAATAAAATTGTTTTGAAATGGTTTCTTTATGATAGTAGGCTAAATTAGGAAGCATTTCAAAGACAACAGATTCGTTTTTATAGACGTCTATGGACATTTACTTTGTCAGTCGTTGTCAAAAGTGTCTAGACAAAAAAAAAAAAAAAAATTGATTTAACGAGCAAATGGGTAGTTATTCCGATTCTGCAGCGTGTCAGTCAGTGTGTGTGTGTGTGTGTGTGTGTGTGCGCGCTGGAGTAAATCCAGCGGGAGTTCCAGGAGCTTCCTAATAACACCACGAGTCGCTAATGCTGCTGACGTTACAGCTCTCATAAGACCTCACACACTGACTACATAACGCTCACAATCACACTTATGACACTTTACATTCATAAACACGGACTGTAACGCCGGTAAAGATGTCGTTGTCTTAACACTGACTCACCTCTATGGGACACGTCGAGCGAGGGTTTGGATATTTCCTCAGGTAAGAGTCTGTCAACGGATCTTTATCACTGACTGTGATGACGCGTTTTTACGGTCATCAGCATCGTAAATCCTGCAATGTTTTTTAAATAATTATGTTTGTAAATTTATAACGCTATTCTTTGTATTATATTACCTTTGCATCAAATTTCAAAACAACTACTGCTGTGAGGGTGTTTCAGCTGTGGAAGTGATGGTCAAATTGACATCTTTCTCTCTTCTGATTTCCGTTTTAAGTCACTGTCGATTTTTTTCCTCTTTTTGAAAGTTGTGAAAACACTATTCTTTTGCTATTTGAGCAAATGGGAGCACAAAAAATAAATAAAGTAGTCCCCCATTCACTGCTATATAAGTTTACCCAACTATGACGACGTGCGCTTCTGAGAAACCCACGAACATAGTGACATACTGTTTAATTCACATATGTAATGTGCATGCAGAGGTTTACATTGTTGTTCACTCTGAGAATATAGATCAGATTTAGTTTTTCTGAAACGTTTTAGTTGGATGTTCGTCTAAAGATTTTTGTTACTTCTTGTTTCAGAACGTTGAGAAAATTCTAAAGTAATGTTCCCATAATGTTTACAAAAAAATTATGAAATGTTCCCTAAACATTTGTATAACCAAGAGAATTTAAAAATAATAATAATTTCAACATGCAGAAATAAATTTTTTACACATTTTAACAAAACGTCCTTAGAATATATTTTTATTAGCTTGGAATACAGTCAAATAAATTGCCATATAGGCTAGGCCTACTGTACTTAATTATTGTGCAAAGTTGCTACATTGGAAACCGCAAACCGTCAAGCAAACGATTTACTTGGCGGATATTTATTATTTTTATTCAGATTATTATTACTGATATTAATAAATGTATTTGACATTTGTATATTTTATTATATGTTCACCATCATTTTCCTTGATGCTTTGCTTTACAGTGATTTTATCACAGTTACAAAAGTTTAGGTGGCTATAAAATGGCTTTATTGAACTTTAACCACACTGACTTTAAGCAGATATGTCTGGTGGTCTGTTTCTAGTATGTAGCCTATAGATCATACTCAGGGTAAGCGCCATATTGAATTTAACACGGATGAAAACGAGGCTGTGAGGAATAGACGTAGGCCTACAGTCTTTACAACGACACGCTCTGTATTTAAAGGTTCTAGATAGATCACATACTTTTCACAATTCATAACTTTCACAACTGTTTTATGGAGTTTTTGTATACTGAAAGTTTTTCTTGGAAAGATGTTTTGTCAGCTGAGCAATTGGATTGTTGTTAACATTGAATGCACTGTATATATTCTTCACAGCCTCGTTTTCATTCCTCTCTAAAATGAAATATGGAGCTACCCTGATTAAAGTCTATAGTCACTGTAGTAGGTTTAATACACACTTATAAATACCACGAATTGTTCCTTTAGATTGTGCAGGATATTTTTATCACACAAAACATTTTAACTAGTCAGCATCCACTACAAACTGTATATAAACTGCTGTGTGTTTATAAATGGAAAGGGCAGTGGAGCAGGCCAAGAGGAGTTAAGACTGAGTTAAGACGCTTATGTAGGTCACTTACAGCGAGTCCACTTAACTCTTTACAATAATACATAACCAAATGTGATGTATATGAGAGTTCAGCATTTCCAGAATTTACCACGACAACCATAGTTTTTTTTACCAAAATTCCAAAAGTGATGTTATTAAAAAGTCAAAAATAAGGTGACACCTCTCATGAATTTATTAAGGTTTTACAGTAGTAACAATAAATGCAGCAACTAGGGTGTTTTGGGCAGAAATTATGATTACCATTAGTAGGCAATATACCAGTAGACACCATTAACCAGTAAAAATGTATCAACTGGTGGAGATTTTGGAGTCTCGAGGACTCTATCGTGGTTACGCTGATGTGACGTTGCTGAGCTGAGCGGTCAAGAAAGCGTATTATTTGCCTGTCTTTTTAAGCATTGCGGATTTAAAACAAGTGATTTTAATAGCAGCAAAAAAATAACTCATTTTGCTATATGCGTGCGCACATAAAGCCACTGCTCATTGGGTTCTTATTGCTGCCTAATTGTAGCCTGGAAATCCAGACCTAAATCTAAAAGATTAATGGTCTGGCGTCGACTAATGAAAATCGGCCAGCTCGAGGGGCGGAACCAAGCATGCATTTGAAAATCTCACTGCACGCAATTGGAAAACACTACAACCAATCACAACAAGCCCCATATGTTTGGCTACCAGAGCTAACTGGTAGATTAGACTCTTACTGTATCCGGTCGGCAAAACAGCAAAAATGTCCTTCTTGCAAAGGAAGGATTCGAGCGGCGTCTTCTGTTCCTGTTTTAGATAAAAAGCCAAGTCTAACTCGTTCATTGTAGCGGCCAAAGCCGTTTCAAACAACTGGTGTTCATCCATAGCCAGCCATCTTGTAATGTTTACCAATGACTGTCGTCATCTGTTTAGCTCGCCTCTGGCCCGCCTATATCAGATAGCCCGATGTGATTGGTGCAGCTCAGATCGAGGGGCATATTTAATGAGCATCGTTACTCGACACCAGAGTAACTCGCTGAGCAAATTCAACTTGTGCTCTCGCGAGAACTCTGGATTACCAGGGTAGCTTTTTGGGCTTGAACTGTTCAATACACTTACGTGTCAAAATGCCCATCTTTGCAAGTATCCTCACACCGTGTCCTAACCAAACGCGGCGCCGCGTCACGCGATAAAAGGTGTCTTTTCCATGTTAATCAGAGTTTTTGTCCTAACCAGCCACGACAGAGACTCGTGATCATTCTATTTTAGAAACGGTTTCTATCTCTGCGACGTCGTGGCTGGAACAACAACAGAAAGTATGATAGTCTCAGGTACTTTTTATGTGCTTTAATTAATGTTAAAAACATCTGTGTGAGTTTGAATATCATTGTGTGAGTCTTTTGTAGCCGTACAAACAACAATTCACCTCAGATCTTCAAAATAAATAAAAGTGAACAAGAACGTTCAAACTGTCAACTCATTGATAACAGACAAGTGTATTCTATGACAACTGTTTCAGTAACTCAGTTGCCAATGCATTTTTAATAGCGTTAAAATGGTGTAATATTCATGAATTTGATGTAGGCTACTTATCCAATTCGTTGCGAGTGCAGCGAGCTTGCCGAGGGAGCCCGCCCACACGCTCTTCTGATTGGCTGTGATTTTTATCGCGTTCCATAGGCGCGTCGCGTCTGGTGTGGACAGACAAATTATTTGCCGCTGGAATCTTATCTTATCGTGTCTGGTTAGGACACGGTGTTATAAACACAGTAATCAAAGTCTTAAGTGAACATAAACATTTGAGAAAGAAAACGCATGTGAATCAGTGTATTGGATCTGTGTATTAGGTCTTAAAGGGACAGCAGCCTAATATTCCTGCTTCAGTCTGTCATTAATGTTCATCAAACAACAAAAGATAAAGAGAAAATCATTCACTGCTCTGGACTGAATCACTTTTGTTACTTTAATAAGAATAAATGTATATTTAATATACACAGTGAAGATGCAGTGTTTATTTATACATTTGATTACTTTATAAAATGTATGTAGTATTTCTTATTTTTTTAGTGTTTGAAGTTTTTCAGGTCTATTTCATTTGTGTCCCTGTTCTATTGTAGTTTGTTTTCCTATAGCCTAGTTTCTTTGTTCACTGTTTTACTTATTCCGTAAAAAATGTTGTGGCATTGAAAATGGTGAGAAGAATTATGAAATTTCAATGGTATCAAACATTTTGAGATCATGACCTTATTCAAAGCAAAAAATAACTATTGTGATACATATCGTGAAATAAAATTAGTCATAGCTGGTCATATCTGGATTTTGGTCATATCGCCCACCCCTAAAGTTAGGAGAGGAAGTGTTCCAGTAATGTCAAAATGAAACAAAGAGTAGTTGTCCTTATTTAAACCTGCCTCTGACTGACATAAACCACACAGGTGTTTTCCAACATAATAAGCTCACTAGCATGTCCTCACAATACAGTTTGGATAATGCAGTGTGAACGGCTTGCTGAGTGTCCGTCAGTGTGTGTGTGTGTGTGTGTCGACCGCCGGCAGACGTACATGAGAACAGCCCGTGAGCCTCCTGTTGTACAGCTGTTATTACTGTGAAGCCCTGAAGGCCCTTTATACAGCGAAACCTCCTGTCGTCGCCCGCTCTAAACCAGTAACGTTAGAGTACTACTTCTAATATTGTAGTTACTACTGCGGTATCTTATGGCATATTGTGCTTGAATAGTTGTAAAATATGCACACTACTATATTAGTTATATCAGTTATAATGCTAATGATTAATCCAGAATGCATTCATTTTAGACATTTGTGACCCTGGATCATGTCTTATGTTGCACGGGTATATTTGTGGCAATAGCCAACAAAACATTATATGGGTCAAAATTATAAATTTTTCTTTTATGCCAAAAATCATTAGGATATTAAGTAAAGATCGTGTTCCATGAAGATATTTTGTAAATTTCCCACCTTAAATATATAAAACATTTATTTTTGTAAATGATGCAGCACAATCGCCAATAGAAATGGACAACTTTAAAGGAGATTTTCTCAATATTTCGATTTTTCTGTACCCTCAGATTCCAGATTTTCAAATAGTTGTATCTCGGCCAAATATTGTCCTATCCTAACAAACCATACATCAATGGAAAGATTATGTATTCAGCTTTCAGATGATGTATAAATCTCAATAAAAAAAAAAAATTACACATAAAGGGGGTCGCACACCGGACGCGCAGCTCAGCGCCGCGCCGCGCAGCGCCACGTCTTTTAAATTCGAACACATTATTCTCTATGAGAGTACACACACCGGCGGCGCCTTTCTGCGTCTGTCCGCGGCGGCTCAGGACCGTGTTCAAAATCCTGCCGCGCCACAGAGCGCCATTTACATAGTTTTATATAAAATTTACATGTGTGTGTCTCAAATCGTAGTTAATGTATATACGGACTTCACCCTGTGCTGCTATATACATTTAGTTTTATATTTATTTACAGAAATCAGAAAATTGCTGATGTTATCGGATTTTCAGGTGAGAGTTGTCCTAGACGCGACGCGGCGCTGAGCTGCGCGTCCGGTGTGCGGCCGCCTTAAGGCCGCACACCTACACTCTGCACCGCCCGCCTTAAGGCGGCCGCACACCGGACGCGCCGCGCCGCGCCACGTCTAGGACAACTGTCACCTGAAAATCCGATAACATCAGCAATTTTCTGATTTCTGTAAATAAATATAAAACTAAATGTATATTGCAGCACAGGGTGAGGTCCGTATATATATTAACTACGATTTGAGACACATACATGTAAATTTAATATAAAACTATGTAAATGGCGCTCTGTGGCGCGGCAGGATTTTGAACACGGTCCTGAGCCGCCGCGGACAGACGCCGAAAGGCGCCGCCGGTGTGTGTACTCTCATAGAGAATAGTGTGTTCGAATTTAAAAGACGTGGCGCTGCGCGGCGCGCCGCTGAGCTGCGCGTCCGGTGTGCGACCCCCTTTAAAGGCCAATTTATACTTCTGCGTCGAGTGTACGCCGTAGTGTACGTCGTAGGCTACGCACGTAGGCGACGCCGTCGTGAGCATTTATACTTCTGCGAATGTCTGTGTTGCTCTGCAGTTACACCGCCGAAACGCTAGTTGGCGCGGGTGGGTTTTAATGTTCCAGTTCCACTGTGTTTACATTCCTCGCGGCTGTTTTGAGTTTAGGTTTCTACGAGCAATGGCGACTGAAGGAGTCATACAGATGGCTGTATTTCCGCACTTCTTCAAGCAATCTCTCGGTCACTTGGTCTGTTTCCATGGCTCTTCACTGATCTTCGGAATTTAAAAATGGCGGGCGGGCGGGCGGTGCAGAGTGCAGAAGATCATTCCGGAAATGCGCAGGAGGAAACGCGATGCTATCCAGCCGACCAATCACAGATCTTGCGGTCCGCGTCGCCGCGACGCGTAGTTACATTTTTGAGGAGGTGCGCGTCAGGGTACGGCCAGAGCCCGTCTACGGAGAGCCTTGGCACTTCCTATTAAGGCCAATTTATACTTCTGCGTCGGGTGCGCGTAGAAGGTACGGCGTAGCATACGCATTGACGTGTACCATACGTCGTACCCTTCGCCGTACCCTGACGCGCACCTCCTCAAAAATGTAACTACGCGTCGCGGCGACGCGGACCGCAAGATCTGTGATTGGTCGGCTGGATAGCATCGCGTTTCCTCCTACACTCTGCACCGCCCGCCCGCCATTTTTTAATTCCGAAGATCAGTGAAGAGCCATGGAAAAAGACCAAGTGACTGAGAGATTGCTTGAAGAAGTGCGGAAATACAGCCATCTGTATGACTCCTTCAGTCGCCATTGCTCGTAGAAACCTAAACTCAAAATAGCCGCGAGGAATGTAAACACAGTGGAACTGGAACATTAAAACCCACCCGCGCCAACTAGCGTTTCGGCGGTGTAACTGCAGAGCAACACAGACATTCGCAGAAGTATAAATGCTCACGACGGCGTCGCCTACGTGCGTAGCCTACGACGTACACTACGGCGTACCCTCGACGCAGAAGTATAAATTGGCCTTTAGCCCCATTGTATCGATCTTGGTTGCAGTTCCATTAGAATTCCACTGGAGGTGATCGCGGGCGAGTGCAGACTGAATGAGAGTCTATGGGGCTAGACGGCTAAATGTGTCTCTTTCACCCGATTGCCGTTGAGAAATCTCAGATTTTATTGTAGGTTTTGCAAGTTCAACATGGGTTATAGGTCGAAAGTTGAATGAACGAGTACTTATTTCTTTTCGATTTCTTACAGTTTGAGTTGTTGTTGCCCATAACACGCTAGCATTCTGCTAATGACGTCAGCATTCTGACGTCATTGACATTTTAAAAGACTTTTTAAACCAAATAAGTGACTCTAAAAAATCTAACACCCAGCAATGTGTAATTTCTTTGCATCTCCTTTCGAATACAACATTCAAATTACTAGACAAAAAATTATATCCTGAGAAAAGTGGATTTTGAGGGTTTTTCGCCATAGACCTCCATTCATTCTGCACTCGCCTGCGAGCGCCCCCGCATGGACAGAGACGTGTTACTGCAGCCAGTCCAGAAACCGGAAGTAAGCAGAGAGTGCCAATTCTCTTCCTATTAGACATTCTCTGGTACGGCGAAGGGTACGACGTATGGTACACGTCAATGCGTATGCTACGCCGTACCTTCTACGCGAACCCGACGCAGAAGTATAAATTGGCCTTAAGACTGGTTTTGTGGTCCAGTGTCACATTTATTTAAAGGGACATTGTGTAGTATTTTCTCCCATCTAGCGGTGAAATTGTATTTTGCATTCAAACAAATAGTGCTCTCCAGCGCCTCGCTTTTTCAAATCTACGGTAGCCGTTATGTACCAAAAAGCTATGACAGGATGTCTTATAATAGCACTTCATCGAGTTTTCCTTCGGCTGAACTGAGTTGTTATTTCAAACAAACTGCATATTGACACAACGAACAAACGAATGTTACAGTTTTGAACAAACAAAACTTACAACCTTGTTTTTAGGGCCTTCTTTACTCAATGGCTGCTATTCGCCTGTTTAACTTTTAACTATAAATGTTCTACTGTCTATATATATAAAAAAAAGCTTGTAATTAAGACCGTAACATTGACTTACCTGTCGAGAAGAAAGCAGGCAACTTCAGCATCTCTTTTGAAAGCTTTCTCCTGCATTAGCTATTCCGACATTAACCCTTGTTTTTTGTAATCTCCGGTCACGTTTCCTTTTATGGTCTATTTTGGACTTTTTCGACGACGAGGACTCCTTATCCTGTGACTCAGCATATGTATGGACTCCTCCATTATAAATGACCGTACAGTGCAGCCTTTTAAACTTGCCGGGGCAGTGACAAGCGCCTCTCACTGCTCTGCTCCTCCAGTCACGTGACGCTGGCTCTGAACGAAAACGCGTTGGCCTAGTACTTTTTGTCCCTCTCTGCTATTAAAGTGTTTCAAGATGGCGGAACGACATGGACGCCTCCGTGGACCTACCCGTCCCATGTATATAAAGATAATAAATTCTTCATTTACGAGGATAAGTCAGATCATTAGCAGAGGTATTTGTACACCATTGAGGACATATTTATGAATAAAAATATTGATTTTAGATAATAAAATACCTAAAAAACTACACATTGTCCCTTTAAGTTTGAATGGTGCTATTGTACCGTGTACATGACTGAAATGCTGCCTGTTGTTTAGACACATTTAGACACAAGACTTTCATTTACCTAAGTTGATTTGGTAGACATGCTTTTCTGTACGTCCACAAGCTGACTGGTTGTTTGTTTAAGGTCTTGTAAATCATGTGTATTCAGAGCAAACACGGTTCCATAAAGAACTTTTCCATTGCATAAAAGGTTCTGTATAGTGGAAAAGGTTTGTTAGATAGTTAAAATGTTCTTCACATTAAGAAAAAAGGGTTATTTTAAGAACTGTTCACTGAAACTGTTCTCTTGCAGCATGTGCCAATTTTGTCAGCAGTGGCAGAAAAACAATGGTGGTGTGTCTTTAAGAGAGGCTTCTGTGCCTGCAGGCTAATGTTGATTCGGCTAAATGGATTAGCAGTTATTCTGCCTCGTAAATACGTGTTAATATAGAGAGAAACAAGGAGGGCACTGAGTAACCTCTAACATTTAGGACAGCTCTAGGCGTCATATCATGATATAAACAGTTCATAGTACTATACACTTTCAGAATCTGTATCCATAAGAGCAGCTGAGATGAACATCGACACATGATTGTCCACATTTACACCTCAACGACCCGACCCAGCAGTGGTGACTGCGTTAAGACGACACGTAAAGACCGGCTTCCCATAAAAGTTCTTTACAAATGTTGCTGCGAGATGTTCATCAGTGTTTTCACAGAATACAGTTTTTTTTTTTTTTTTTTTTTTTTTCTGAGAAATAGCAAATTTCTGCAATTTCTATCTGATGATTTTTTTTTTTTTTTTTAGCTTGACAAAATAAGGAACATTTATCATGACTTTATTAATTTCCATGACCTTTCCAAGTTTAAATTTCTTTGATATATCATGTTCACTCCTTACATAAAAATGACAGTAAATCTTGAGTAAACAGTAAAAATCTTTTTTTTAAAGAAAGAAATATGTTTACACATCTTGATTTGCTAATTTTGTCTTACTTTAAGTCATTTTAAGCCATCCAAGAAGTGTGCTTAATTATAAAAAATAAATAATAACTTTTAAATCTTCTTTAAAAAAAAAACTTGCTGGTAATATAATCGTAATGAAATAAAAGGCTACTTAAGTGTAATTAAAGAGAGTATGCTTTCATTACTATGTTTCTTAACACACTTAAGTACACTTTTAATAATGTACACTTTGTAATAGTGTCAAATTACATGTTTTGCTTTAAAGTACATTTTAAATTATTATGTTTTAATAATCTGTTGTCATGCTTTAAAAAAGTTATTTTGAAGTAGTGTATAAACTTGTAAAGTACTTGATAATATCTAGTGTTATTTTGATGTTACATCTTAAGTAATTGAATATATATATATACAGTGTGTGTGTGTATATATACATATATGTGTATATATATATATATATATATATATATATATATATATATATATATATATATATATATATATATATATATTTAACATCAAACCTGCAGCAGCTTGTGCGAAGGCGGAGCAAAGAGCTTTTCTTCCAGTTCACATGTGAAGGGGGCGTTTCTTAAAGGCACAGCAACACAAAATGCCGTTCTTCATTCTAAGTGTCAGAGAGAGAGAGAGAGAGAGTGAAAAAAAAGTACTTTATGCTAGAAAAAATATTAATGATGAAATATATGACATGACCCTTTAAAAAAATCTTCAGTAACTATCATCTAATTACTATAATCATGCGCTGGCCGTTTAATCCCCCTGTCTATGTATTTCTCTATGTACTTTTAAACACGGTAGGTTGCATATGTTGCTCTTTGCCCTCCTCTCATTGCTGTCCTGTGAGGGGCATCAGCAGGAGAACTGCTAGTTAAGCGTTTTAGAGGAGCAGCGCACCAGCTGTGTGTGTGTGTGTGTGTGTGTGTGTGTGGCGTATAGCAGTGTGTGTTCAGTCTCTGGGGTGCATTAAACAGCGGATCAAATGATGTGACCTTCAAAAACAGGAACCGGTCTGTCAGTGCACACAGAGATGACTCAAACTCACGCCTAATGAAGCTTCCCAATTAAAGATAACAAGGGAAGAATAGGCCATGCAGTAGAGCAGCGTTCTCAGCACTGGTCCATTTATCACAGCTCTCTAATTGTAGCCCAGAAATAGCATGTGCTCGTTGGGAAAAGGCTAAATGTTCATTAGAAGTGTGTATGACGTGTTGTTGTTGTGTGTGTTTTGCAGGCCTAGGACCATGAGTGATCACCAGGATCCGGCTGAAGAGATCGGGCTCCTAACACCTCACGATCAGTCGGAGCCCTCGAAGGACGAGGACATGCATTTCAGGCAAGTTAGGGCTTGAGTGTAAAAGGAGATCATCTGGGTTTATCATTTATATCATCATGGCTTCATGTCATAAGTTGAATGTATTTGAGTGGTTGAAGCAAGAAGGTCCAGGGTTTGAGTCCCGCTGAGCTTTCTGAGTGGAGTTTGCATGTTCTCCTGGTGTTTATTGTGGGGTTTTCCTGTGGGAGGAGACGCTGGGAGAGGCTCCAGCTGTGACCCGACATGATCTGGAAAATATATTAGTTAAGATGAGGCAGTCATAATAGATATTCAGCAGGAAGTGACACTTTTTGGCTTCCTTCCCCAATAAACAAAACAATTTGAACAGAAAGACGTTTAATATTTACATATTATGTTTTGTTAAACAGTCTTTTTTTTTTATCCCATTCATATACAATTCAGACTGCAAACACAATATTCAAGTAAAATATTAGTTTAGTACAATCACACGGTCTTTTCTATAATACCATCTCATGCTGAATAATGATTTTTATCTCACAAATAATTTATTACAATCTCTGTGATGAGAAATGACAGTCTTTCAGCTGATTATCCCGTTACAGCGGAGCATTAATAATCACAAGTGGCACCAATAAAAAAATTCAACACACTCCTTACTACTCTATTACTATATTACACACAAACTTGACACAAATGCACTGATCAAAATCATTAATCAAATAAAATTAGCAAATTAAAAAACTTATTAAAATGTTTTATTATGAAATCTATACCCCTTATGTGACCCTTAAGCTTCTTATATTCAAGAACTTCCCTTATGAAAAAGAAGAACACTTTGGCATACTTTTAAATACAGCATTATTACAGAAATACTATACATTAAAAGAATATAGTTAAGTGTGAAAGGAATGTCTTTTCAGAAACTGAACTGCATGTTAAATGTCAAAAGTACTTCTATTGCCCTGAATGTACTGACAAGCATTTATGGTAAACTAAAATATACTTTAATATAATTTCGGTCACACTTTATTTTAGGGTCTAATTCTCACTATTAACTATGACTTTTGCCTCAATAAACTCCTAATTGCTGCTTATTAATAGTTAGTAAGGTAGTTGTTAAGTTTAGGATTAAGAAATGTAGAATATGGTCATGCAGAATAAGGCATTAATATGTGCTTTATAAACACTAATAAACAGCCTAATATGCATGATAATAAGCAGTTATAGTGAGAATTGGACCTTAAACTAAAGTGTTACCATAATATTTATTGAAATATGCATGTAATTTATTTAAATATATTTGTAATTAGACTTTTGTAGTGAAGTTGCATCTAAAATATTAACTTTAATTGTAAAATTGAATAACACACTAATGTTAAAATTATAATCAAGTACTTTACATGAGCTTTAGTATGTTAGTCAATCCTTTAAAATATTCAAGCTTTAAAGAAGTACTCTTATTTTGAAGTAAAACTTTTATTTTGACATTATTACAAAGTGCAGTTTTTTAAAAAGTGTGCTTAAATGTGTTAAGTATAGTCATGTAAGTAAGTTTTTATTGGATTAAATATACTTTTAACATTTGAAGTACACTAAAAGTGCACATTCAAGACAGTTAAGTGCATTTCTCTTGGGAAATGTTGGGAATGTTAGGAATGAGTTAAACTAATTCACATGGTGGCAGATTCCGTTATATGTGTACTTGTGCACTTCTTGTAAGTGTGATGTGCTTCCAGACGGGGTTTAGTTGAGCACTATATGATCCGCTGAATGACTGAACAGCTCAGTATCACAGAGCCTGTATTGTGTTTCCTCAAGTTTGAAAATCTTTGTCCCCTTTTACTTGCTTCTAGATGAATTATTGACCGTACACAAGAACATATTCTGTTTCTGGCTCGAGATGTGTTCTGGCTGTTAATCCGCCTGTCTATGCAGAAGCTCAGCCAAGGGCAAACACACACACACTCACACACACACACACACACACACACACACACACACACACACACACACACACACACACACACACACACACGCTGTCAGTCTGAAACTCTCACCGTGAGCAGAATAAGAGCTCGTGACTCATGTCTGCATTGCACAGGAGACACAGCAGCATTTGTGTTTATATCTTACTGTCGTTTTAAAGGTATCTGCGAGTGGATGATGATTTCTGATCATTTTTGTTGATTAGAGATCAAAGAGAAACGAGTTAATCTATTTAAAGTAGTTTGTGGCAGCTGAAATGAATGGTTATTAATGCGAGACATGTCACATGGATGTCCATATTTCAGTCTGTGTATGCCATGATACCAGAGCCAAACCTATTTAAAGCGGGTTGAACAATTATTCAGAATGATATCTGTCGATACCGGTAGTTAGATTTTCTTAAGGGAAACTCTTTACTATAATATTAGAGGTTAAAATGAACAACAGAGCTGTTATATTCAACTGCTATTTATTTTCCGATATAATAATTACACAAAAAACCTGAAATGTTTGCATACAGCTCAGTTGCACATAAGGTAGTTTTCATTAGCACTTGTCTGCATTACAAATTTATTCAAGCATACATATATGATTACCAGTAAATAAGCTCCTCTTTAGTGTTTTATAGCTAGCTAACGAACTGTGAACATTTAATAACTTTTCCCAATGTTAAGTGTCATTGTTAACAAGCTGTTTTATTGGTTGAAAACTGATTGGGCGAGTATTTTGATTGATTGATTGAAATTTATTTCGAGCAATAAAAAAGAAAATTATATATATATATATATATATATATATATATATATATATATATATATATATATATATATATATATATATAAACACAATATAAAAAAAACATAGCACAGTTTATCTCCCATAAACATACATATGCATATATATATATATACGTACACACATATACACACACATACATATACATATACATTACAAATAATAACTATACACATACACACATATATATATACACACACATATACATATACACATGTGTACCACACACACACACCAGGGATGGAAATTAGCACCCGCCACCAGCCAAATGCGGGTGATTTTGTGATGTGGCGGGTAAACTCGCTTCACCTACCGGCCACCGTGGCGGGTAAATAAAAATAGCATACTGTTTCACACGGACGGCGGACACTTTTAGAGGAGGACACCTTCAAAGAAAATGTGGCGTTACATCGCAGGCGTTAAGAGCTGGTTAAGAGGTCTGCAGAGAAAACATCTTTGCATTGACTTAACATTGAAATCACTCGCGCGTCCGGTGTGAACGCACCGACGCGACGGTGGAGCGTTTTGAAGATTTCCACTCTGGAGGATGGTTTCACTTTTTTTGCGTTTTTAAGCCCCAAAAACGCCGTCGCCGTCTAAACGAAAGGCACATCTGATCAAATATTTTTACGTTTTCACCCGCGAGCGTTCTCGTGTAAACAGGGCCTATTAGTTTCATTTTTGGGACTAAAAACGTAAAACTGGAAGCCATAAAATACCACGAATCATCCAAATGCCACATCCAGGTAAAAAAGAGAAATATATATAAGAGAGAAAGCGTGTATAAGAGAGAAAGAGAAAATGTAAGTATTTCATTGAGACTTGAGATTAAATAAACTGCTTAAAGGGATACTCCACTTTAAAATGAAAATTCTGTCATCATATACTCACCCTCATGTTGTTTCAATCCTTTATGAATTTCTTTCTTCTGCTGAACAGAAAGGAAGATATTGAGAAAAATATCAGTAAACAGACAGTTTCTGGTCTCATTGACTTCCATAGTATTTTTTCCTACTATGGAAGTCAATGAGACCAGAAACTTTCTGTTTACTGACATTCTTCTAAATATCTTCCTTTCTGTTCAGCAGAAGAAAGAAATTCATAAAGGATTGAAACAACATGAGGGTGAGTATATGATGACAGAATTTTCATTTTAAAGTGGAGTATCCCTTTAAGTATTGTAGATCTTGTACTATTAATTTTCACATGCAGTTACATTGTCGGTTAAAAACAAGAAAGTGGCTGGTAAAAACATTGAATGGCTGGTAGATTTTGAAATCCACCAGCCACAGTGGCCGGTGGACAAAAAAGTTAATTTCCATCCCTGACACACACACATTACAATTTTGATACACATATCCACATACATTATTTACATTAATAATAGTTGCTCGAAAGGGAGTGGAAAGAAGTATAACTTAAAGTACATGAGACATGAGACGTGATACATTTCGGTAAGTTGTACTGTATCTTTCAGCATAGCTTTTGATATTCATGCATGTTTTTTAGCGCTACAACTTGTATTAAAGTGGAAGAAAAGACTTGCGCTGCTGCTTGAACTGAGGTGCTATGGCGATCTGTCACGATACGTGTACGAGCGTCAAAATGCCATTTATTGTTTGAATTTCATGATAAAATGGACAGAATTTGAAAGATGAGACTTTGTTTCTTTTGTTTCAATTAAGTGAGCAAATCCAACCAAGGTTACAAGTAAACAGTTTTGGTTTGGAACACTGTCAAAAACTTTTTTTATTTTTTATTTTTTAAATTGAGATTTCTTTACTCCAGCACTGATGAAGCTAAATTGAAAATTTTTTAATACATAAAAATAATGTTTGTGAACAAGTTTGACTTGGTTAGAAGGAACACTAATCTCCATGATGGTGACCATATACACTATACAAATATTATAACCCAAAACAAATGTAATACTAAAGAGAACTGTTAATACAACTATACATTTGTTTACAATAACTTAAAAGTCCCCCAAAGCCTCCTTTCTTTGCAAGGCCCACTTATTTAAATATTCAGGTGTGAGAGCCAATGGCCACTGATCCCAAACACAATATGCAGATTTGCGGACAGACATGACCTCAGCTGAATCTTTCATTAATTGACATACGTTTGTTCAAAAGACAGAGAATGCATTAAAACATTTGTTAAAATAAACATATTTAACATTAATCCAAAAAGCAAAATGTAATGGTTCAACCGTAGCTCAATTTGATTTTGAATGCAATAATTTAGAGTAAATGATGCACATTAACTGAAGTTTGATCTATTATGTGATTCTTGTGCTGCTCTTGTGCAGAGGATGATGGGAATAGCCTGTGTTTTTCTACTGGTGATTTCTATGTAGTTTTAAAAGAAGGAAAATCCTCATTTTACTGGACAAAAATGAGTATGCAGCCCTGCAGACAAAATATATATTTTTGGTCCAAGTCAAAGACAAATGTAGTAGCCTATGTCTTCCATATTTTCTGTACACATTGCATACCACATTTCGTTGACATTTAGTGCCATTCTCGACTCACTCACCACACAGGAAGCCACATCACATGTTGCTCTGAAAAACACACACTTGTGTCTCACACACTACTCTCTATTTGTTTTTATTACATTAAAGCACGCCAATGTTTGTAACTCAGTCAGCACTACTTGACGCATTGTGTCTGTGTTCAAGTGGCAACAAAAGGAATATACAGTAGAATCATCTATAATAGATGCTCATTTTTATTGGATTCAACAGCATAGTGCAGTGGAAACAATAGCGGCCTAAGGGGACATAATTGTATCTTCTCGGGAACAATGATGTGTGAAAAGAAACATGTTTGTGTTCACGAGTGTGGGTGTAGCGGGGTTCCCTGTTATGTTGAATGATGATAAAAGCATAACAGATGCATTTGTCCTGTCAGCAGCCGTATACAGTGAGATAGGGGAACATGTGCCATTGTGCCAGAGGACTCCATGTGCCTGCGTTCCCAACACAGCTCTTTATCTTTGAGCCTGTAGAATAAAGAGAGTTGGTGTCATAATCTCATTTCTGATGTCATTTGTAGCTGACATGTTACAGTTACAGTTACAGTTAGTCTGATGAAAAAAAAGTGTTACCCAGTTATGACTTCTTGCACCCCTATGAGTAATTCCCTTTTCTTCTTGTTTCATTATTAATTGACAAATAACCTTTGGAACTAAACTATAAAAAAAAATCAGATTCATTGACTTCTCATCCAAAGCCTTCTTTTAAAAGCCTGTTTATATACAGGGTCCGGTTTCACAAAGATAGACTTTGACTATGACTTAGATATATAGTAGATAGTCAGACTTCAGATAGACATCTAAATCAGACCGTTGCACAAAGCACTTAAGACTCTGACTATCTTAAGTAGGACTACACTGCAATGCATTCTGGGTAAATTAAGACACTTTTCAAAACAAAAAACATGGCGGATCGAGTAAGCGCATTCAACCGCTCAGTGCAGTTTACCCCAGCGGAACATATGTGTTTGTTGGAGTATAACAGTTACAAAGACATTTTACTTGGCAAATTTTGCGGAGAATGTAGTAACAAGAAGAAATGTTTCAATTATGAGCCATTTTCCCTTTTCTTTTGGCTGTTTGTAATGTAACTGATTGTTACTGCTGGTTGCCAAGGTAACAGAATCTTAGACCTAAGTTAGCCTGGGGGTTAGGTGTCTAATTTTTTAGGTGTCTAAATTAAGTCAGTCTTTATTTTTGTGAAACAGTCTAACTTGCATTAGACTAGACTATGAGCAAATTTTAGACTTGACTAACACTATAGACCGGTCTAAAATAGCTTTGTGAAACCGGCCCCTGGTGATAAATTGGTATAGTATAATGGTATAAGTGATACTATTGGTATAGTAACGGATTAAAGAGTCTGACTCAAAGTAGTCACACAAAAGATGTGAAAAATTAATTGCATATTTATACAACTTGGCTGCTGCCTTTAACAGGTATATAAGATCAAATTCAAATTTGTTAAAATAGTTTTGCTCATTTTTTTTATATGTTGGTCAAACTGTAATTGAGACTCCAGTGTTATACCTAAACTTTCTCGGTTTGATTTTGATCGATCATAATTATAAAATCAGCAATTGTTGATTTTTAATAGAGAACACGTTGAAACATTTTTCATATAGCGTCGGACAATTTATTTTGCATCCACCGAGACAATGGAATAATTTGATTTGTTAACATTTTGAATGCCATACTTGGAGTATTTGCTGATGCATAAATAACAGTATTATCTGCATACATGTGACAATTAGTATTTATACAATATTCCAGAATATTCATGTAAGATGTCAAAAAACAAACAAACAAAAAGCGGTCCCAGAACTGACCCTTGAGGAATGCCCATTGTAGTACTTTAGTTAGAGGGCCTTATACCATCGCAAATACTTGTATCAAGAGATTAAAATTAACTTTTCACTCACCAGCCAATTTGGCTACTACATTTTTTTATTTATTTTTTTATTCAGCATCCTGAATTCAGCACATAAGCCTCTCCTCCATTGACAACAATAAAAAGAAAAAGCCAAAAAGTCTCTTTTCTGAAATCTTTAATTTCAAACCCTGCTTACCATATGAACAGAAGTTTGCATAACACCTGATTCATAAATGATGTCTTAACAAAAACTAAACTGTGAAAAAATCTGTAACATTTTATTTTGATGCTCCCCTTTAGACATTCTGTGGACTATATATAACCTTGTACCTACATGTCAACTAATTCATTACAGTATTAGTAGACAGTCTGCTAAATATCTGCTATGCTCCTCAACAGACATTCTGCTGACTCATGTAACTTTACAAGTACATGTCAACTTATTCTACTACCCCTAACCTAGTTATTAGACATGTTGGTATAACTTTATTTATAGTCAACAGAATATCTAAACTTGGGACCATCAAAATAAAATCTATTTCGTATGTCACGTGAATGTCTCGAGCTCTTATCTGGAGTATGTAACAGTCATAAGCTTCATGTAATGGGACGGCTCTCTGCCTCGGGCCTGAGCATGAGCACATTTAGAGGGCTGACGGTCATCATGAATTGTCATGAGTTCGTCCTGAGATTAACAAGACTGTGTTTGCTCAGTTTTGTTGTAGTGCTTAACAGAATAAATGCCGAACTCCATATCACAGGGGGAAATGTATAAGTTCACTTTATATGTGCTTTTATCATGAGTCTATGCTACTAATTTAAACGAAATCATGTTGGTTATCCGGGTTGAACCTCTTATATATTTTTCTCTATATATTACAGGTTGCATCTAATAGATGATCTGTCATTTGAGGACCTCAAGAAATGCTACCGTGGATCTGTAAGTACCCGATGCCATACGATTCAGTTTCATTATATGTCTAACCTGTATATAACAGTGATCTGAAAAATATTTGGACACTTTTTCATATTTTAAAATGTCTGAATGTCAAAATATGAAAGTATATTTGAACATATAATACAGTGTTTCTAAGCATTTTCTATCAGATGAGACATGATTTTTCTACGTCCCCAGATTCTGTTTGTATAATAAACGACATTATTCGGTCATAAACCAAGAAAGGAGATCTGTAAAGCTTTCCATTGACATTTACATTTACATTAATCGAAGTTTGTCAGAATACACAGATATTTTTGAATGCCTGTCAATGGAGGGAAGATGTGTTTTAGTTACAGCAGGGACTAATAGGGCAAAACAATTTTAAGATATGATAAATAAATTGACAATAAACAATAAAAATATCCTCCTCCAAAGATCTGATATTTAGTTCAACAAAAAGGTGGAAAAAGCACCACATTCAAGGAATGACTCAGCATTTGTGAAATCATTTTAGCCACCTGGTGTCGTAGTGATCTTTAGTGTATGTATGAAGCGCTCTCAGGAGAATAACCATAACCATAATACTTATGAACACATTCCACTAACATCTGACACAAGAAAATGACTGTGCTATATTTCCAAAAAATAAATGCTATTTGTTTTGATATCTTATAATCTTTTACTTGTGTCTCAAGTGTCCAAGGCGCACTGATTGTACAAATGACGTTGGCGCCTTGCTAATTTGTTAGATTTCAGAGTAGATTCTGTGACCACAGCTTTGCTACTCAGGAAGTTTGAGTCAAGTGGCGTTTCTCAGTACGCGGTCTTGTCTGTACTTGTGTTCTTGTGAAACATTATCATTCGCTGCACAAGTTCTGTTCCAATTCAAAGTTCAAGTACGGTTCAAATCCCGGACGTGTTCTTGCATCAAGAGGGGACTTGTTACTTGACTTGAGACAGCCATGTATCCCAGAATGCATCTCGCATCAACCAGCAAGCGTCAATGGTGGAGGAGACAACCCGTGTAATTTAAAAATACTACTGTTATTGTGTCATGAAATTTAGTTTTAAGAGTTTCTCAGGCGAGAATGTAGTTGTTTAAAGCTCAGATCTGTGGTTTATTTATCAAGATTGGGTAACACTTTATTTTACAGTGTCTTCGTTACATATGTTACATGTACTTACCGTAGTTATAACAGTAAATTATGCATAATTACATGCAACTAACCCTCAACCAAGCCCTAATCCTACCCTAACCCTATAGTAAGTACATGTAGTTAATTAATATTACTCAGTACTTAAATATATACAATTAAATTACCTTAAAATAAAGGGTTACACTTTATTTTAAGGTGTCATTGTTACAGTGTAATTATGTACCGAGTAGTATTAATTAACTACATGTACTTTAGGGTTAGGGTAGGATTGGGTTGAGAGTTAGTTACATGTTATTATGCATCATTTACTGTTATTACTATGGTAAGTACATGTAACATATGTAACAAAGACACTGTAAAATAAAGTGTTACCAAATAAACCCAAGATTGCCCCTATTTGAAAATTGTATATAATGTTTTCGTAGTTGTGTGATCCAGTTTATCACCGGGCGCTTATTAACCTCGCCTGGACCAGCGTTTTCCTCGGCTAGGTCTTCTGACGTTTGCCGCTGGCTCTGATGTCTCTGTACTCGTTAAACGAGAGATATAATTTGTCTTGTGTGTATTTAACAGGCGACCTTTGGTCTCATGAATCTATCATTTGTCCCCTGGCAAATCTTTTTATGTATTTAACTTTACTGTTGTAGCCTACTAGAGCGCTGACTTTATACGTTTGACTGAATTGTTTGCTTTATTTCTTATTGTATTGCTTCTTATACCTTTTACGTATACTTTCATAATGGATCATTAATTCTGACATTTAACAAAAAGAGACTTTGGATTGTGTTCTATGTCATATTTCATTCAATTACTGTGAAACTAATCAGAATACATATGCACATATTGCCTGAACTATATTAATATGTTTAATATTTTTTAAATGTAAACTAAAAGAGGCAGGGTTTTATATTTCGTTTTGTTATAAATATTCATGCAGTGAAGATAATCAATGAATGCTACTTGTTGCCTGAATCACATTTGTATGGCTATTAATGTTTAAGATTTTTCAAATGAAAAGGAAAAGAGGCAGAGTTGTGTTTTATAACATATTTTGTTTTATTGCTGCCTAAAATACAGGTTACATACAGAGATAACCAGAGTCGGCCTTCTGCTGGAAGCTAGTTATTATAGCTAATAAAGATATTTTTCTTACAAAAACCCATCGCTTCGCGTCAGAAGGCATTTATTAACCCCATTGTGCGGTATGGATTATTTTTTATGATGGGATGGACTATCTTCCATTTTAAAGCTTGGAAGAGCCAGAATATAACTCTGATTGTATTCGTCTGAAAGAAGAAAGTCATAAACACCTAGGCTGGCTTGAGGGTGAGTAAATCATGGGATCATTTTTGGGTGAACTATCCCTTTAAAGATTACGAGGGCACATGAATAAAAAAAAGATGTGCACTGATAAATCATTTATAATGAACACAGCACTCAGGGTTAAACATTCACGGTGCACTCCTGATTGGATCAGCCCATCTACTTAATGAACATCACCCAAATGCATCAGTGACAGTGAGACGCTCTGAGCTGCAGGAAGCAAGAGTGAGACACACACACACACACCAGTGAAGACAAATGCGCTAGAAACAAGCCCACAAGTTTTCCGTCGAGGTGCAGTGGGTGTTTCTTCTGCGGAGAGAGAGAGAGAGAGACACGCTTGTATAGGAAGAAGAGACGCTGTTTACTTCACTCACAGGAATAGGACGGAGCTGAAGCTGAAGCTGAGCTGGCTCTCGGGTCCCGGGACAGTGTAACCGCAGCACACACACTGTCTCTCGGCTCGTGTGGAGTGTGTGTGTCGTGTCAGCATGCTCAGTTTGGTGCAGAGCTCGCATCCCTTACGAGAGAGAGCCAGGCTGCAGAAGAGCTGTGCGAAACAGCTGATTTCTCTGTCCTCTGCTTCCTCACAGACCGTCAGCAAGTATAATGCGCAGTTCCACAAGCTTTTCCAGAGCGTTCCCAAAGACGAGCTTCTCATGAAGGGTACGTTCGGTGTCATTCTCCTTCTATACCGTTTCACTTTACTGCATCTAGCATCTCCTTTGTCAAGTGACCTTGTGAAATTCCTCTCTTAATAGTGCAGCTCTAGTTTCCTCAATAGCATTGCTTGTTTTGGCTTATGTGAAATTTGCGCATTAATAAAATTGTCTATTAAATACAGAAAGGGGCAAAGATCAGAACCTTGCTTCCAAATTATTGCATTTTTATAATTTAATAAACATTTGAAGTTTCTGTTTAATTTACATGCATTATTATTTTTAAGAAAATATTTAGTCCAAACAATATTCACTACCGTTCAAAAGTTTTAGATTGGTAAGAGAAGTCTCTTCTGCTCACCAAGGCTGCATTTATTTGATCCAAAAATACAGTAAAAACAGTAATATTATGAAATGTTTTTACAATTTAAAATAACTGTTTTCTATGTGAATATATTGTAAAATGTAATTTATTCCTGTGATCCAAAGCTGAATTTTCAGCATCATTACTCCAGTCTTCAGTGTCACATGATCCTTCAGAAATCATAATAATATGCTGATTTGATACTCAAGAAACGTTTCGGATTATCATCAATGATGAAAACTATTGTTAAATTTTTTTTAGTCAGGGTTCTTTGATGAATAGTTAAAATGCTCAGCGTTTATCTGAAATATAAAGCTTTTCTAACATTATACACTATAGGCTTCTGTTTTTGATAAACGCAACCTTGGTGAGCAGAAGCGACTTCTTTCAAAAACATAAAAAAACTTACCGGACGGTAGTGCATATTGTTATATTACATATTTTATAATGTTATTTACAATTCACAATCATCATAACATGCCGTGAGAAGTTTATGTACATAAATGTACATTTAATTGATTAACTTAGTGTGTCCCTAGAGCTGCACGAACGCAAATGTGTTTTATGTAAAACCTGATGATCATATTATCCAGTAATATCCAAAATCTTCATCAAGCCATAACTTTTTTGTACTCCAAATATTTTATACTTCAAGGATTAAATTATATTTGGAATCCCAGATTTTTGGTGTTTGGACCCCAGTGTATTGCTGGTTCATCTTGATGTTTGATAATGTTGTCATCAGCATTTTAACCGCTTAGAGCCGTCATTCAAGTGAAACGACGTCAGAATCTGATCAGCATGCTTCAGTTCTCTTAAATAAGTGCACTTGTGACCTCTTCTTTAGTGTACTCCTGTGCCCTGCTGCGGGACATACTCCTGCAAGGCCGACTCTACATCTCTCGAAACTGGCTGTGCTTCTACGCCAACCTCTTTGGTAAAGACATTAAGGTGAGACTATGATTATAGACACGACTAGAAGGTTCATTCCCTGGAAACGGTGGCATATGTTTGATTTGAAAACTGAACGTTATATGAAGCTGTATTTTCCCACTGTATACCAAAGAACTAAAGCCTATTACCACAATATAGGGCTTTTCACACTTAATGAACTAGAATGAACTAGTTAACCATGGGTCATTGTAAACCCCGGGTAAACCCCCTGTATGTTCCTAAACCCTGGGTTAACTTTCTTTATAGTTAAGGCCAGTTCACGCCAAGATTGATAACTATAAAGATAACTATAGTAGCACCCACACCAGCGGACGATATCGTTCTGTTTATTCTAAGCGCGCTACAGTTTTGTCGCCTGCTGCGTTTAAGCAACACTATGTAAAAATTTTACCTTAAAATAATGTTTCCAAAATCGTTTCAGTGGTTCATCAAGTTGAAACACGGTGAAAGGCACTTATGCCTCTGCTTTGCGGTCCTTTATCTGCTATAACCACACTATGTAAGATTGCCAGATCGGCATAAGAAAACTACAAATTTGACTTGCTTTACGTCAAGCGTTACAATAGTCATTATTTTGTTTTTCTTCGTTTCTGATGTCGCAATACATCATGCTTTCATAAAATCATGCAACATACTCTAGCTTGTCTGTGGACATCGTTCATTCCAAAGCCTGCGCTGGATAAACAGCGAGCGTGTGTGCGAGCGGCGGTAGGCTAAATTATTTACGACAGCGGTAATGGACAATTCCGCTTCCAACCTGTAGGGGGACCGAAGAGGAAAAGTTCCATAGTGTTGCTTTAAAACCTGATTGGTGGATTCTGATTGGCTGTCATTGTTTTTATCGGTCATCAGCTGAAAAAAAAAAAAAAGACTGTGAAAGTGATTTCATTGATATTGTTTCTCTGTGCCGTTATTGTTGTGGTGTGAACTCTGCTATTGTTTTATATTTTGAATGATTTTAAGAACTTTATCTTTACCGTTATCATTATAGTTATCGGCACAGAGAAACGATACCATTGGAATCACTTTATGATTTTTTTTAGCTGATGAACGATAAAAACACTGACAGCCAATCAGAATCCATCCTGCATTAAAGTGCTTGAGCATTTAAAGCAACAGATGCTTAGAATAAACAGAATGATATCGTCCGCTGGTGTGGACACTAATATAGTTATCGTTCTAGTTATCGCTATAGTTATCGTTCTTGGTGTAAACGAGCCTTAACCCTAAAGTTACACTTTTATTAGCCCTGTCACATTTCATAATTTCAATAAATAGCTGGGAATGTTTTGGTAGTATCAATTCCAGTGTACTTTGTACTAAATCCTGTTACTGTATAATTGACAAATATTATATAGATGATTATCATAAATAATCATATAGATGTTTTGTTCACATCAAAACATCAGCTGCCATGTTGCAGTTTGTTATGCTGAATTAAGCGTAATGTTATATCGTTCCTTTGCGACCTGCGTTATTTAGTAATTAGATGAAGCTGGTCCAGTTTCCATCCTTGAGAGGGAAAATGTTGTGTGCAAGATTCGGTAAGCGAAGATGCACTTTGAAACATGGAACTTTCTCTCGCCTCTCAGGTGGCCATTCCTGTTGCGTCTGTGCGGATGGTGAAGAAACATAAGACAGCGGGTCTGGTTCCCAATGGCTTGGCTATCACCACAGACAGCAGTCAGAAGGTGCGTTTCCACTGGGTTCCAGGTCACCGACCGGCAGATTGAAATACAAAGCTTTAGTCAGCACATGCTGCGCCGCTGCAAAACACTGAGACTCCAGGTCACAGTATGAATCCTTGACTTCAGTCTGCATTTATCACACATTTTATACCTTTTTGTTTAGTGAACCGTTTAATTCTTGTTAGGTACAGTAGGTAACACTGGTTTAGAAAGTAAACCTATTATTCAGCAGTGCAAAGAACTGATGATCAGATAGTATATCAGAGGTTAAACAAATGTCGAAATCGTAGCTCAGATCATTTTGTCTTCATGGGAAACTTTCGAGTTCCTGTTGAAATCTCTGAGGTTTGATTGCAGACTCTGTTATCTTGGCAAATATGATTATTTGGTAACACTTTACAATAAGGTTCATTAGTTAACATTAGTTAATGTATTAACTAACATGAACTAACCATGAGCAATACATTTGTTACAGTATTTATTAATCTCTGTTAATGTTAGTTAATGCAAATCTAGCTGTTCATTGTTTGTTCATGTTAGTTCACAGTGCATTAACTAATGTTAACAAATACAACCTTTGATTTTAATAAATGTTGAAATTAATATTAACTAAGATTAATAAATGCTGTAGATGTGCAGTTCATTATTAGCTCATGTTAACTAATGTAGTTAACTAATGAACCTTACACATTATTTTATAGCTCTTTTGAATCTCTAGAGGAGAAACGAGAAATTGTTGCACTGAAAAAAATTGGCTTTGAAACAATTTTCACTAATAATTTCAAAGAAATGACAAGTAACTATCGAAGCTTGTTTCCGCCATGGAATAAAACAATAAAAATAATAATTTTGAAGACAATTTGAACATAATTCTGAACATAATCCCCCCCCCCCCCCCCCCCCCCCCAGAGTTATAAAGTCTAGTTCTGAGGTAAAAAGACTGACTTTTTGAAATTAATTAAAGTTAATATTACGCATTTCTAAGAAAAAAGGTCAGAATTGCGAGTTAAGAAGTCGCAATTAGCCTTTTTAATTTTTTTGTCAGTGACGGAAACCAGTAACACTCTATTGTTTGCATGTTGCACATTAATTGTAAAAATTCCTTTTTACAGTGTAGGGCCTATTTCTCAGGAGAAGCAAAAGTCACATTTACTTTAATTTCCATCCCATTGCTATCGATAAAAAGTTGAAAACATACAGATACCAGAGGATAATGCATTGCTCAGGAGATTGGATTATTATTGTCTCAGAAGTTTCTCCTAATATTCCATATCAATACATACAAATAGAGACAATTGTTGACACACTGTAGCGAGATTATACAGCTATAAACACAGCTATCATTTAGTCTTGAAGGAATTTAATGAAAAATGTGTCATTAAGATTTCTGTCTTTTGCACACACTCACACACTCATTCAACTCTAGAGGAAATTCTCTGACATCTCATGTGATTTTTCTTTCCATTGGGAGGGTCAGTGGACTTGGCATCAGATTCTTTTCAGTTAAAACTTCAGTTAGCTCATATTACTGTAGAACTTGTCAGAGCGGATATGAGCACGGTATTCATGTTGAAGAGTGTTAAGAGCAGTTTTATTGGAGATTGCTTTGACGATTAATGCCTGTAAATAGTCTGTAATTCTATAGTTCTCAAAAGCAGTCATTTACTTCCTGTTCAGTAAAAGCAGAACAAAACGACATTGTGAAAAATGAGTATTGCAGCCTTGAATTGCACCTGGTAAAATCTTAGATGGGCAGTCGGTATTGCAACTACAATGAATTAAAGTTGGAATCAAAATTCAGAAGCAACTGAATCATAAAATTCAATGGTGGCAAATACTCTTTTTTCTGTTTTACAGATAAACAAGTGAATACACTTATATCTCTTTTACACAACCTATATACTTATGGCATCTCGCAAATAATAAATTGTGACGTATATCCGAGTTAAACGGCTTCTCGAACAAAATGTAGGGCGGGACTTGATTTTGTCCGCGGGGAATTTATTTGATGGTTGTGGTCGATCTCATGTGAGTGACAGGTTGCCCCGCCCTCGTTATGTCACTGCAAGAGGGAGGGGAAGATATTTTAATTAACGATTTGCACGGATAAATCATTAAAAATAATAAATACTGCAATATCCCATAAAAAAAAGGTCAATTTTGATTTCATGGTGACTTTAATTTGCATGAAGCATATTGAAATATAACTTCCACTTCTAACCACTGTCGTTTGCAAACATATTTTCAGATATTTTTCAGGTTAACATGCATCTTTTGAAGTCGGGTATCAGTGAGAATTGATTTGGTCATTCATGTGCACATAATTTCAATATTTTCTCCACTCCTCTTGAAGGTTGCATTTGTTTTGAATTAATCCATGGGATCGGCTTTCACACACTCTTAGTGATCCTTTTCCTGGTAGTGAGATTATATGTCGCTACATTGTGAAATTAAACCAGAGTGGTTTGTCTCAATCTCAATCTCGATCTCTAATCTCTGCTGAAAAATCCAGCTAAAATCAGTTTAAGGTGGTAAATGTGTCTTGGAACATGGGAAAATAGAGGCTCTTTATTGGCATATATGGTTCCATTAAGAACCTTTAACATCCATGGAACCTTTCCATTGCACTAAATGTTCTTTTTTTAAAGTAGAAATGGTTTCTTCTTTAGATTATTAATATTCTTCACATCAATAAAATATTGGTTCTTTTAAGAACTGATCCCTGAAAGGTTCTTTGGGGAACTAAAATGGCATCACTGTAAAAACATTATTTATAAGAGAGTGTGGTTCAAGCTGGTTTGGATGGTTCGCCAGCTTTCATCTTTTGGAAAACGGTAGCTATTTGTTGAAGGTTCAAGACCTTCAACCAGCACTGGACCCTATTGTTTTCCCCACTGTTAACCAGCTTGGACCAGTTTGAAACCAACTAACATGTTTCAAAACCAATAGCTGGTTTTAGCTGGGTTTTCCAGCAGGAATGTTGGTTGACATGCCACACATCCACCATGTATTGTAATGTTTTGATATGTTTGTGTCCTCTCCTTGCACAGTACGTGTTTGTGTCTCTACTGTCCAGAGACAGCGTCTATGATGTGTTGAGACGCATCTGCACACATCTACAGGTGAGAGTTTACTCTATACCCATGGGCTGGATCGTTATATAAACAGCATTAGCCTAATAACAAGTGTGTTGTATTGCTATCTGTCGTACAGGTCAATGGGAAGAAGATCCTCAGCCTCAAGCAGTACATGGAGGAGCCTAACTCTTTATCTCTGGTACGTTTCAGAGTCCAGATTGATCTGGCTTCTGGAGAACATTTTGCATGTTACATTTTCGTGCATAATATCCGCATGCTAAGTATAGGGATCGTACTTGTATGGCACATTTAAAAAAAAAAACATGTTGGCCAAAGTGCTTTAAACACCAATACAATACATATTGTTTCAAAATAGCTTTACAAAAATGCTTATTTCAATGTTACAAGTATGCTGTTATCAGCCAGAGATGAGTGTATCAAAGGAATGTGCATATACTGCTATAAAATAATACATGTTATGTGGTTAGTTAACGTCATTTTAATCATGAAAACTCTCAAAGTAGTTTTAGCATGTCATTGAATAAGGTAATGTTAATGTATTTGGTCTTGGTGAACTAGATGTTGCAGAGCAAGTATGGATGCTAATACTGCTAATAAATCCCGTAACAGATCTAGGCAGGTGGAGCTGGGGAGGTGGAGGGTCTCAGAGGAGCTTTGAAAGGACTAGCCTACAGCAAACACTGAAACAGACTATTTAAATGTTTAAATGTTGAGCAAGCAATCTCATTGGCTGCAGGATCAGCTGGTGACGGCTTGCAGATTGCATGTAAAGGGCCGATCAGCCTGCGCCCCCTAGAGTTTCATGACTGAACTAGCGCAATTACAACTTGTACTCGTACTGATTACAATATAAGGATAAAATTACAATATTAGGATAATATTTGAAAGCTTTGCGTGTCGATTCCAGAGTTCCCGTCATCTGAAATCTTCACAATTGTCCGCGTCGCCTGAAAACATTGGATGCGAACTGGAGATGACGTAATCTGTAGTTACTCCATCCCGAGGCAGAAACAGGGAAGGAAAAGGAGAACATATACGTTTATTAGAAGTATTACATGAATGTTTTGCGCCTCTTTGCACGTAAATTAGCTGCAAACTCTGCGCCTTGTGCATTTAGTCTCATTACAGAATGTCATTCGCAATACTACTTCCCGACGAATGCAGGCTGTAAATGATATAAAAGGGATGTATGCGTTTTCAGTGGGCGCAGTTCATTCTTAGTGTGTCCTGTACTTCCATGTGGCGGTGTAGGATGAGTTCCCTGTCCCTGAAGTTTTCCCTGTCCCAGACGAGTTTCCTCCGGTGCTGAAGTGGAGGAGGAAGCCATCGGTCGTGTCCGTGTCTTCTTCTCTTCCTGATTTACTGGGAAACTCCACCAGCAGCCTGAGTGCCGTAGACGCCCCTTTCCAGACAGACAAGCCTCTGGAGGGTGAGTGACCCGCCAAAAAATGTACTTACATATTTGATACTATGGACAATGGTATGTGGTATTCTGTAAAGTACCTGGGAGTAGCATGTATATGTCATGTACATATGAATCTGATGATCCGATACCATGGTACTGCCACACAACTTTTTTTTTAAAGAAGTAACGATGGGTTAGAAGTTATAAAAATTGTCAGTATTGCATATTTCAGATGTACAGGTGAAACTCGAAAAATTTGAATATCGTGCAAAAGTTCGTGTATTTCAGTAATTCAAATTAAAAGGTGAAACTAATATATTTAGTATATATAACTATATACATATGCATGATTATACTTTTCAGAGGGCCGACATTTCTGTATTTAAAATCTTCTTTTTTTTCTTTTTTTTATGTAAAATTCTTAATTTTCTGAGATTTTGAATTTGGGGTAAGCCATAATCATCAAAATTATAACTTTTGCACGTATTTTTTCACCTGTATTTTGTTGTGGGTCTTTAGTTAAATAGTATAGATCAAAGGATGTTTTACGTATATCACGTTATCAGTGTTGTGTGTGCTCTGTAATCAGATTATTTTCGAAGTAAATCCTTGTTAGTTTTACACCATACAGGGACTTTTACAGTGTGCAGGAAAAGTCATGGACACAAGTAAAATCTTAGGAAGTCATTGAAAAGTCTATAGTTGAACAGAGAAATCTGCTCTAGAATATTTCAGATAGATGATGCTCTTTGTGAACGTTCAAGCAAAAGCCGCATGATGTCTGTCAGTTGATCTGTATTGTGCATTAAATCCATTCATTCAGAAGATTGCTGCTTGACCTCAGAAATCTCTATAAAGTGATTTAAAATAAAATCTCTCTAGTAATCATGAGCATCCGGAAAGGTCAAAGAAAAGTAGTTCTTTGGTACTATAAATATAACCTTTTAAAACAAAATATCAGTTAAAATAACTAATACTTATTAATATGTAATGTGTATACATGAAATACCTACATGATCTATTGCATTTAACAAAATGTGAAACTATAACTATAACTTGGGAATGAGACGAGCAATATCAACCTTGATGTCTTTCTTGACTTATGAGATTTTAGACATGCATCAAAACTGAAGGCAATTGAACAATATAAGTATAAATAAGTATATTTATTTCCAAGATAAATAACTGGATGGCCCTTTCTGCAATAAACATGTGACGTAATGAAATGACTGCCGACTGATGCTGAACTTCTGAGGAGGGTAAAGCCAGGTAAAACTCTGCCGTTGGAAACGCATTATGAGCGGATTAATTTCTCAGACCCGACTGGAAGTTAATGTCCCCATTTGATCTAATGTTTCTGGGATGGAATGAAAAAATGTCCATTAAATGATTTCGTTTCATTCGGGAACAAGCCGATCACTTGACTTTGACGTCATATCTCTGCCTGTGTTGTGATTGGCTGGTTGACTGGCAGGAGTCGGGTCCATTATGCAATACGGGATTAATCCCAGAAGGAGATTAAAAAATGTGGAGATAAAACATTAAAATATCAGCCTCTGCTTAAGACTAATTGATGTAATACTTTTAAATGCTTGTTTGGATAATGTTAAAAGCTGTGTTTGGCCGTTATGGGTGGTTCACATGTTCTTTGGGTATTTTATTTCAACATACAGCATTTCTCCAAATAAAGTCTCTCAACTAAAGGCCCCAATATACAGTACTTCAAGCCAAATCGAAGAGCGAACTGGTGTGAACGGTCATTTCGAACAAAATCAGACCAAAACGAAGTTCGTTTCGCGCCGCACCTTTGAACTATCATTGGTCCGTGGTGATGATGTAATAGGTGGGTGTGGCTCTGAGGCTCCGCCTTTTTCAACAAGGAAATCTTCTGTGAAACATGGATCGTCTCTTTATAGTAGAAACTGAAGTTGTAATTCTAAATGAAAGTGACTTTTTAATATTTTTTTTAGTAATGTAAAGCTACTCTAAATCAATCTATTATTGTATAAAGAGCTATATAAATAAACATGACATGATTGAATCCACATCGCTACGATCAGATGCTCTCACCGCTGTTGGTTATTTTGTTATTGAGAGGAGCGCGTGCCGCACATATTTACATATTTACGTTTACATCTAAACGTCGCTCTCATCAGTATGGACGGCGTCGGGATGTTTGCTAACAGTATATCGCTGGTCACGTATTTTAAACTTTTTTTGTGAGTACATCAGGGGCTTAATATGAGACCTGTGTTCATTTATTAAAGAAAGAAAAGACTGGTGTAAGTCAGAACGTTTCCTCATCCTGCGATTCTGTGATCCGCTTCAGATCAAGGTCTGGAAACCAAGACGTTCCTCCTGACAGAGACGATTCCAGAACTGGGTCAGATGGAGTACCAGCTCCTGAAGTTCTTCATCCTGCTGTGAGTTTGTCTGGTCATCCTCGCTGTGTGTCCATTCGTTTACTCTTACTCTTAGCTTTAGAAATGTTGTCCTGTCTTACTGAGCCAGAAAGTGTCTCAAAACCGAATGATTGGCTAAACGAATAATTTGCTTGTGTGGTATCACAGAGACCGGTGTATTGTTTCAGGACACCTAATTCACTTGTATCATCATTTACACACACACACACACACACACACACACACACTCTTACACACTAGCACTCACACACATGCACACACACACACAGACTCACACGCATGCACGCGCACACACTCACTTAGACATACACACACATACACACACATGCACACACATGCACACACGCGCATACACACACACACTCACTCAGACATACACACACATGCACACACTCACTCACTCACACACACACTCTCTCTCTCTCACTCACACACACACACACACACACATCACCTTTAGCATTTTTCAGTTTTAATATGGATATCGTGTCAAACGTATTTAATTAAATCAAACTATCTAGATCGACACATACTTGGAAAATTATATACGCATATTATCATACTTTTTTAGTCAACTTTTCTTCTAGGCTTTATAAATAGATCAAATCAAGAGGCGGGGGAGATTTTCTCATTACATCGTCACTCAAACTTGTGTGTGTTTGCCAGTCCACCTGTTCCAGTAATCCGTCCCCATCGGCTCCAGCCGGAATAACTCACGTGTGGAAACTGGCTCCACATGCGCACGCCAGGAGTGGAAACAACACACTTAACAGAATAAGATGACATCTCGGGAATCAACAAATTCATCCAACAAATACATTAGGAGTTGAAAAAAGTTTTCAGAACAACCTTTATTATTAAAACAATACATTAGATTTCAACTATTTACCTCTGTGCTTAATGACTATACTATATAAACGACAAAATTAAGGAAAATATATGAAAACTCATTTTCAGTATAAAAATACTAATAATAAATGAATAAAAATATAATACAAAAATCAATAATAAAAGCGAATTATATAATTTATTATTATTATTAATACTACTACTACTACTGCTAATAATATATGAAATAATATAAAAAATAATAAAATTAAATGACATAATAATAATATATTAAAATAATAATATTAATAAATGAATAATAATATATTATCATTATTATAAAAATAATACAATTAAAAAATAACATTTTGCCTATGTCCTCTGCTCTTCAGTTGAGAATGAATAATATTGAATAAATTATAATTAATAATACTAATTGTAACTATTACTACAACTAACAATTATAATATATTAAATAATATAAAATAATAATAATAAAACAATACAGTTAAATTATAATATAATATATTAAAATAATTTTAATTTGAGAATTCCAAATCTCAATCTCTTTGGCATTATAATATTTAGGTATAGCTTACTTTTTTTTTAGAAATAATATTTATTAATATAAAATTTAATTAAGTTTTTTTTTATTTAATTTATTTGAGCAGCCAAGATATCAATAGTTGTGTTTCCATTAGATGTGAGTGACCAACGCTGCCATCTAGTGTCCATCCGAACATTCACACGGCTCTCCGTTAACTCGTCGCTGTAGTTCTTCTGGTCTTGGGTTTCCCTTTGAAATGTGCCTTGTGTCCCGCAGCATTATCCTGCTCATCCTGTCGTCGTGTTACCTGGCCTTCCGTGTGTGTAGCCTGGAGCAGCAGCTCTCTTTCCTCAGCAACAACCCTGCACTGACTCTCAGAGAGAGGTATGTGATCACACACACTCTCTTACGTCATTCACGCCAGTCTTTAACGCTCGTTCACCAGCGCTGTGTGTCCGTCTGTCTGTCCACACACAGGTAACTACTGACGGTCTCCACTGCAGATGTCCACAGGAAAGTCTTCCGGCGCTGGCGCTCTCTCTCTCTCTCTCTCTCTCTCTCTCTCTGTGGCCACCTTGCAACTATGCAAACAAACTCACGTATTTATGCAAAGTCTTTCTCGGATTGCGTTGACAATGAGCCTGAAGACTGCGAGTGTTCTCAAATAGTCTCGAGAAGAAAGGACCCGACCAGCCTACGCTACTTGTGCATTATTAACATGATGAAGGGCTCCGCTTCCCCTGTTTGTGGTCACTCGTCGTCACCTAATGTATCAGTCGCTTTACATCGAAACCAGTCAAATGACTTTCAATAGGTTGTAAATCTCTTGAAAATGTGTATAGCTCAGGATCGAATGCAGTATATTTGGATAAGATTATTTTATTTATTGATATGCAATGTCACTTGCCATGTTCTAGCTCTTCCAATAGGATTTTAGTTGACCTGAAAATCTCTATCATGTACAGTTTGATCAGGTTGTGTGATAAGGTTTACCGTGTTCACACCCGGGCGGAATGTTTATGGCATAATGAATGTTTACTCAAGTAAATCTTGAAGCTGTTGAATTCATGGACAATAAAATAGTGCAAGTATAGTTTCATGTACTGTCTTAAGGTTATCATTGTGCTGTTGTTGTTGTTTCCTAAAGCATATTGTGCAGATTTTATATACTTAACCATGTAAAGCCTGACATATGAAATAATAGTCCGAAAAATATTTTTTTTTGAAATGGAACAGTTTATTAAATCTTTAGACAAAATATATATTTTAAAAAAGTTACCAAAAATTTGCTTTTTTTTTTTTTTGGAGTATCATTTTTGATAAATCAGGGTTTTATCAGGCTCCGGTCAAGGAGGAGAAAAACTAAAATATGCAATCTGGAACAATTGTTGATATTTATATTGTCAAAAACTAAGATTAAATTGTGATGGATTGTAATGTAAACCAATGAGATCTTTATAACTGTATTGCAGACTACTTAAAATATAAATATCAATTGTCAAATATTTCTTTCATTTTAACGCAAAATAACAGCTCTTACCACATCATTTTCTAATATAATTTTTTAAATGACTAATATGATTCATTTATGATATTATGATGTAAATTTCGTTTGCCTTAAAATCACTTCATATGCTCCATCCACATTTTCATATTCCACCCTGTTATATGTTTTTTACTTGAGTGTATGTGGACCTAAGTGTTAAGCTCTGCTACAAATTCATCTATATATTACACCAAATTTTAGAGCATAAGAAACAAATGATAAAAAAAAAAAAATCATTTTTGAAAAATGATGTTGTATTCATGTTATGCTATGTCCTCTGTAGTGGACACCAGGACTCAGTTGTTTAAAAAATAAAATGACATGAAATTATATGTATAGGCAAAAACAATGGGATTTTTTTTATATATATTTTTTTTTATCACCAATACATTTTAGGGTTTCAAGATTTATTTTAACTCAATTTTGTATAAAGATGATTCTCAACTATGTTATGAAAGATATAACGGAATGAATTGATACACCATTTTATGCAATATTTGGGTAAAATGGCCATAAATTAATATTCCCATTCAATGAAATGTATCTATACACTGTATCTAATTTGCAAAATAATGTGTTCTTGGAGCAACATTTAATGAAAAAAGAAGTGCAATAATTGGAGTAATAATTAGCAACATTTTAATAATAATATCTAATATTTCATAGGAATATTGATGTATAATTTATTCCATATTCACTTGTGTTTCCCAAAATGTCTGATAAACATGATGTAAGTCCTGATGTCTCTACAGTGGACATTATGAAATCAATACCCTGTTCTGGAACAGTCATTTTTTTTATTTGAAACATTTTCCTGAGATGTTGGTTTATGAAATACAATTTGAAAAGTAGTCCGATTTAAATTATAATTACAATATATTATCATATTTCCATAAGAGTGCTACATTTGATCACTAAATTAATGTCAGACATTTTTAAAGACCAAGGAGAAGTTGTTTTCATGGTGAAACCTCAAAACATTTGGTGTCTCTGAAAAGTCCTGAATGTGCTCTTTACAGGACACCCAGGCTGTGACATGTGACATGTATGATGTCAGAGAAATTCACTAAAATATAATGTCCACTACAGTGTACAAAAGTCTATCCCTGGGTCCCAGGAGGATATGGATATAAATAAAAAATGCAATGTGCAGAATATGCCCACTGAGGACATCTGCTGGTCAAACAGAAATGCAAAATGCAGAGAAAAGATCCAGCATGGTGGTTGTGACACCAGATGTAGTTTTATTATTTTATTTGCTGTTGAAAGGTCACGGTGGGAAACTGCTTTACAATAACAAATAGCTATTAATGAGGCAGACACAAAACAAATGCTGAACACTTTACTGAACAGTCATTTAGCGGTCAACATGACACAATTGCACTTGCTCACATTGCTAAAATAGTGGAACCTTCACAAACCTCTCAATAACACATTCCCCAATACACGACCACAGTGTGTGTGTGTGTTAAATCTGCTGCTGTATAGCAAAGCAATTTTTCCTTTACATGCATGCAGCTTATTTGGTCTATTTTAGTAACTTTCCTTCTTGTTTTAGTCAAATCTTCTTCAGCACACTGGAGTTCCGAAGATCCTTCTATACTGAGTGAAAGTGACAAGATTGATTTCCGAACTCTATGTTTCTGAACCGCCTCAACGAGAAGGACCTGGCTGCAGCCTGCAGATCGGGGCGGGGCTGCACTTGTCGCCCCGCCCACAGCTACTCTGATTGGCTCCGTCGTCTTTCATAGGCGTACGTGATAGAAAATCGTGTTCGTAGTTGGTGTAGGAAGGAGTGTGTCATTTAAAAAAAACTGTAAGAGCTGTGCAATTTCAAAAAGTCTTCATTATAATGCACAGTAGGGAAAAAAAAGCATTTACCTGTAACTCGCAACATCCCTGAAATTATTGTTTTGGTAAATTAAGCTGGTCCAGTGGCGGATCTACGGGGTGGCAAAGGGTGGCAGCTGCCACCCCTGGGATACAGTCTTGCCACCCCGTTGCCACCCCATTTATAAATCAGATAATATTTTTTAAGTATATTTTATGTTCATAGCCTACACGCTGAAGGCCAAGGAGACCCGCAACAAACTCCTCTCAAACAGAAATCGCCGATTTAGAATCCCCTCCCCCTCACAATGGTTTCACCCATCACTAGCACGGCAGCGACCCCCGCGAAAATGAAATTTCACCAGTGGCAGCAGGGCAGCCTGGGCCTATATGGGGAGGCTGCAGACCTGGAGCCGGTAGATCTACGCCCCTAGCAGTTTTACGCCCCTGGCAGTTTTACGCCCCTGCTGTTCCTGATGCGTCCAGTAGGGGGATATGCTGCGAAATAACACCATTAAATCGATGCTCAAAACTTACACAATAATAACCGTCCAGTTCATAGATTTTGCCCGAATTTGTGGTTTTTGTTAATTTAAATATTAAACGTTTTAGTATAAATCTGCACTGCACTATGGATTAAAATATCTCTAGATATTAGGTTGGGCTTCACTCAGCCTATACAGAAGACTATTTGTTTTCATGAATTAAAAAATAACACACATAGTTGGATCAGATGACAAGTAATGATATATGACCTACTATAGAATAGTTAATTGAATATTGAATACATTAATATTGAATAAATAGTAATAATAATAATACTAATTAATAATAATAGAATATTCACTGTATGTTTTTATACAGGAGACTGAGTGAAATATGTTGTTGTGAATTTATATAAAGTTACAATTAGATATTAAACATATTTAGCCCATTAGACATACAGCACCGTGTAATCATATGGATCCTGGATTAAATATCTGCTGTACTATTCACTTAGTCATCATACAGCTACAAAACAGTGTCCTACATAGCATTTTATGAAGACAAACACAATTTATCCCTTTTCTAAAATTCCAAGGGCCATTTATAAGAAAGAGACAATATTTTTGTTCACAAAAACATTATTTATCAACACCATTTATGAATTATGATGACTCCCCTATGGCTTGCCACTCTGCTTTAACTGTTTTTCTATCCTCCTGTCAAAGTGCTTCTGCTCACTGATAAAACATTTAAATTAAATTAAACAAACAAATGTAAAAAGGACATCCATGGTGAATTTTATTTTGTCAAATTCAAAAGCAGCAGGACTCACTGTTAAATTTTGTATAAAATTCCTGAATCCTTAATTTATCACAGTTGCTTTTGTACATTTCATCATTATTCATTATATCAATTCATTTTTTCCTTCATTAGTGAAATTCTAAATACACCTCCGCAATTCATCAATTCAGGACACATTTACAAAATAAAGTGTAATAGAAATGTATTGAAAACATGCTTAACAGTTTATGACAACTAGTCAGCCATTTTGCATTTAATGACTTATGCAAGGAACTAATGCCTAGATGTTTTGAGGAGTATGACAATTCAACAGAGAAATAGTATAATAGGCCTATATTTTGATCAACAAGACATAAAGAGTTGATAATGTAGGAAACAGCAGACAGTTGTACATTATGAATTGCATGAATGTACCAAAGCATTTGCAATTTGTATAAAATGAGAAATTGCTTTTATGATGTGCACAAGTGAAAGATGATGTGATTTCAGTTGTGATCTGAGAAATGCTGATAGATAAACTGAGATAAACTATAATACTTATTGGAGACCCTGCAGAATCACTGACCCCATGAGTCACAGACCACATAAAAGAAAGTGTTACGAGAACACAAACTGCCTTTTTAATTTGCATTTCATGTGTGTATTTCATTAAAAAAAGCTAAACTTTAAAAAAATATAAAAAGGACATCCATGGTGAATTTGATCTAGTCACAGTGTGTGTGTGTGTGTGTGTGTGTTGCCCAGAATTTATGTCAGATGAGTGTGGATTGCATCAATTTGCTCCTGATCTTCAAAGTACAATGGCACAGGTACTTGTTGGTGGAACACTTTTGGAAAAAGTGTCAAGACACTTTGATTTCTTTTGGCCACTGATGATTGACTGTGCAGAGAAAATTTAAAAAATGACATTAAAAACATGTCCTTGTATGTCTCTGTAAGTCATTTATTTACTAGAGAAGCTATTGGTTTGGAATGCAGTTAAAAAAGAGATGGGTGTTTATAGTTTATAAAAGTTTCGAGAGAGAGAGAGAGAGAGAGAGAGAGAGAGAGAGAGAGAGAGAGAGAGAGAGAGAGAGAGAGAGAGAGAGAGAGAGAGAGAGATTTCCATAGCTAAAGCAAACACACTGGGATGCATCATGCAAGTTACTTGGCAAAGAAAAATCCCACTTTAAGTGCACACAGCCTACATTTTAATCCAGATCAGTACGCTATTTTAAGAAAAATGTATATTTAGATATAAATGAGATAGTTAGATCTCATTTTATAAGAAACAACTCAAACCAGAAAGGAGTAAAGGAGTCTTACCAGAAGAGGCAAGATAAAGACGGGCAACAAAAGAACATTCAAAAGAAAATTAATTTTGAAAGTGAGTAGAGAAGACTAGGGGCAGCTAAACTTACACGTGGTAAACTATAACTTATAAATTTAAGCCAGACAGAAGTTCACAGAACATCAACCTGACCGTCCAGAACTTTTTGTCTCTCGAAATAAATGATAGACCTATCCATTGATATAAATAAATGAATTGATATCTACCTAGCTCTATCAAGCTATTCGTTTATAAATAATAAATGTTGCATCATTGCTAAACAACAATAACTTTAGTGGATTATTTATTATACCTCAATCAATTCGTGTCAATGTACAGCCTCCCCCTACTGGACGCATCAGGAACAGCAGGGGCGTAAAACTGCCAGGGGCGTAAAACTGCTTGGGGCGTATATCTACCGGCTCCAGGTCTGCAGCCTCCCCTTACTCGCCTGGGCAGGCAGCACAGTGCATCTGTCTGCAGTGTCTAGCAACCCGACTGGAGAGACTGAGCTGCCCCAGAAGGTGAAGTGAGTTTCCCCAGGTGTAGTTTAAATACACGTTTAACTTAAAGTTACATTTGTAATGAATGTATTGTATGCTAAAGACGATTCAGCATCAGCAAAAACTGCGAGTCTATTACGTAGCCAAAATCAGCGGTCAAATCGCTCCCTCGTGATTTGTAAGAGCACTCTTCCCTTTGATTAGCCTAATTTTTATTTTAGTAAAGACAAGAACAGCTTAATAAAAAATATAAAATATTGTTTGTATCCATAACGTTTATTGATGGTCGCCGTTACGCCGACGTACGTTACGTTACCTTTTACAGTCTATGGTTACAACACACAATACAGAGCCAGGAGATCGATCATTTGATTAGCTAAGCAGTCCTGTTAAATCCAATTTCTCTCAGATATCACAGCAATGAAACCAGGTTACAACTGGGGAAATAACAAATACAATAGGATTAAGTATGGGCGTTAATAGTTGGGAGAAAATATGATGTGTAATAATGATTAGATCTGCATTTGGTCTTAAAGAGGCAGCAGTCTAATAAACCTGCTGACGATTGCTCCATTAATGTGAATCAAATAACAAAAGGCAAAGAGAAAATCAGTTGCAGCTCTTGAATGATATAAGCTTTAATCTATCTATGATAAACTATGCAGTGTTATTTTACATCTGACTTTATTAGATGTCTTTTTAGCCCATATTACTCCTGAACAGTAATGTCAGTAGATATTACTGAAATTAAAGCACTGGATATATAATTTGTATATTTGTTTAATTGTATACTTTTTTTTTTTTTTTGACCATGTGTTTGTACTTTGTTTTTGGTGTCCTATGTCTTCTGAATATAAAACACAAAAGCCTGCACCCTTCTGCATAACGTATGTTTTATTTGTTTTGTTAAAGCATTGCTTTTTCTTTTGCTATAGATATTTATTTTACATTTCAAAATATAAAACAATATTAATTGTGTTCTAAATAATTTTTTTTTTTTTTAATATAACAAAAAGAACCGATAAGAATACCGTTAAAGTACCGGATCGATAAGGAGTATTGGTAAAAGTAGTAATACCGAATGATACCCATCCCTATTGGCAGCAACAAATTAAAAGTTATGGCCAATTTAACTGTGATTAAATTCAGTATACATCTGCCATATTTTGCCACCCCTCAAAAATTCCTGCCCCCCTCTCGCCACCCCATAAATATTTTTCTAGATCCGCCCCTGAGCTGGTCTTTAGGCTAACGTACGAACGACACCACAACATTTAAAAAAATTAATTGGTTGATTATCCACAGCAGGAGGTTCAGGTCCTCAGGTAGGAATGAATTATGAATTAGGCTAAATGATTTATGATATTTTTTATTATTTCTTATCACCATTGTGTGAGAAAGGAAATGAAAATTATGTATCAGTATCATTGTCAGTAACATGACAAGACATAGGCCTACTTATAGTTACAGAAGGTGTTATTGATCATGCATTTGTATGATAACTAAATAACACTGCAATAGGATAATGTGTCTGAAAAAAAATCTGTTCCTCGTTATTTTAAAGTGATGAAATTGAGAACTTTTTTTTATCTCTACCTGGCATGATTCGGAAAGAACTTTCAAGCGAATCTGACTGACAGATAAACAGCGCGTTTTTAGTTCAGCGCTGCTGTTTATGTTGTGGTTATTTCAGCAAACAGTTTAGTAAATTCAGCTTAACAGCATTAATTAATTTATTTATTTATCATTCAACTGAAGTGTGAGCACGCATTTTAGACACTAAGTCCACTACTCGTCCTTGAATAAGTGATGTTTTGACACATAATTTGACAGAGATTCAGCTTTCCTCCACTATCCTGGTGAACTTCTATCGCTGTGCAATAGAAAGCATCCTGACCAACTGTGCTACAGTGTGGTATGGGAGCTGTTCTGTTGCAGAGCGCAAGGCACTGCAGCGGGTGGTGAAAACCGCCCAGCGCATCACTGGGACTCCACTACCTGCCATCGAGCACATCCAGAGGAAACGCTGTCTGCATCGAGCTCGCAGCATCCTTAAGGACTCCTCTCACCCAGCCCACAGACTGTTTTCTCTCCTGCCCTCCGGCAGGCGTTTCAGGTGCCTCCGGACCAGGACCAGCAGACTAAAGAACAGTTTTTTCCCCAGAGCTGTCTCTTTATTAAACTCTAACCCTCATTGATCCCACTCCCCTCATATACTGATTGACTCTCCTCTCCCTCCTCACACCTGCCTCCATTTTGTTATTTGCAATACTATAATGTTCATTTGCACTGCTGACTGTTATTACAGAAACAACTGTTTACATATGCATCTTGCACTACTACCTTGACTGGAATATGCTCAATTTGCACTGCCGACTGTTTATTTACAGTACCGACTGTTTATATATACATTTGCAATACCGTACTTTAACTGTAATATGCAATTACTTCCACTGCACTTTCACTCGGATAGCTTCTGTCCAAACTTTATTTGCACTACTTTAAATCCATTGTTATACTGCTCATTTTAGCCTAACTTATACATATATCTATTTGTAAAATTCAGTTTATAGTAATAGCCAGCTGTATATTATGCTCACATTCTGTTTATAGTAACACAGTATATATATTCATAGTACATATCTATCTGTAAAATTCTGTTTATAGTAATAGCCATCTGTATATTATGCTCACATTCTGTTTATAGTAACAGCCATCTGTATATATATTCATAGTACATATCTATCTGTAAAATTCTGTTTATAGTAACAGTCATCTGTATATTATATTCAGTACATATCTATCTGTAAAAATTCTGTTTATAGTAATAGCCATCTGTATATTATATTCAGTACATATCTAGCTGTAAATTCTGTTCACAGTAATAGTTATCTGTATATTATATTCATAGGACAAATCTAGCTGTAAATTTTTGTTTATAATAGTATTCAACTCTATATTTATTCAGTACATATCCATGTTCTGCACTTATGGAACCACTGTATATCCTGCACTTGCTGCTATTGCACTTCTGGTTAGACCTAAACTGCATTTCGTTGCCTTGTACCTGTACTTGTGTAATGACAATAAAGTTGAATCTAATCTAATCTAATTTGTGGAAAGTTTTGATAGATTTCGTGAAGATAATGGACAAAGAGTGTTTTGACACCATGCAAGTACATTTTTTCATCATACGTTTTTGGGTGTGTACGTCACCAAATCTAACTTTACATTACCTCAATCACTAAACATAGCACCATTTTGAAACATGTCAGCAACTCCTAGCAACTATTAGCTAGGCTTAAACAATTTTTTTACACTGCGGGTGCGGGGTTAGTTGGGTAATGAACTAACCCGATAATGAAATGGAAACGGGGAGCCTCACAACTTTTCAGGTTTGAGTATTTATTTATATATTTATTTTGCCACATTTATCTTTTTTGGACTTTCACAAACAATGTTGGAATTTAAATGTCAAAGTATGATTTTTTTTCACATTTGTTAACTATGCATTGATCAGTTGTTTATTTATTAAGAATATAGCCTGTTTTTCATGCAATAAAAAAATAGTACTGAATAGTACTGAGTTACACACAGGTGTAATATTTGCACTTCTGGCACTTTCAGTGCAACTGTACAAAAATGGTAGATCCTAGAAGAAAACGTTAAGTGTTCATTTGTAGCAGAGATGTGTATGTTGCTTGTGAAAAAAAAGATGAATCTAACTTAATTATTTCTTTTGATAATTGAGCAGAAACCAAAATGTGTTAGGTTGTGCCCTGCACTCCCCTACTTGGTGTACTTGGCTTCAACTGGACACACCCGTTTTGCACACAGAAGCAGTAGATCATGTGATCAGTTGAGAGAAACCGAAACTTAAGTGTATAGAACTGTTGTTTGTCGCTCTTCATCTGAGTGTACTTGCAGTGATATGGCGGACACTACTTTTTCCCAGGAGTTCAGCTGTTCAATCTGCTTGGACCTCCTGAAGGATCCAGTGACTCTTTCCTGTGGACACAGTTACTGTATGAGCTGCATTACAGACTGCTTTGATGAGGATGAACAGAAGAACGTTTACAGCTGCCCTCAGTGCAGACAGACATTCACTCCGAGACCGGTGTTGGGGAAAAATGTGGTGCTTGCCGAAATGTTAGATGAACTGGTGAAGCTAAAACTCCAATCTGTGGTTCCTGCTCAGTGTTATGCTGGACCTGGAGAAGTTGAGTGTGATGTCTGTACTGGAAGAAAGTGCAAAGCTGTCAAGTCCTGTCTTGTGTGTTTGGAGTCTTACTGTCAACGCCATTTTGAACTTCATGAGGAATTACGTTCAGGAAAGCAACACAAAATAACTGATGCCACAGGACGACTCCAGGAGATGATCTGTCATGAGCATGATAGGATTTTAGAGATTTATTGTCAAACAGATCAGCAGTGTATATGTGTGCTGTGTATGATGAATGAACATAAACATCATGACACTGTAACAGTTACAGCACAGAGGATAGAGAAAGAGGTATGATACACTGACATGGTCTGAATATCACCTGACTCAATTCTGTTTCTGATGCTAGCTCTAGGATTTGAGAAGTGGACCACCAAACTGATATGGGAATAATGAGACCTGATCAGTTGACCTTAATCAGGGTAGCGGCATATTACATTTTTTTGACAGGAATGAAAGTGAGGCTGTGAGGGATACTGTGCATTCAATGGATGATGGTAGCCTACTGTTGTTTAACAAGAATCTGACGAAGGAAATTTTACGAAGCTGACTAAACGTCTTTCCAAAAAAAGATTCAGTAGAGAAAAACTCCATAAGTTGTGAGTTGTGAAAATAAACTTGTAAACTGTACATCTATCCCTCACAGCCTCGTTTTCATCCATGTTAAATTCAATATGGCGCCTACCCTGACTATTACTGTGCAAAAATTGTTCCCTGAGCTGCTAAACACTTTACAATGCATTAGACTAAAATCCGTAGCACTACAACACAAAATTATCACAATCATAAAACATGACTGTCTGTAGATATGATTATTTTATGATAGAATATTTTTGTCACATTTCATTGTTTCTCATTTCTTTGTCCTGCAGAAACATTTGAAAGAGAGAATCAAGCAGCAAATTCAGGAGCTGGAGAAAGAGGTTCAGGAGATGAGAATCGCTGTGTTTTATCATAAGGTCAGTTTTGAGAAGAATAACTGATGGCAGTACTAAGCTTAACCCAGCAAGAGCTTAATAAGGTTAATCTTACCTTGGGTAAATGGAATCCTGCGTTTGATATCAATTTGACGTCCAAAGTTAGTCAAGACTTGATCAAGATGCTGCATATCATTTTAAGGTCAGTTTGAAAGGCAATGTCTTCCAGTGGTAATTAGGTGAAATGACTAAGCCCGGGACACACTAAACCGACGCCGACGAACTAGCGCTGATGAAAGCCGACTGTGTTGTTGCCTGCGTCGGGGGGAAAAGCTGCACTTGAACACCGAGAGAACTACTGCCGACTGTCAGCTAGAATGTGTGTTCTGCGCCTGCGTGTAAATGAGACAACTGTCTATTTCTGAAGATATATTTACATTTACATTTATGCATTTGGCAGATATATTCATCTATATTCGTCATTCAAAAAGGGAAACCGACGCTGCAGATACACAAACCATAAACAAAGCAGTGCTTACCGTTTTGAATATCAATCATGCTAAACACTTTCTTTATTCCACTCCGCTCATGTTATTGAAATATTCGCCAAAGAACACTCAGGTAAGATGACGTAACAGAACAGCCTTCTATCTGTACCGTTTCGACTTCTTTGCTGCTGTTTTGCTATTATTCTCGAGCACTGACTCGTTCACTGAGCTGAACAGCCAATCAGAGTTCTCTCTCAAACCGACGGCCTGACGCTGATTCAACATGTCGAACCGGCCGAAAAAAAAGCAGACGAGGACCAATTTCAGCCGACCGTGCGGAACCGTGCGGAACACACTGAGAAAACTTAGTTGGCCGACGCACAAATACTGCCCGACGGTCGGCAGGTGTGTCCCAACTAGCCTCCGGCAGACGGCCTTATAGAGCTCGGGTGTAGATGTTATGGAATGGTGCATTATGGGTAATGGCGGCCATTTTAGAGGCAACGCAAAAGCCGGTTTGGAATAAGGTAATAGCGTAGCCGGCCGTTCTCCACCGGCACCAAGAAAGAAAGAGAAAGAGTTATGGACCGTGACAAAAAAAGTTGGCTGTACCGTATACTGACAAACTTGATAATGAAGCCAAACAACGCTACTTAAATTTTTTTTATTATTATAGGCGGAATCGATCCCTATGAACAAAGTATGGTGTAATAATTCTGAAAGTTTACCAAGCCTCAGTTTCCCTGATATTTTCTCCTACCTGGTCTGTGGAGTGAGCGCTTACACCTCCGATCCAGGGCCGGATTAACAATTTCCTGTGCCCTGGGCAACAACATTCAACACCCCCCCCCCCCCCACACACACACACACACACACACACACACATTTAAATTGTTTATTAATAAATAAAGAGTTTTTTTGTGTCACAATCGGCTGCAAAGATGAGGTTGACGATGCTGACTCGCGATATTCGCTGTAGTGAACGCGCCAGAAAGAAATGCACATTTCATACGGATTACATTGAGCAGTCTGTTTTCTTTCATTTTGAAATGTTTGTTTAAAAGTAGACATTTCAATATAGATATATTTTTCAGGTCTGTGAGGCAAGTAGGCTACGTATACGCTGAGTTTCGGTTAATTTATGAGAGAGCTCCAGTTCACGCGCCGGCGCCTCTCTGCTATATTTACTTCTTATTTATTAAATCCAGGCAAATGGTTGATGAAACATGTATTAAAATTAAAATACAAATTAATGCAAAACGAAATTCACTTTAAAGAAAGGCTTTGTGCTTTCTGTTTGAAGTCTCTGCTCCGATCAATTAAAAAACTTCAAGTCACTGGAGGCTCGCCTGCAGGTCACAAATGGATGAGTGCAAGATCTGCAGATCTACAAAGTAAACGCGGAGAAAACAATCGTTCGTACTAAGGTAACATTAACCAGGCATCAGTGGTGACACACACACACTTGTCAGAAGCTTGTCTATGCGGGTTTGTTACACTTCAGTAGTAATTACTCACCTATCATACGTGCAATAATCCACTGTTTTCGTCCGGTAGAATAATATTGACGACCAGCGGCGACCCAAGCCATCCGACGCCTCTTTGTGATTTCAGACACCAAGTCTCCTTGTGTTTTTTCCAAGTAGGAAAATGGTGAAAACTAATATGATTTATGAGGCGCTTGCCCTGTCGATCGTGAGACTGATTACAGCAGTTCACAATACAGCAATACTGAACCATTTTCCTTAAAATAACCTAAATTAAACCTAATATTATCAAATGACCAACGTTACAATTTTACCTACTACAGTACATCTACTCCGTACCGCGATTCCCACAATGCATTGCGACGTGACGTAACGATCCCGAACTCTATAGCAGGGTTTCTCAAACTCGGTCCTGGAGGGCCACTGTCCTGCACAGTTTAGCTCCAACCCTGATCAAACACACCTACCTGTGAGTTTCTAGTGATCCTGAAGACATTGATTAGCTTGTTCAGGTGTGTTTGATCAGGGTTGGAGCTAAACTCTGCAGGACAGCGGCCCTCCAGAACCGAGTTTGAGAAACCCTGATCTATAGAGTATAAACAAACAATTCAAAACGAAAGAAAACAGACTGCTCAATGTAATCCATATGAAATGTGCATTTCTTTCTGGCGCGTTCACTACAGCGAATATCGCGAGGGGGAGGGAGGGGTAACACAATGCTAAATCATAAAACAGATGTATGTACAATAACATTACGATGTGCAGCAATCGATTTAAATAGTACATTGATTAGGTTTAATTAGTTAATTTAATTGAGGCCTATTATATGTTGATCCGACTATTTTAAGTGTGTATTTAAATGGTCCAGGGGCAGAACTTTTGCCAAGCGTGTCAGAGGTTCTGGGTTCTAATCCGCACTCATATACATATATATATACATATATATATATATATATATTTTTTTTTTTTTTTTTTTTTTTTATCAAAACCGATTATGTTTATCAGTGGTTGTATATCAGGCAGGGACACGTTTGTGTGCAATTTGTTTTGTAATTTCACCGGAACGAATAGAGAGTCTCTCCACAACGGATTGAAGCGCGCATCGATCTGCACTTCGGATTCTGACCGGAAATAGTAGACCATCCGGCAGGGTTTCCGTTGTCCGGTAATTGCCGGACATTGGCCGAAAAAAAAATGAAATGTCCGACAAAATTAAATCTCTCCGGTCAAATTGTCCGATTAAAATGACCTAATAATCCCGCCCCCCGAACACAATCTGAATTTGAGAATAAGCCTAAAATGTATAAAACAAAAATACACCGACCTTTGGCTATGTTTTAAAGGAACAGGCTCTACCGTTTGAAAGTTATTAAACAACATCGCATGCTGCATTTCAAATAAAGCGCACGCCTAAAACGGCTGTAATATAGACCTAAACAACGAATGAGTGAGACGTTTCAAATATGGCCTGGCCCAGGCAGACTAGCCGTAAAAGCTTTTTTCAGAGGCCAGACGCGACGGACGATGGTGAATCAGGAACGCCTGAAGCCTCAGATGTCCAGACAGCTCCACCACCACCGGAGAAAAAGCAGAATCGGATCAAGACGAAGCAGCGAAGTCGCCTTGCGGAGAACAAGGTTACGCGGCTTATGCGCATTGCAAGTTGTGGAGAGACACTAGCCGCGTTTCCATTAGGCTACCCTTCAAATTGCGCAAATTGAAATTGCGAATTAAAAATACGCACAATGGAAACACGTTAATTTCGCAAAAACGTTTTTATGCTCGCATGAGGTGGTTTTTCAGGCAATTCGAAAAAGGAATATTTCGCAAAACTGCAATGGAAACAGTTTTTGCGCATTTGCAGTCACCTGACTTAGAAGACGCGGTGTGTTTGAGGTCCATGTATAGCTACGCAAATAATAATCATTTTATATTATTTTATTATATTATAACATTTAATAAGCTATATTTAGAAGACGCTTTTATGCAAAAAAGGAACAAAGCTGAGTGTGGAGCGCGCACTGCATGGCACGGAGGCGCGGGCGCGAACACTTGCATTTTCCTATTAACAGTGGAAACAACTTAAAATACTCCATCATTTCTGGTCATACAGAAAATAATAATACATTATTCTCAACTACTTTTATTTGTGTAAACTCACAATAACAAGAAAACATTGTGCTTTTGTAAAATAAAATAAAACAATCAGACGCACTTTCATGATCTCCATAAACTGGAGCGCGAGAACTGAAACAAAATATAGCCTATGTAGGCTAAAGCTTGAAATGTCCACTTTAAAACGAACAAATTCGAATCGAAAGCTAATACCTTCTGATTATGTACCTAATCCGTATGAAAGGTGCATTTCTCTCTAAAAGCGCATCTGCTTAACAGCGGAGATGGAGATGTGATTTTAGCCGACACTTAGAAAACAATAGTTTATTAATAATATTAATGGCTCTTCTCATTCAGCACTGCGGGAAAAACATCAATTCCAGGTTCTAATTTGGCCTTTGAAAACCAGTAAAATCGACATGTTTTCCATATTAATTTGTGAATATTTTAAATGTTTAATAAAGGGGCAAAAAGTCATAAACAAAAATCAGAAAATGCGTCGGTATTTACTTTTTTGCGCAGCAGTTGGTGTAGCCAGTTCAAATTAAAATTTTGGTGTTCAACTTTGCGTTTTAAAAAGACAACAACCGTTCATTTTTCGTTTTTCAATTACGGGTTAAAAAAAGGAAAAACGAATGGACAAAAGTAGCCTACATGGATCGTTTGGACAGAATACGAGACAGAGTTCTTTATTAAATTCATAAAAGAAACAATAATTAGCCTATAGGAATACTGGATTCTAAATCTCAAATAAATGCCACAATCAAAACCTCGGGGCAGAAATGAGGGCAAAACACCCAGAAACTCCTTATGTGTCGTTCGCAGTACAAGGGTCTTTCCCTGCCATTAATGCTTGGATAACACGCCACGTCTCCTTCCATTAATCATAATAATAATAATAATAATGTCTAATGCGGTGGCTGTGATATTATATAAACCAACGTCCGTTGCCGTGATTTTTGAAATGACTTATCGTGAGAGAAAAAAGGACGTTTAGTCGCATATAACATCGGTTAATGGAAACGCCGTCATTTCGCAATAGTTTTTTATCGATATTTAGATAATAGCGCAAAACATTTGCGCAAATCTGTATGGAAATGCGGCTATTTACACCGCGAGATATTCAGATATTTTATGTGGGGAAAGGGGATTGTTTTGTTAAACTATGAATGTGAAACCATAGTAAAAACAATTGGCGTTGATTGACGCCAATCGGACGTTCATGTTTTTTTTTCCGTCTATTTGAAAGTTAGGCTAATAAACATGTTGCATTCTACACGGCCTGATTATGTCATTTTTTTAAGTTACATAGCCTGCCTCCAGTTTTCCTCAACTTGACTAATTAAGAGGCAATATTTGACCGGCATATCATCAAAATGTCCGGAAAACGAAATCTCTGCCGGTCACTTTGACCGGCACCATTTTTTTCAAGCGGAAACTCTGCCATCCGGGTATCTTTGGAACACTCATTTCAACATACTACGATTTGGGATGTTCTAATTCTATTTTCGAATACTATTTAGGATGGATAGTATGCGAATTGGGACGCACCATAACACTTCGTCCTTCGGATGAGACGTAAACCGAGGTCCTTACTCTCTGTGGTCATTAAAAATCCCATGGCATTTCTCATAAAGAGTAGGGGTGTAACCCCGGTGTCCTGGACACATTCCAGCCACTGGCCCTTAACAATCATGGCCTCCTAATAATCCCCTTACATTGAATTGGCTCTATCAGTCTCTCTCCTCTCTCCACCTATAGCTGGTGTGTGGTGAGCGCACTGGTGCCGTTGTACTGTGGCTGCCGTCGCATCATCCAAGTGGGTGCTGCACACTGGTGGTGGTTGAGGAGAGATCCCCTGATATGATTGTAAAGCGCTTTGGGTGTACAGTAGTACATTTGAAAGCACTATATAAATGCCTCATTCTATTCTATTCTATTCTACTTGAACTTGACGCACAACGTAATGACGGCAATTGACGCCTTGCGCAGTTCAAACAAACAGGGCTGGGCAGTGGGCAACCGCGTTCGTTGTGCGTCATTACGGCCGTCTGCCGGAAGCTAGTTATTTTTAGTCAATAAAGTTTTAAATATGGATATTTTTCCGACACGAACGCATCGCTTCACTTCAGAAGGCCTTTATTAACCCCCCGGAGCCGCGTCGAGCACTTTAATCATGAATAGATGCGCTTTAATGGACTTCCAAAGTCAAACAGCCATTCACTCTCATTATCAAGCTTGGAAGACCCAGGACATTTTTTAAATATAACTCCGATTGTATTCGTCTGAAAGAATAATGTCATATACACCTAGGATGGCTTCAGAGTGAGTAAATCATGGGCTAATTTTCATTTTTGGGTGAACTATCCCTTTAAGTGCGGTGTGAAAATCCCTTTTAAATGGACGGTAGTGTCTCCTAACAGTGCTCTGCTCAGACCGCAGTGAAGGAAAGTGAGAGGATCTTTACTGAGCTGATCCACTCGATTGAGAAAAGCCGCTCTGAAGTGACACAGCTGATAAACGATCAGGAAAAAGCTGCCGTGAGTCGAGCTGAAGAATTCTTGAAGCATCTACAGCAGAAGATCACTGATCTGAGGAAGAGAGAAGCCGAGCTAGAGCAGGTTTCACATTCAGAGGACATCCAGTTCCTCCAGGTAACAAGAGCTCTGATCTTTTGCTTGATTTAAAATTGTAATATCAGGAATTCTGTCAAGTGATGCCACATGATCTCATTCTGTTATCATCTCACTGATTGGCAACTGTGGTGAAGTAATCACAGGGAATGTCAGGCGTTTACATTTTTAAAGAAGTTTATTAATAAAATATATAAAGAAAGAAAAGGGTGCATTGAGATATATGGCCCATCAGCATTAACATGTTCAGCTATTGTTATATGTGAGTCTGGAGGCTCAATTTAGTGAGCATGACCTTTTCCACTTTTCATGTGAAAACGTTCTGTTGTTTGTGTGTCTGTAGATTTTCCAGTCTCTCTCTGTCCCGCTTTTGGACTCACCCAACATCTCTGTTAGTTCTCTCCTTTCCTTTGATAATGTACAAAAATCTGTCTCTCATCTGAGAAAGAAACTTGAGGATTTCTGCCAGGAGGAGATAACAATGATATCTGGTAGAGGTAAAGTACTGGATGATGTATTCACTCTCAGAAATAGGTCAATGTGCAAATACAAAGGTGAAATTACAAGGTTAATTATATAAGACATATACTTTCTCTTAAACATGGATTAGACATCAATCAGTGAGTGTTTACTTTACATGTATATTTTGACACCAATGGTCTCTATGATCTACGTAGGCTTACGATGCCTTTAGAAAATGCACACAAAATTATTATTAAAAAAACTAACATCACAAGAAAAGTGATTGCATGAAACAAATTTAGTTATCAAAATGTAGAGACATGCACAATGAATAAGCTGCCATAACATTCGTATTTCATATGTTTACAGGATATTGCTTGTTGTTGGTATATTAAGGATAATTAGTCATAAGAATGTGATTGTTGTGACAAAAACGCAATATGTAAAAACACAATGCAATTTATATAAAATTCATGTCGATTATTTTTTAATGCGCACTAATGTCTGTTTACTGTTTTTCATAGTGAACTGCATCCAGATCTTCCCCTTTCCTGAACCTAAGACCAGGGAAGAGTTCCTCCAGTGTAAGTCAATATGAAAATATACAAACACAGAAAGATAGATATACCAGTGCCTCAAAAAATGTCTGTTCTGAAAAGCTCTTGGACAAGGACTGAATATAAAAATTAAATGCAATTAACCATATAGTAATCATCATATGGAGGCCAAAAAAGAGGAGAGAAAAACTTCCATATCTTTCTTTGATGACCAATCAAACAGTCTTTTACTCCAGATTTTTTTTTTTGCAACTGGTAAATCACAGTTCCGTTTCGAAAGGGACTCGCCCTGCGTCCCCTAGAGGGCGCTATGGGGAATTCCTCTGGCATGACCGGTGTCTGAAGCATGAGTCTAAACACGACATTCTGCTGTTGTTGATGCATTTACAGAGTATCAGACTCATATAATTAGCATATTATTGAGGAAATTAATGGGAACATTTACCACTGTCATTTTTGTTTTTTAAAGACATTTCTGTATAACTGGTCCTCAATTATTTTTTATTTTTTTTAACAGATGGCCTATTATTTATACATTACAACTTATAGCAACTGTGGCAAATAACACACACACATTCAATCTGATATCATCAATATCGGTGAAACACAATGGTGTCAACCTTTTTCCTAAAGCATCCTATTTTTCTACCTTTAGATCACAGTCACTTTACTCTGGATCCAAACACAGTGAACAAAAAACTCTGGCTGTCTGAGGGGAACAGAAAGGCTACTTACACTAAGATATTCAAGCAGTATCCTGATCATCCAGACAGATTTGATCATTGTGAGCAGGTTTTGTGTACAGAGAGTGTGTGTGGACGCTGTTACTGGGAGGTTGAGTGGAGCAGGAGTGTGGGTATATCAGTGGCCTATAAGAGCATTAGCAGGAAAGGAACAGCTGATGAATGTTTGTTTGGATGCAATGGTCAGTCCTGGAAACTGTCCTGTACTCCCTGGAGTTGTTCATTCTTGCACAATAACAAAGAGACCAAACTGCCTCAGGTGTCCAGCTCCTGTATAGGAGTGTATGTGGATCACAGTGCAGGAACTCTGTCCTTCTACAGTGTCTCTGACCAAATGACCCTCATTCACAGAGAACAGACCACATTCACTGAGCCTCTCTATCCTGGGTTCAGGGTTATTAATAGATCAGTGAAACTGTGTGATCTACAAATATCAAGGGTGTAAAAGATTTGGAGATATCGTAGTTGGGTTAAAGCACAGGTACTTTGTTTTACTCAAAAGTCAAAGCATCTAACCAAAAATTGTAGGAAAAAGGTAGGCCTATCTACATTTAATTAAACTTCTAAGCCTATTAAATACCCGTTAGTCACTTTATATTCACTTTTCGAATATTTTCAACAGTGATTTGAATGGTTGTGTTAAAGTTTCTGTCCTAATAAGAAGAATACTAATATAAGAATTCAAAATTCTTTTGAGTTCAAAATTAGAATATAATCATTACTCGTTTTTGTGTAAATTTAGGGTTGTGATGTGTAATTTTTTATTTTTTTTATTGTGATGTGTGAATATATACAACAATTACAATATTTTTTATGTTGTACCAACTCAGTTTTAGTCAGTGGTTGAGTGGATTTCCTTTTCTTGCAGGATTAACATTTATATGCTTTTGAAAACTAAATGTCCGCAACACTTCAGCCAAAGTCAGTGTGTCTGAATATAACAAAAGGGGAATCTAGACAGCAGCATAAATATATAACCTCATGACTTCAGTAACAAGGTGAATTAATCAAGAAATCCAGATTTGCTTTTACCTATAACAGAAGGATTTGCTGAATTATACATGTGAAGAACCAATCATATTGTAGAAAAATTATGAAATGCCGGGCTCCTATTCTATAAAAACTGTTGTACTCTTTTTGTCATGAGAATTCTCTGTGATTGGTCAAAGATCCTCCCGGAGATGATTAAAGCATATTCAAAGGCATTGTCTGGAGTCTGTCTGGTTAGTGAAACACTAAAGATCTTATTCCCAAAGGATAGTGTTAATAAGGGGCGAGATGTCGTCCGACTCAGTGGGTCTGTTAGATATACAGTACGGGGTTACCGATGCGGTCAGGTAGATACAATTCTCAAGCATCTTACGCGGTCTTATGCTAGTATTTCTACTCTTAGACATCTTGGTTTTCCAATGTGGTCAGAGCTTTTGCTATATGTCCCGTGTTACACCGTTTCATTACCAGCCACCAGATGAAGGCATTACTTGCTATCTAAACGCCAGACAATATCTTTCCAATATGAGAACAAAGTTAGACAGAAAGACTAGAGAGAGAGAGAGAGAGAGAGAGAGAGAGAGAGAGAGAGAGAGAGAGAGAGAGAGAGAGAGACATTACATTGTAGATAGATATTAAGTGAAATAGTAAAACTAACAGACCTTTAAAAATAAGTAAAAAGCCTGATGGCAAAGATCTCAGTTTATTACTGAATATGTTTAAGCAATTTACATGAAACTATATATGCTACACTGTCAATATAGTGTGATCATAGCTGAAAGGCTTTGTTAGGAACAACGAAGTGCCTAGATTTGATCAAATGTCCTTTTATTAAGGGCACATTTACATGTTAAACAAATTCATCCATCATTCTGTTAGAAGATATAGACCCTGACATGGAAACAAACATAACGTTCTGTAGAATATTGCATATTTTTGTCTAAATGGAAAATCTTTGACTGATCAGAATTCAGGATTGGAAAAATCTGTATTATAATTTGAAATAATATGTATTCTTAGAGCATCTGAGTGGTTATTGATTTTTAGTCCACTTTTTGGCTGGTTTCAACACATTTAATAAATCTGACAAATCAGATTCAACCTACAAAAATATGTTTATTTGTCATTATACTGTACAATATTTTGAAAGAAAAAAATAGGTCGAAATCTCCACCTTCATATCATCACATAAACACTGACTGATTCATCAGCAGTTACTGGAATAAAGACATGAGCATGAAGATATACAACAGCAGTGATTACTACCAACAAAGCATGATGGCAGATCAACAAGACAGAGACATTTATATATGCATGTTCTTTATGTGGAGAAAACTAATGAAAAACAGAAACTTTTATAAAGTGCATATAATATTACAGTCTTGTCTTTGGTCCACACTACAATTGATACATCACATCTATAGAGCCACTACTACACAAACACTTAAAAAAAACGTTCCCTATCAAGGCTACGGAACTCGACATTACGGATGTCGTATATGGGAACTCCTCTCATCCTTCACTTCCGCTGAAAACTTATAGGCTAACGCCAGCAGAGCTGGCCAATTGACGCAAAATATGCAAATACTGAAACACCGTTGCAGTTATAATGCAAGTGCAGCGTCAATTCCCTTCAGAATCTCTCTCTTCACGCTTAAATTGTGTGCTAGAAAGCTGATACTACAACTTCTGGATTTATATTCGCCGTCGTTGAAGTTGCGCCGGAGATACTCGCACTGTCTCCTGCATCCGATGGCAACTACTTGCAACCTATGCTCGGGCCCCATCGCCCCCACCGACACGCACCTGTTCTGCATCGCGTGCTTGGGGCTGGCCCATGCTGAGTCAGCCCTCAGGGACGGAGGGTCCTGCGACCTCTGCGCAGATTTATCCCTTCGAGCCCTCAGAGCCAGGAGGGAGGAAGCTCGCGCAGCAGCGGGGATTGGGCCTACCGCCGCCTCTGAGCCGCTGGTAGCCCCCCCCAACCGCAGAGTCGAGGTTCGCTCCCCGGTGAGCTTCCCCGACCCCACCTTTCACCCCCCTCGCGACGTCGCTGACTTCGTTTCCTTCGGGGTGAGTGAGGGGGACAACTCCATGTGGCTGTCGGCCTCCGAGAACGACTGGGGTGCAGAGCAGGTGCTCCAGGCAATAATAATAATAATTCGTTACATTTATATAGCGCTTTTTCTGAGACCTCAAAGCGCTTTACATAGATGGGGGAATCTCCTCAACCACCACCAATGTGCAGCATCCACTTGGATGATGCGACGGCAGCCATATTGCGCCAGAACGCCCACCACACACCAGCTTACTGGTGGAGAGGAGACAGTGATGAAGCCAATCAGTATATGGGGATGATTAGGAGGCCATGATGGACAGAGGCCAAGGGGCAAATTTGGCCAGTATGCCGGGGTTACACCCCTACTCTTTTTCGAAGGACATCCTGGGATTTTTAATGACCACAGAGAGTCAGGACCTCGGTTTAACGTCTCATCCGAAGGACGGTGCTCTTTTTGGCAGTATAGTGTCCCCGTCACTATACTGGGGCATTAGGACCCACACAGACCACAGGTTGAGCACCCCCTGCTGGCCTCACTAACACCTCTTCCAGCAGCAACCTGGTTTTCTCAGGAGGTCTCCCATCCAGGTACTAACCAGGCTCAGCCCTGCTTAGCTTCAGTGGGCAACCAGTCTTGGGCTACAGGGTGATATGGCTGCTGGCTAAGGCTAAGCCTCTATTGACGCTGACGCCATCCGGGATCTCCGTTCGGCCACGGACCTTGCGCTCCTGGCCACGAAGCGCTCGGCCCAGGCGATCGGCCGTTCTATGGGTTTCCTCGTGGTCCTCCACAGGCATCTGTGGCTCACCCTGTCGGACGTGCAAGAAGCCGACAGGAAGACGCTCCTGAATGCGCCCATTTCCCCTGCAGGCCTGTTCGGAGACGCCATGGAGAAAGTAACCGAGCGTTACTCCGAGACGCAGAAAAAGGCCAAGGCTATGAGCCACGTCATTCCTCGGAGGGCGCCGCCGCCGCAGCCGCAGCCGCGCTCTCGTTCGTCCTCAGCCTCAGGCCGCCAACCCCAGGCTGCGGCCAGAAGACAGGCAGTGCCCCGCTCGGGACAGGATGCCCGTAAAGGCCGCAGTGGTCAGTGGCCAGGGGCGGGTAACAAGAGGACGCAGAGGAGCCCGCGCAGAAAGCCCACCGCGTCCCCTGCCAGGCCCAAGCAGTCGTCCTGACCGCTCGGGCAAGAGGAGGAAAAAGCGCCAGGCCGGCCCCGCGTCCAAGCGGCACGCTCTAGTGCACTTAGTCCCTCAGAGTTCTGTGAGTGACGCGTGCAGTTGTTCTGTGAATGTAAATGTTGTGAATGTTGTTTCAAAAATAAAGCAAATCACTACTTCACAAACAGAGCTTTTTTCTCCTCTTGCACCACACACTGTGTAACCCGCCCTGCCCTCGAGCAGCGCAGAGTCACGGTCAATAACTATCCCCAGCACTCACATAGCGGCCATGACCGCAGGTTTAGATCAGCCCACGCTCAGTCGTTTTCAGGCAGCGTGGGAAGCTATTCCGGGCATTTCGCCGTGGGTGTTGAATATAATTCGGCGCGGGTACACACTTCAGTTCAAACGCAGACCACCCCGCTTCCGCGGCGTAATTCAGTCATTAACTTTGCCCCAAAACGCTCATGTGCTGAGGCAGGAAGTGTGCAGCTTGCTCGAGAAGAAGGCTATAGAACCAGTTCCCCCGAGCGAGCGGGACAGCGGGTTCTACAGCCGCTACTTCGTTGTGCCGAAGAAGGGAGGGGCTCTCCGCCCCATTCTGGATCTGAGACCTGTCAACAGAGCGCTTCACAAGCGCACCTTCAGGATGACAACACTGAAGCAAATCCTGGCGCAAATTCGCCCCGGGGATTGGTTCGCTTCAGTGGATTTAAAGGACGCTTACTTTCATATTCAGATAGTGAAGCGTCACAGACGATTCCTGAGGTTTGCGTTCGAGGATTCTGCGTACCAATATACGGTGCTTCCGTTTGGACTGGCCCTAGCCCCCCGAACGTTTTCAAAATGCGTAGACGCGGTACTTTCACCCCTCAGATCGAGCGGAATGCGCGTCTTGAACTATCTGGACGACTGGCTAGTTCTCGCTCAGTCGAGAGAAACGCTGGTCAGCCACGTGAATGCCCTCCTTCGACACTTGGAGATGCTCGGTTTGAGGGTGAACGTCCAAAAAAGTGTGCTCACACCGAGCCAGAAGACAACATTCTTGGGAGTTTGCTTGGATTCGGTGAAAATGAGAGCGCGCCTCTCCCCCGAGCGAGCGGAGGCTCTGAGTTCTTTTCTCGGTCTCTTCAGACCTGGCAGGCTCGTCCCACTGAAAGAGTTTCAGAGGCTACTGGGACGGATGGCAGCGGCTTCTTCGGTGTGTCATCTGGGGCTGCTGCATATGAGACCGCTTCAACTCTTGCTGAAAGCGCGCGTTCCCCCGAGTGCGTGGTATTCTGGCCACAGGCGCGTTATGGTCACCAGCGGATGCGCCCGCGCCCTGGCCCCGTGGAGGAACCCAGATCTCTTCAGCTCAGGTGTCCCTATGGGCTTAGTGATGCGGCGAGTGGAGGTCCTGACGGACGCTTCATCCACCGGATGGGGAGCGGTCTGCTTGGGCAAGCCCGCCTCGGGTCGGTGGTCAGAGAAGCAGATGGAGTGGCACATAAATCGCTTGGAACTAGAAGCGGTCTCTCTAGCTCTAAAAACCTTCCGGTCTCAGCTGGAGCAGCGGCATGTGTTGATTCGGACCGACAACACTTCCGTGGTCTCGTACATAAATCGCAAAGGCGGTGTACATTCCAAAGCCCTATTCAGGCAGGCGGAATCCCTTCTGCTATGGGCGGACCGGTTTTTCCTCTCGGTGAGAGCGGCGCACATCAGAATCAGAATCAGAATCAGAAAGAGCTTTATTGCCAAGTATGCTTGCGCATACGAGGAATTTGTCTTGGTGACAGTAGCTTCCAGTACACATACAATATAAAGTGACAAGACAAGTGACAAGTAACATAGGTATAAATAAAAAATAGAAAAAATAAAAATAAAATAAAAATAAAAGATTATAAATTATAAATATATATAAAGTTATAAGGTGCTATAATGAAATGTCTGAGGGAAGTATTGCACATGTTTGTTCCACAGTAGGGGAACATTTAAGTGTTCATGAGGTAGATGGCCTGGGGAAAGAAACTTTTCCTGTGTCTGGTTGTTTTTGTGCTCGGTGCTCTGTAGCGTCGACCAGACGGTAACAGTTCAAACAGAAAGTGTGCTGGGTGTGACGGGTCCAGAGTGATTTTGCGAGCCCTTTTACTCACTCTGGATGAGTGCAGTACTTTGAGTGTGGGAAGGGTAGTGCCAGTGATTCGCTCAGCAGTCCGAACTATCCGCTGTAGTCTACGGAGGTCGGTTTTGGTAGCAGAGCCGAACCAGACGGTGATGGAAGTGCAGAGGATGGACTGGATGACAGCTGAGTAGAACTGTACGAGCAGCTCCTGTGGCAGGTTGAATTTCCTCAGCTGACGCAGGAAGTACAGTCTCTGTTGGGCTTTCTTCACAATAGAGTCTATGTGAGTGTCCCACTTCAGATCCTGAGAGATGGTGGTGCCCAGGAACCTGAATGACTCTACTGCAGTCACAGTGCTGTCCATGATGGTGAGTGAAGGGAGTGCAGGGGGGTTTCTCCTGAAGTCCACGATCATCTCCACTGTTTTGAGCGTGTTCAGCTCCAGGTTGTTATAACTGCACCAAAGAGCCAGCTGCTCCACCTCCTGTCTGTACGCAGACTCGTCACCGTTCCGGATGAGTCCGATAACAGTAGTGTCGTCCGCAAACTTCAGGAGCTTGACAGAGTTGTCTTTAGAGGTGCAGTCATTTGTGTACAGGGAGAAGAGCAGTGGTGAGAGAACACATCCCTGTGGAGCACCGGTGCTGATGGTGCGGCTGTCGGACGTGATTTTGCCCATTCTGACTAGCTGTTGTCTGTCTGTCAGAAAGCTGGTGATCCATTGACAGATGGAGCTAGGGACAGAGAGCTGGGTCAGTTTGGTCTGGAGCAGTGATGGGACGATGGTGTTGAAGGCAGAACTAAAGTCCACGAACAGAATCCTTGCATAGGTCCCTGGTTTGTCCAGATGTTGTAGGGTGTAATGCAGTCCCATATTGACCACATCATCCACAGACCGGTTTGCTCTGTAGGCAAACTGCAGGGGGTCCAGCAAGGGTCCAGTGATGTCCTTCAGATATGCTAACACCAGTCTTTCGAATGACTTCATGGCCACAGATGTTAAGGCAACAGGTCTGTAGTCATTGAGTCCTGTGATCTTTGGTTTCTTCGGGATTGGGATGATGGTGGAGCGTTTAAAGCAGAAAGGGACTTTGCACTGCTCCAGTGATCTGTTGAAGATCAGTGAGAAGATAGAGGCCAGCTGGTCAGCGCAGGTTTTCAGACAGGCTGGTGAAACACCGTCTGGGCCTGGTGCTTTCCTTCTCTTCTGTTTCCTGAAGATCTGACGCACATTATCCTCACTGATCTGAAGTGCAGGGGGGGAGGGGAGGGGGATGGCTGGAGGTGTTGATGGCTGTGTAGAGAGATGGTCAGGGCGGGTATGGGGTGTCTGATCGGGGGTCTCAAATCTACAGTAAAAGACATTCAGCTCGTTCGCAAGATGCTTGTTGCTGTCGATGCTGGGGGATGGTGTCTTGTAGTTGGTAATGTCTTTCAGGCCTTTCCACACTGATGCAGGGTCGTTGGAGGAAAACTGGTTTTCCAGCTTTTTGGCATAGCTCTTCTTAGCCACTTCAATCTCCTTTGTCAATGTGTTCCTGGCCTGATTATACAAGATCCTATCCCCACTCCTGTAGGCATCTTCTTTGACCTGACGAAGCTGTCTGAGTTTTGGTGTGAACCATGGTTTATCATTGTTGAATGATAAGTAAGTCCTGGTAGGGATGCATAAATCCTCACAGAAACTGATGTATGATGTTACAGTCTCTGTGAGCTCGTCCAGATCGCTGGCAGCAGCTTCAAAAACACTCCAGTCAGTGCATTCAAAACAGGCTTGTAAGACCTGCTCTGTGTCGTTGCATCCCCGGTGTTCTAAATCGCGGGGCGGATATGCTCTCGAGAAGCGGGATTCCCCAAGGGGAGTGGAGGCTTCACCCCGGGACGGTTCAGCTGATATGGAATCGTTTCGGCAGGGCGGAGGTCGACCTCTTTGCAACGAGCGAGAACGCGCACTGTCAGATGTTCTTCTCGCTGTCCCGTTCCCCCCGGGAGGTGGACGCGCTGACTGCGCGATGGCCGAGAGTCTGTCTCTATGCCTTTCCTCCGGTGAAAATTTTGCCCATGGTGTTGTGCAAAATCAGGGAGGAGAAGGCGGCGGTGACTCTGGTAGCCCCGAACTGGCCGAATCAGCCCTGGTTCGCGGATTTGGTAGAGTTACTAGCAGGGCAGCCATGGGAGATTCCGCTCAGGAAGGACCTTCTGTCTCAGGCGGGCGGAACGATCTGGCATCCCAGCCCCGCGCTGTGGAGCCTCCATGTGTGGCCGCTACAGGGTCGCTGAGCGGGCGGGACGAGCTGCACTCGCGAGTTTTGAATACCATCGCGGAGGCGCGAGCTCCGTCCACCAGGCGCCTGTATGCTCTGAAGTGGGGTGTGTTCTCTAAATGGTGTCAGGATGTCGGTATAGACCCAGCGGACTGTTCTGTGTCGGATATTCTACGCTTCCTTCAGTATAGGATGGATGAAGGGAGCCTACCATCCACTCTGAAGGTTTATGTGGCCGCTATTGCCGCGTTTCACCCAAGGGGCAACATTCTGATCTGAAAAATGAAGCCTACCCGGAAGTGCGAAAAACTGCAATACATCGAAAATCCGCTAGGGGAAGGTCCCAAAAGGGAGCAAATGTCCATAGCCCCCATGTTAAAATGTCCGTTTTCACAGCATAAAATCATGTTTTTACAGGTTGGTCCCATGGACTTTTATTGGATTTTTCGATAGGTTCCGAGTGCCTGACAACGGCGAGGGTAGTGAATTTTTTTCTAACTCGTTAGTTTAGATAGTATTTAGATATAAAATGTATGACAATAAGGGCGTGGTTAACTTTGATTGACAGCTTGATTGACAGCTAAAAGGCAGAATGACAACATAAGAAGCGCCATTTTTTAATACAGTTGACATATAATACTACTGTTTCTGTATCATGAAATGTAGTTTTAAGAGTTTTTCAGGCGAGAATGTAGTTGTTTAAAGCTCAAATCTGTGGTTTATTTATAAAGATTTATGAAAATTGTATCCAGTTGTGAGATCCAGCGATGACCGGGCGCTCGGCGCGATGTACCCCGCCTGGAGCAGCCTTTCATCGGCTAGACGTTTTGAGGTTTGCCGCTGACTCTGGCGTCTCTGTAGTGGTTAAACATGAGATATAATTCGTCTTGTCTATATCTAAGGGGCGATTTTTGGTCTCGTGGGCAATCGTTTTGGCTGAGGGGAAGTTTCATAACTTTATAAGCTATATTTAACTTGTACCGTTGTATGGTTAGACTAGATCGAGCGCATGACTTTTTATGTTTGACTGAATTGTTTGCTTTACTGTATTTGTATAGCTTATTGTAACTTTACCTTTTACTTATACTTTTATAATAGCTAATATTGATAAAACTGAAATTTAACAAAAAGAGACTGGGTTGAGTTTTGTCATTTTAAATTTTAATACAACGAAGATGATCTGTAATGTTGTTTACAGCAACATCTGTTATATTATATTTAAAACGAAAAGAGGCAGGTTTGTGTTTTATATTTCGTTTTGTTATAAATAGGCAAACGTTATGTGCAGTGAATATAATCAATACGCATCGCCTGAACCACATTTGTGTGGCTATAATGTTTAAGATTTCTTTAAATGAAAACGAAAAGAGTTAGTATGGTGTTTTATAACATATTTCGTTGCCTAAAATATACACAGAGATAACCGGAGTAGCAGAGCGAGCTGAGTGACGCGCGCTGCGTCAGAAGGTGGGCGGGGTTAGGGTTTCCCAAGATTTTCCAAGATGGCGCCGCCCATACCCCCCATAAACGGCTTCAAACCCGTTCTTCAGAAAGTCTATGGGTGACGTCACAGACGCTTTGTCCATATTTTTTACAGTCTATGGTTTCACCCCCCTGTTGACGGACAGTCTATCGGTAGACATACGTCGGTGACACGGTTCCTCAAGGGAGCTAGGAGATTGTGCCCTGCACGGCCGCCTTCTGTGCCGCCGTGGGATTTAGCTTTGGTCTTGGAGGCTTTGTCACGACCGCCTTTCGAGCCCCTAGCCTCGATTGCCATTAAGGAGCTATCGGTTAAAACGGCTCTGCTTCTCGCTCTCGCCTCGGCGAAGCGGGTTGGGGATTTACAGGCTTTCTCAGTAAGTGAAGATTGTATTCGCTTTGGACCGGGAAACTGTAATGTTACTCTCAGACCGAGGCCGGGTTACGTTCCTAAGTCGCTCAATACCCCGTTCAGAGTGCAGATCGTCTCTCTGCCTGCCCTGTCCGCTGAGCCATCAACCTCTCAGGGTTCGGATGCTCAGAGTGCTATTTGCCCAGTCAGAGCGCTCCGAGAATACATTTCTCGCTCGGCAGCGTTTCGACAATCGGACCAGCTGTTTGTGTGCTTTGGTGGATGCAACAAGGGACGGGGGGTCTCAAAACAGAGGCTTGCTCACTGGATCGTGGACGCTATTGTTTTGGCTTATGATTGCCTGGGACAGGAATGTCCCCTGAACATCAAGGCCCATTCGACTAGGGCGATTGCCTCCTCGTGGGCTTGGACTAAGGGTATGTCTATTCAGGATTTATGTCTTGCGGCTAGCTGGTCTTCTCAGAACACGTTTGCCAGATTTTACAAGTTGGATTTGCCCTCTGTAGCGTCTCGAGTGCTTTCGGTGAGTTGATCGCTTACACAGCATTAAGAGAGCTGCTCTGCGCTTTGCTCATGAGTTGTTCTGTGTGCTATTTGTGTGTTGTACTATTGTCACCGCTATGCGTTGGCTTTCTCTGTTGTTGTTGCCCTGTTGGTCTACAGTGCAACCTTCCCCCAGTTATACTGCTCGGGATATGCAAATTCCAGTAGTGTTTGTGAGACTTGTGATTGGTCCCTTTGGACCTATCGGAGGTTAGAGGTTCGCTATTTGTCAATCTCGGCCTATCAGGCGCTTACATTCTGGGGGCGAGGTTTGTATTGGGTCTATTCAGTAGTTTGCTGCCACGGCGGGATTCTATACAGTTCCCATATACGACATCCGTAATGTCGAGTTCCGTAGCCTTGATAGGGAACGTCTCCGGTTACTTTCGTAACCTCGGTTCCCTGAAAGGCAAGGAACGAGACATTACGCTCGCCGCCGTGTTCGCTATTTATTTAGCGTTGTTCGATTCTGAAGGGAATTGACGCTGCACTTGCATTATAACTGCAACGGTGTTTCAGTATTTGCATATTTTGCGTCAATTGGCCAGCTCTGCTGGCGTTAGCCTATAAGATTTCAGCGAAAGTGAAGGATGAGAGGAGTTCCCATATACGACATCCGTAATGTCTCGTTCCTTGCCTTTCAGGGAACCGAGGTTACGAAAGTAACCGGAGACGATTTCCTTCATGTCAAATTCTAGAGAGTTAATCTATAAAAGAAGTATATCGTTACACTTAAGAGGCTCTGAGAATTAAAAATAACTATAATGGGGCCTTGGCCTCAGGTGAAGAAATCCTTGGATATGGCCTCTACGAAGTTCGGGGCAGACATTAAGATACCAATGGTGCAGAGAATGGTGAACAGGGAAAAGGCCATTAGACAAAGACGGTCAATGACAGATGCTGCAAACTTCCACTCATTACACAAAGTCTCTTCCTCGTCTTGGTCCCGGAAACGTTTGGCAATGTACCGAACCTCATCCAAGATTTTGGAGAGTTCAGTTTCGCTCGGACCGCTGCTAACAGAAGACGCCTGAGCTCCAGGGAGAAGCACATCTTCCTCTCCTGAGGCGACGAGTCGACTGCAGATCACCCCTGAATCCGGTGAAGTGGCGTAGTGAAGAGTGTCCATCCCGCGGAAGCCGATGTACAGCAGGTTTCCATTGGTGGACTGTGTGGCTCCAGTGCTGATGTTCAGATCCACGCTAGAGACGCTGCTGCGCGGATGCATATTGTGACAAGCTGAGCGAACTCTGTCCTCGCCAGGCCTCTTCATCCGCAGGAACCACGCGCACCAGTTCAACAGCACCACACGGGTCTAACAGGGAAAATTACTATTAAATACAGGGTTCGTATGGTCATGGAAAACCTGGAAAAGTCATGGAATTTTAAAATGGCTATGATTTTACGGTCCATGTACGTTGAGTTTATTCGGTTTTGATTTAAAATTGAAATTTGAGATATGAGAAAACGGTTCATTTATTCGTTTTCCCCCAAAAATTTTAAAACGAGAATTCGGCTTGATTTTAGATTTTTAGATTCAGGACAGGAGTAGAAAATGCATAAACGGCTTGAATATTCGATTTCCACATTGGGGCGGGGCTGAAACGCCCCTTTCCGCTGATTGGTCGACCAAATATCAACCCGTGCCGCTTTAGTTATTCCATAGTTCTGTGCAACAAAATAATAATCCAACAACCGGACTAATAAAGAATGCTTTGACACAAATCGCACTAGGCAGGGCCTAGAAAAGGGGTTTCTTCCCTATAGGCATGGGTTCGACAACCTATGTGGCAGAAAAATATTAGCTGATTATTTCAGAAATATTAATTATAGGTTATCTCGCATCTGAATTCTCGTTTTTTTATTATTATTATTTTTTAAATGAAAAACTAATAAATAAGTCATTTTCTTATTTTCTACTTTCAATTTTAAATCGAAAAATGAATGAACGTACATGGACCTTTTACGGTGTCTTCTTTCTCTCTCGCTTTCTCTCTCTTATGAGACGCAAATGGCTTCACATCAGAACATTGCATCTGCACTACAAATGATACAAGGCTTCCACTTGCGTTTCGGGACATTTGATGGAATTTGTTAATTGTGTTGCATCATCACAAAAGTTTATCATTTCCAAGTCTTTTTAAGTCTTGCCAGTTTAAACATTCAATCGATTTTAAACCATTCGGTATACTCGCATGCTCTCCGAGAGACGGTTTTCTTTCTGTGCGCAGTCACAATCAAAGAGTCATAATCAAAGCGCGTGCACATAAAGCTGCCTTGCAAACAGCCCGCGAGTACTAAATTGAGTTATTTTCACGGCTTATTGCGCTTAAACGGGTGAATGCACATAAAAATGCAGCAAAATGCCCGTCTTGGTGAGTATCCTCATAAAAAAAGTTGGTTATGTCTTAAGTGGTGTAAAAGGTGTAGTGGTATGTTGGATCCGTGCACTTAAAGTGACAGCAGCCTAATAAACCGGCTGCTGTCTGTCATTAATGTCAATCAAACAGCGAAAGACAAAGAGAAAACTGCTCTTGACTGAATAACTTTTGTAACTTTAATCTGTTTTTAATTTTTTACTTTAACTTGAATTTACACATTTTTTATTTACTGTGTAAACTATCCAGTGTTATTTTTCATTTGAATACTTTATTCGGTTACACTGTAGTTACATTGTACTTACTCAAATAAGTACGGAGTAATATTAAATAAATACATGTACTTATAGAGTTAGGGTTTGGTTTAGAGTTAATTTTTAGTTTACATGTATACATAGACTGTCATGGAACATTAGATCATGAATATTTGCCTCAAAAATCATGGGAATTTATTGGTAAAAATGTGCACGAACCCTATAATTAACACTGTTTTCCGAACACACACATGGAAGTAACCATAAGTCCACCAGATGAGTTTATATGGTAAATAAAAGCCAGCTCAAGAGTCTCACCCATTTTGGCATTTTTCCTCCATCAGGATCATGGTAGTGATACTGTAATACCCAGACTGTGGCTATCACAGACAGTCCAACAATAACCATGGTGGTGGCGAAATATTGAGCTAATCAGAGGATAGAGAGAATTATATTAACAAACAAAAGAAAACCTATTAAAGACAAAAACTAACGTTACATTTATTTGTATAGTGCTTTATATAATACAGATGTTTCATGGCAAAAACAAAAATGAACAGGAAAATAACGTGCAAAATTCATCAATTATGAAACGACTTCAATTGCAATTTAGTACATTTAAATTTTTAAATGTAATGTCAAATGTACAGAGTAAAAATTATAATCAAGTACTTAACGTGCGTTAGTACTGTATGTTAGCATGCCAAAATATCATTACAACATATTTTAAATGTATTTTAATAAGATATTAATTAGACATTATTACAAAGTGCACTTTTTAAAAATGTGTTAAGAAACAGTGATTAAAGTGTACTCAAGTACACTTAAGCGGCCTTTTATTTTATTAATATTAAATTATCTGCAAGTACAGTTTTTAAGATTTGAACTGGTTTAACTGAGTCATTCGAACCATTGTTTATAAGTGTTATACAGATATAGCTCCAAACTCAGTTTTACTCCTAAAAGAAAGTTCTCCTTTACAGTGATTTGTAAAGGCTTTGCACAGTGGTTAAACCAAGTAAATTATTATAAAGTATAAAGTTAAAACAACAACAAAACGATTTGATTACAAATCATCATTACAAATTGGACTTACCTATTAAGGGTACAGAGTCTGATGTCGCCGGCATTATCTCAGCTACCAGAAGCATGAAAACTGTCAATGAGAGCAGGACTGTGATCCCTGATAATATTAAAAAAATAAAAAATAAAAATAATAACATTACTCCCTCCAACACTGTGACAGTTTTCATATGCAATCACAACACTGAAGACAGATAAAGAGGAAGCTTGTGCTCAAAAGAGCTATTTTAATCATGACAACTCTCTGAATAGTTTTAGCATGTAATTAGATATTACGATTTTTAATGTATTTGGTCGACTAAATCTGCCACACATATGGACAAGTATGGTCTTGCTACTGCCAAAAGAGACAGTTTTAGCTGTGAACGTAAGATCTGCACGAATATGCATACGTGAATCCAGATCTAGGCAGGTGGAGCTGGGGAGGTGGAGGGTCTCAGAGGAGCTCTGATAGCACTGCAGGACCAGCTTACAGTGAACACTGAACCAGACTATTTAAATGTTGAGCAAGCTATCTCATTGGCTGCTGGATAAGCAGAGGCCAATCAGCTTGTGCCAGGCAGTAATGATGTCATTGCTTGCAGATTGCATGACTAAACAGCCTGTGCCATCTAGAGTTTCACTGAACTAGATACATGTATGTATATACATATGCATCTAATATATGAGTTTGAAACAGGTAGTGTACACTATAAGTCTATCTCTCTAAGATTTGTCTATAGAGTAACTGTCAAAAAAACAAAACAGACCCACTATGAGAAATGTTCAAATAGAGGAATTAACACTTTATAATAACTGCACGCTATTAATCATTAGTTAAGCATTAGTAAACAGTTAATTAATCATTTATAAAGCATTAATAGATATTAATAAGCAGTTTATAAATACGGCTATAAATGCTGTATTCTTGATTTATAAGCACATCTATAATGTGTTTAATAATTGTATTTTCATAATTTATTAATGCTCAGTTGATCATTTCTAAATGAAGTATTGCATTATTTACACACCAGTTATTTAGGTGTTGTCATTGATGCATGAGATCACTTAGAAATTGTAAGTAAATGTAGTAGATTCAGGGAGTTATAAAGCGTTTAGTAGTGGTCAGTGAACTATAGTGTGAGCTCATCTAAAGTGAGGACTAGTTATGCCTAGTAAAGCATTTATGAAGGAGATTTAAAGACTCAGATGTCTTCTAAACAGAAAAAGGAAACAAACACACACAGTAATACAGAACATAGAAATATTAACAGTCTTTAAATCTCCTTTGTAAATGCTTTACAAGGCATAACTAGTCCTCACTTTAGATGAGCTCACATTATAGTGAACTGGCCACTACTAAATGCTTTATAACTCCCTGAATTAACCCTGAATTACAGTAGAAATACATGTTAATAAAGCATTTATTAACACACTAAGTAACTATTACTATATGTCTGAATAATAAGATGTATGAATGTACATTTAATTAATTTATTAATTGATCTTAATCAATTAATTGATCTTATGAATCAATGACAACTCCTAAACAACTAGTGTGTAAATAATGCAATACTTCATTTAGAAATTATAAATTGATCATTAATAAAGTATGAAAATACAATTATTAAACACATTACAGAGATGCTTTTAAATCAAGAATACAGCATTTATAACTGTATTTATAAACTGCTTATTAATGCTTTATAAATGATGAATTAACTGTTTACTAATGCTTAACTAATGATTAATAGCGTGCAGTTATTATAAAGTGTTACCGAAATATGTGACAACTAGTCCCAAGTGTATTACTGTCAAGATTATCCAAGAGAATGCAAAAAAGCAGTCAGACTTAAATCATATTTTGGTTACTATAAAATATCCTAATAGTGCCCTAATCACAGTAGATAAGATAAAATAAGAAGAGCTATAAAAGATGAAACTTAAATGTACTGTATCAAACACAGTCGGCTAATTGCTGGTATTTAGAGTATTGATCTTGAGTAACTCTCAGAGCAAAGGCCAACGACTCACTCTGTGCAAAGTAATGCTGGCAGCTTCATCACACTAATACCATTTAGGAATGACAAAATTAAAATAATAAATTGTGTTCTGCCGTGATTTGAGGTTCAGTCTCTTCCAGAGCGCTCCCTCACTCACAGTGGCAGCATCCTCTGAAATAAATCCAGCCGGCCTGATAAATAGAGGCATTGGTCCTTCAGAGCTCTCCAACTGCATTAATCACCGAAGCCATCAATCTCACTACACGCCACTTACAGTAGCTTACAGGGATGTCCGCATAAATCGTGTGCCTGTGCCAAAGTGAATTTCATATGGTGTTGGTTTAAATGTGGATATTTCACTAAGTCAGCAAAAAAAGGAAGGTTAAGTCTGCCGATGTGAGAAATTAATTTAATGATTTTTAAAATGGCAAATGTGACATTTATGCAATTCGGTTTACAGCAGTATAAGAGTGAGGCTCCCATAATAAACCCCTTTAAAGGTGACGTGCATAATCTCTTTTAAAAGCTGCTTTTCCACCAAGGAGGAAATTGAAACCATATAGAACGAGCAATGTCTTGATGATTTCCCACATGGAGTGGAAGGTAGAAACTAGAAACTAGAGATGCGCCTGTATGAAAAATTTTGGCCAATACCGATATTTGAAAGCCGATAACCGATATATTAGCCGATAAATCTAAATCCAAATTTGTATATCATTTTTGAGAGCCTAATTACAAAAAACATAAATCTCACCATTACAAGCCATGTCTCAAACACACAATTATAATGTTCTTATTATAATTTTATGTAGACGATATGACAGACTTGCACTTTACGGTATTTTCCTTTTTTGAAGTGATTCCAATCATATTTCAAGCAATTCAAAACCATCATGGCGAACAGTGCGCATCTGAAGTGTCTCAGCTGAAGGAAATAATCCATTACTTATCGGCTTTAATATATCAGCCAAATTGTCTTATCGGGTCGATAACGGCCGATACCGATATGGTGGCCGATATATCGTACATCCCTAGTTTAAAAGTTTTTCCTTCCCAAAAATTCAAGGTAAGGATGTTTAGGAAAACATGAAATCTCAAACTAATTACTGACTTGTAAATGCACACCTGAATGAACACAATTCATGAACATCACATCTAATATTAACATTTTAAAATGACGACAGAGTGTGTATCTCACCGAGAGAGATCTTCTCTCCAGAGTCGGCAGGCAACAGGAAGACGAGCAGAGCCAGAGTAGAGATGAGCACACAGGGAATGAGCAGATTAAGACCGTAGTACAGCGTTCGTCTCCGCATCACCACTGTGAACGTCACGTCTGGGTACGGTTCCTTGCAGCAGTCGTAGAATTTCTCATTCCTTCGACCCGGAACCTCTGAGTTACAGATAATTGGTAACCTTATAAAATTTATGTTCTGTGCAATGACCATTCAAACCTGTTACTGTACATTCACATTGTTTCAGGGCTGTGATTGTCACAAGGTTTAAGGTCAGTGCACCAATGCTTAAAGGTCCCATTGCATGGATTATTTTTTAATTTTAGAATATTTCCTGGGGTGCCCTTATAATGTTAGTATGTTTTTTAGATCAAAAGTTGTTATAATTTAGCAATAAAAGGCATATTTCCTAGCATGATTTTAGCCTCTGATTTGAACGCTCTGTTTGAAGGGGCGTGGCTGCTGTGAGACTTCAGAGTAAACACCCACTGCTGTGATTGGCTGCTGTGAGACTTCAGAGTAAACGCCCACTGCTGTGATTGGCTGACATGCTTGCATATGAAATATCTAGCATTACATGTGGAAATCTCTCGAAAACTTTTACTATTACAGCTATTATACGTTTTTACTATTACAGCTATCGGGATTAACGAATCGTGAGAAGTTTTTTAAGTATTTAGATCTATTCCCATCACATTAAAGGTTGCAGTGATGAGAATTGAGCAGATGACAGCCTGTTGATTGCGTGAATGAAGATCTTATCATTGCAATGCAGTTTCTGCACTCTCACTAATGATTTCACCAATGCAAACATGAGGTAAGTACAGTAAGAGCCTCGTTGTGCAGCGTAACAGCGTCATTGATTTCATAACGAGTTTTGGCAAGTGTCCAGATAAACTCGTGCTGTGTGATTGACAGCTTGGGCGATTGGAAAAGGATTGTTCTTTGATCTCTTTCTCTACATATATTAATCACAGTTTAAGTACAATTATTTTCATCCTACTAAGAGAAACGACGTGAAGTTAATTGTTTAGTCACTGGCTTGATTTACTGATGCATAAACAGTATTGAACGATTTTGAGAGAAAGATTCTCTGTCTGAACTTGAACAATTACACATCAGAAATTCACATAACCCACTGGTTCTTCGGAGGATCGGATGAAGGAACTAAAAAAATACTTTTGTGTTCATTTGTACATCCGAACACTGAGCAACTGCCATGCTTCGCTCGTTTACAAGCCATGATGTCTCTCGAGGAAAAACCAATATCGCGCTCGCGTATATTCTCATATTCTCATGGGCGGGTCAAATTCTTTTTGCGGGCAAAGAAGAGAAATTACGACATAAAGGGAATATTTCTAGATTCGCCCGTCTGAGCTTTTTCATTTTCTCAAAAATACCCAGGGCTTGGTTTACACCCATCAAAACGTCTAGCCACTGGGGGACCATAGGCAGGCTAGGGAAACTCATATTAAGGTTAAAAAACCTCATAAAGGGAAATTTTCATGCAATGGGACTTTTAATATCGCCATAAATTGAAAGTGTATTGTGATACTGTTATATAGTTACAACAAGCGTCTTTAAACAAAATGCATTTAAAAGTAACCTTTACATTTTTTAACATTATTACAAAAGTGCACTTTTTAAAGAAACAGACATGAAAGTGTACTCTCTTTAAGTGCACTTAAGTAGCTTTTTATTTGATTAATATTATATTATCTACAAGTATAATTTTTGAAATAGTTTTTAAGGGCACTTCTTTTTCACAAGGGAAGTCTAAGTAAGGAAAACAATAAAATGCCAATAAAGTCTGTAAGCGTCTATTCAGACTGTTTTAACAACATGCATACATTTCTTTACAGTATATCACCTTACCCACAAGGTCCCACTCTCCATTAGCGATATATCCTGTGATGTCAGCATCAATCATCTGCAGGTCCAGAGACCATCCGCCATACGTCCAGGAGCCGAACTTCAGATCACACCGCTGAAGGTCAAAGGGGAACCAGCGAACATCGATGTAGCAAGTGCTTTTGAATATCCCTGTGAACATAAATGTGATTTTCAGTGGAGGGAAATCAAACGGATCTTCCAGCAGCACATCGGAAAGCACTTTAAGCCATAATAGTACTAACTATAATAAAAATAAAATACTTATCATTGATCATCGTTACTATTATTATCATAAAATTGCATCTCATGCAAAAATGAGATTTATATGAAGCATAACAGTGATGAAAATGAACATTTGGGGAAGTGTTCAATGAGGCGGCTGCCACAACATAAATTGAAGATGCCAGTAAAGACATACGTATGTAATTTAGCATGGATGGTTCAGTGCTTTCATTCCCATAAAGCATAACTAGGCTTCTGACAAAGCTTTATGGAGGTTCAGGAGAAGGCAATCTCTTCAATGTCACTACATGGAGAATTTACTGCAGACCACATCTCCTCATGAATCAAATGTTTATCTCGGGATAGAGCCTGCTTCAGCTTTCACAGCAAGAAACAAGAGGAGAAAACTAAATGAAGTAGTGGAGGCGAATGCTAATCTACATTCACATCAAAGAGTTTATCAACTCTTTAGACCAAAACTAGAAGTAACATAAGAAGGTATATTTAGCTTTCCATATAATCATACTTGCTGATTTTTTGATTAAAGGAAATTAATTTAAATGTGCACTACGTAACTTTTGGACAATACAAAAGTGGTTTTGGATTTCATTTTACTGACACTTACTAAAGCAAAGCATTCCATTGCATAAATATCCAATTTGTCATACATGATTATTTGTCACTAATAGGCCTATACATTTTATTTCCACAACAAAAGAGTGTGTTATAATAAGCTTATCGAGATTGAGTAGTGATGTGTTTCTGCCAGGTAATTGTGACTTTACAGAGTTTAGCCTATTTTAGTGTGTTCACACTTGGCAGGTTTGCTTCCACTAAAACAAACCTGGGTGTTCGATGAAGGGTGTGTTCACACTTGTAGTTCGGTTCTCTTGTTTCGGTCAGGACCAAAAAAAAGAAACGTTTTTTTTTTGTGTGTGTGTGTTAAAAATGACAGTGTGAATGTTAGTGAACCAGGACTAAATGTTGCATATTATTTTCTTCCTCCAAAACTGTAAGTGCGAACACACCCTAAGTTGTGACTTTGTTCATTGTGACTTTATCCTTTATTTAAAATTTTATATTACAAGTATCCATTTTATTTGTTCATTCTGAGCTTGAAATGGGTGTAGAATAGTTTTTTTTTTCTAGACAAAGTGGGAAATATCATAAGCATCTGAGCAGTACCTGGCGGGAGGTATTGGCAGGCACCAGAGGAGTTCACCAGCACATTAGTGTGAAATGTGGCGTCAAACCTTTCATCGGCACTGTGGAGAACACAAGAATCATTTTAACTAAAAAGAACACAAGAGTGATTTATGAACATCTCAGGGGAACATCAGAGAAACACTTCTGATTAGTTCAATACAAAGTAAATGCAATTTACTAACAGCTGCAGTAAGCACAGGATTTCTGGAAAATGTCAAAGTAAAATTGCCTTGCAGTTTCACAAATGTGTTTCACAAATTCTCATTTAGATAATGGAGGCATGTTCAAGAATAAAGAATTCAGTTTCAGAGATCCCTGAGGAAAACTCCAGACCAACACAACCAATGCATAAATCAAATGAAATTGCAACTTTGCACCAGTGGTCAAATTTGATGCAATTTTAGTTTCCATGTCGCGATTCACTGACCTGATTTATTTGACCTCAAAGTAGAGTCGAATTCTGCATTTTCTGTGGCAGATTCCACTAAATCTACTCCTGCTTTTCCAGACAGGAACAAATGAGGCCAAACCTTTTTTTTTTTTCATGACACAGTGCAAACTCAGTGTTCATTCTGTGTTAGCAGCACTTCTTCCAGGCAATTTACCACTCTTCAAGAAGTCCTTCATGTACAGGATTTTACACTTGAAAAGCTACGTTTGGTTTTTTATGGAAACCTTTTCTCACTAATGGCACGTATGAATTTTTCGATGACTCCTGTGTGAGGAACAAACCTGTTATAAAGTAAGATGTCAGGCTTCCAGATCTGACTGTCAGGGAATCTTACATTCGTCACTCCGGGATATTCAGAGGAGTTCCACTGAAGATAGTAGTCATACCAGTACTAAAACAAAGAGTCAAACAGCAGATCACATAATGCACACACATCAACCAGAAACAACGTGGGAATTTATGCTTTAAAATGGTGCAAACTGAATTAGGCATGCGAACCTGAATCTCATGTCAAATGCTTATCAGAATCTAAAGAGCTTAGGGCAGAAATATTGTACTGTATATATGAAACATGACCATGAATTATAATGCATACATTCTTTTAAGAATTATTTTATGGAGCAAAGTCAAGGACATGACTGCTGAGATCTAACACAGTTAATAATGTATTCAAATTCATTGGCACACCTGGTGGTATATGTATATATATATATCCAAGTATATCTACATATATAGATTATAGTCATATAAAGTATGATGTAAATCTCAACTGCTTGATTGCTTGTATCATCACAAAATATCAAGTATATTATGGCCCAGCTCTAATCTGCTAAGTGTGACTAGGCATTAAGATTTTATGAACATTAACATGACTTTCTGAAACGATGTGTATTGTGAAAAGCGCTTGACAGTAAGTGTTGTTCTCTTACCAGCTGCAACCAAATGTTGGTTGTCAGTACTTGGTTCTTCTCATCCTGTATGGAGGACAAAGATGCACTTTATAAAAACTGAGAAGAACCACTTCCAAAACAAGTTTTAAAATCATCATTTACATAGTCTTAACTCTTCAGACACAAGTGTCAAGAAAAGTGCACTGCAAAACATGCTTTTCTTACTTGGTATTTTTGTCTTGTTTCCAGTCCAAATTTCTAAATCTTAAATCAAGATGCATTTACTAAAGTAGTAAAAGGCCATTAGATATTATGTCTTGTTCTCTGGGGAAATAAATCAAAATTTAGTGAGTTGGTGCTTAAAAAAAGCTAAATGATCTGCCAATTGAGTAAGAAAAATTATCTTCATTCAAACGGAAACAAGATTTTTTCTTTATTAGCCCATTGGCAGATCATTTTGCTTATTTTAAGCAAAAACTCACTTCATTTAGATTTTTTCCCCCCGCAAAACAAGACATAATTATCTAATGGCATTTTACTTATCTAGTAAATGATTTTTAGATATTTTTAGATATTTGGACTGGAAACAAGACAAAAACACTAAGTAAGATTTTTTTGTTTGTTTTTTTTGCCTAATTTTTCCTGAAATAATATACTTTAAAAGAATATAAGTGAGAACTGCATGTAATGTTTTCGGACACTTAATTGAATGTTTACTGCAATTAAATGAAAATGTATTATAGTTGAAATTTTAAAGGAATAGTTCACTTAAAAAAGTATTTCTTCTGATGAACAAAGGGAGATATTTTGAAGAATGTTAGTAACCAAACAGTCGATGAACCCCATTGACTTCCATAGTATTTCTTGTCCTTCTATTGAAGTCAATGGGGTCCATCAACTGTTTGGTTACTAACATTCTTCAAAATATCTTCTTTTGTTCAGCAGAAGAACGAAATTCATACAGGTTTGAAACAACTTAAGGATGAGTAAATGATGACAGAATTTAAATTTTTAAGTGAACAATTCCTTTAAATGCTTTAAGTTATCTGACCATTCAAACATTCATGTAGAAGAAGTGAGTGTAACGTTTTATTAACCTTTATATGAATATTTATATTAATCTTTGCAAATAGCTTGCACGCTTCACGATGAATGCGGCTAAGGTTTACACTCAGGGTACATTACGGCATGTTTTCTATGTACGACGTTCTCAATATAATTCATAGTCCCACGTTTATAATGAACAACACGTTATGGTTATTGTGTTATTAGGCACAGAACAGAGGGGCGGGGTCAGCAAAGCTCATTATCATTTAAAGACACATGCACTTAAAAGGCGTGCTGAAAACAGAGCTGTTTTTGACCAGGGAAAATTAGTGTTTTCTTACAATACTAATGAGAATTTTTAATTAAAGTATATTACAAACTTTTAATTTAGACCCTAAAGAATCATTTTAGCTTGTACAAAAATGGCATTATATGACCCCTTTAAATCAATAGATGGCACAAAAATTCAGTTTTTCCCCGTTTTTGATGATGCACGTGGTAATTTGGCTGAAGGCTGACGCGATAGTGAAGTTAAATCTGTGCTAATTTGATCTAATATTTAATGTTTAGATTTATGTAAAAAATAAAATGATTGTCTATATTTTGAGACAAAGGTCTCGTTAATGATTTTCAAGGTAATTAAAGCAACAGATTATCAATAATGGAAGAATATGTAAAAGTATGATATTTGGGGTAAAAAGGCTCAATAATTGACATAATAAACAGCCGGCTGACTTTTCCATTGACACATTAGAGCAGATTCAGATGGGAAATATCATTTTAAGTTGGGTTTCCACCTTATTGGAAAGCTTTCAGAATCTTTCCTTTTTTTAAACATTATTTTCTGTATTTTTTTAAATTAACATATTTTAATTCCAGGATATTTACTGAACAAAAATTTGTCATTTATCAAAATAAACCGAAAATAGTACAAACTTTGTAATAAGTTTTAACTTAAGTATTAAAAATTATTAAAAGCATATTATTTTAGCTAGTAAGTATTCTTATATCAATACTCTAGTTTTACCTCCTCACCACCTCATACATTTATATGATTTTTAAACACATTTTTTTTTCTGTTGTTCCATCAATGTTCAATAAAAACAGACTCGTGATACAGTATAACTTGCTGGCAGAACAAATGTACTAGGATTATCCTAAAGCATCGTTCACGGTCATATTTTTTTTAACTGGGAATATTCAGTGTGTGATTCATCTCTTATTATTGAATGAATAAACTCACCACGTCCATAATCTGCATGAGACTGAAGGTGAAATACACAGTGAGTGAGTGTGTGTCATTAAACACGGGTCTCTCCAGCGGGTTGTAGTCTTTCATCAGGTCTCTGTAGAGTCTCCTCTGATGCTCTCCCTGAAGGGACACTGCCAGAGAATGAACAATGTGACACGGTTGCAGAGATTCACCTTCGCTGCGAGTGAGTGAGATGTTCAAGAGAGAGAGAGAGAGAGAGCTGGCGAATCAACAGAGACGTTCAGACGAACACGTATTGATCTGAAACTCTCAGCAAAGCTTTTCTGCTGGGTTTGAGACTGTGATTAAATCTCCAGCCAGTCTGACTGATTAGACTCAAGCACTTTCCTTAAGTAAGCATCTTTTTGTTGCCAGATTTGGACAGCAAACTTAATCAAGATATTATGGGGTTTTTTGTAAGTAAAAAGCATAGTTAACTCTAGCTTATTTCCCAAAGTTCAATCTCTCATCTAGCTAAGGCATCTTTCTCCCAAGTGTAAGTCCCTTAAGATCACATCCATTCATAATGTAATTCCACTGAGGACATCCAGATTACATCAGGCTTTTTCTTTATTCCACGATGCACCTGTTATTCATGAGAGATGAGAGATCTGCCAGTATCTGAGACACTATATTGTGCACAAAGACAAAGCGTCCAGTGTAACCGCAGATTCAGGGCCACTAATGGAAGTGCACTCAAAGACTTTCTGAAGAATGGTAACAGAACAAGACCATAATTATACAGCAAAGCCATTGCAATTAGACAAATTAAGACCAACTAACTCCAAGCAAAGCAGATTCAAGCCGCATACGACACACATAAACTTGCAGATGAACTTAACCAACATAAAGCTGTGACCATATTTGATCAGACCCAGTACATATGCTGGCACATATCCTCGTATAAACAAGCCTAGAAAAACAACCTTATCTCAACCTTATTTGATGTCACAGTAGCAGCTGAAATATTATAATCCAAATTCTGCAGACATTTACTGTAACTCTGTAATCTTACAAGTAAGCAGGAACTATTATTGAACATAATTCCACAAAGCTGTGTACTCAAACGTCCATTAGGCTTCTTACCACTCCATAGGCAGGCTGTGGTGGTCAGATGAAGAGTATATTCCCAAATCCCCATGTTCCTGTCAAAAAATAATGTATGCTCTATGTGATGAAGTATTTTTTAGGTTTGTGGTCAAGAATCTCTCTCGGCATCTGGAGTCTCAAACAGCAGCATCAACAAAAGAGCATAAGCTCCGCCCCCTCCAGCTCTACATGTATTACAGTCTCTCTCTCTCTCTCTCTCTCTCTCTCTCTCTCTCTCTCTCTCTCTCTCTCTCTCTCTCTCTCTCTCTCTCTCTCTCTCTCTCTCTCTCCTCTCTCTCTCTATCTCTCTCTCTCTCTCTCTCTCTCTCCTCTCTCTCTCTCTATCTCCCTCTCCCTCTCTCTCTCTCTCTCTCTCTCTCCTCTCTCTCTATCTCTCCTCTCTCTCTCTATCTTTATCTCTCTCTCTATCTTTATCTCTCTCTCTCTCTCTCTCCTCTCTCTCTCTCTCTCCTCTCTCTCTCTCTCTCTCTCTCTCTCTTCTCTCTCTCCTCTCTCTCTCTCTCTTTCTCTCTCTCTCTCTCTCTATATATCTATCTCTCTCTCTCTCTATCTCTCTCTCTCTCTCTCAAAATATATGTGTGTGTATGTATATACATACATACATACATGCATATATATATATATATATATATATATATATATATATATATATATATACTTAATGGGAATGGGAAAACAAATTCCCACACTTCCCACAGCTCCTGGTACTGCATTATTTGGGTGGGAGATGTAAGAGCAGAGACTTGGCAGCCTGATAGATTCAGTTGCTCAGCACATTGAGAACAGGCATCTTAAGGGTGTACTCTGTGATTTTTATCACTATTTTTGCTCATTAAAAAGGCTTTAAACATAAAGAAATTGATAGCAGTTTTGAAAAATCTGTTTTTCATGGAGCGTGTTGTCTCACCGTTTGTCTCACGCACTGAAACAAATGTGTTGGATTTAGATGATTTAATCATGTACTGTAGGCCTACATTAGGTCATTCAAAGTAAGAAAATTAAGCTTTTAATGTTGTTTAAATGTCTATGTGGTGTTTTTAATATGACTTTTTAATATGACTTTAGACCAGAGGTGGACAGTTACAAAGTACATTTACTTGAGTACTGTGCTTAAGTACACTTTTTGAGTATCTGTACTTTACTAGAGTATTATTTTTTCTGGAAACTTTTTACTTTAACTTCACTACATTTGAAAGACAAATATCGTACTTTTTACTCCACTACAGTTCTGTCAAGGTCCTTGAGTAGAAAGTAGTAATGTCACTCAGGGGATGATTTTGGTTGGAAATGAAAGCCGGTTTGACGTCTGAACTCGACTGATGTTGGTTTCAGACGTCAACCCAATTTTCGTTTTCTACCACAATACAACGTCTGTCCAACGTTGGAGATTAACGTCAATCTGGTGTTGGATTCTGACTTTAACCTGATTTTCATTTTCAACGTTGGGTTTGGTCTTCTAAATGCAAATTTTGTCATTGTTTTGGTGCACACTAGCTTACAGATAACGGTAAGGCTAACATATTCTAAAAGCCAAAACACTTTAAATAGGGCACTCTTTGAGGGAATTTGTCCGAAACCATTGTGGACGTTATCGAGTGCACTTATTCAATCTCACATGCAATCCCACTACTGGGGGGTTCTGTGTTTTATGGTTTAATACAACTTTATATAAACTTTAACAATTTAATCAAGCTTTTAAAATGTAATCAAATAAAAATATAACAAATCCTTTACAACAAAACATTGCAATTTTTTTCGTTGGTCAAATAAGATCCTGCACAATAGAACATAAACTTAAAACATGCATGAAAAAATATCTTGGTCGTATGATATTCCTTAGAAATAATAATATTAGTATTACTTTGAACTGTGATCTGTTGGTGATGACGTAGTACGAGTGTATATTTGATCGTTGATCGTCGTTTGATCGATTTGTTGTAAATAGAAACCTTTGAGGGTCTTCAGACTGTGAACACAAAGACGCACGGGACCATTTGAAAGCAGCTTCCTTTCAGCTTGTACCGAATTGAGTCCAAATAGTCTTGGCTAATTGGACCCGCAGTCCGCCCGTCTCTATCGATGCACCATGACAATGTAAATATTATTCCACCCGTTACATCAAATATTAGCGGTCCGCCCGTCGGAGTTACGTTTTGAATAGACGAGGCAGAGAGAGAATCCAAATGCACACACAGTTTTAATAACAAAAGGCAAAAAAAAAATATAGACACTCCAAACCTGGAAACTGACAAATAGTCCACACAAAGAAACAGGAACATAATCCAAAGACAACGAAGGCAGGAACAAGACATCCGATGGAGACATAAATACAAGCGACTCATGTCCCACGACGGAAACACAAGAGCTTTAAAACTTTTAACAGCCACGTTTCTTTTCTTTACGTTTTTAATGGCTTTATCTCTTCAGTTTGCATTGTTCACATTATGAATGTCAGATGGGAGAAAAAAACCAGGGAGGATCAGACTCTTCACAGCTTAAACATCTTCTTTTGTTTATCCCCATATTTCTTCTTCGTGGTTTATTCCCAAGAATGTGTTGCTTTTCCAGTTTCCATCTTCAGTTCACTGACTCGCATTGGGTGTTTTCCAAATGTTCATTGCTCCCAACAAGTCAAGAGTTGCTTTTCAAAACTTTTCACTTAAAAATTATTTTCCAAAAATCGTTCTTTTCTTCCACGTCTGTTCAGCTGTCATGAAAGATAACCAGTTTGATTATAAAAAGTATATAAAAAAATGCATGCAATATGTGCTAATTGTTCAATAAGGACAATTTTCTGACAAGCAATTGGTTGCGTTACAGGCTAAGCATTTACATATTTGAATGTGCAATCGTAAACGTCTGTCATTGCATCATCCCATGATCCAAACATAATTTCTCAACAATAAATCCTTTCATGTCTGTGTCTCACAAGCTTAATCCAAATCACCTGAAATGAAATTGGCTAATCTGTTACACGATGTTAACGACATTTGCAAACCGATATGATGGTTTGGTCCCACTTTATAATAACCATGGAATAACATTTGATACAATACACTTATTGCGAACATTAATAGACTATTCTTGTTACTTATACAAAGGCGTTTAGTTAGATTGTTAATGTGATCAAATTTCTTCCACAGAGATACTGAAGCCTATTAGCTTCATAGGAGCCAATATTTTCTGCTAGGATAAAAAAGATACAATACCACCAGTAACCAGCAGAGGGAAGTGTCAGACTGATGATTGCATTAGAAAAAAATCAGATGTCAAGAAGCGACTGCAGTGTCCTGTAAATATGGAATACATGATATATCTATTTTGAACCCTTTTTTAAAGTCCCCCTGAGGTGAAAATCAAGTTTTTAATGTTGTTTATATGTCTATGTGGTGTTTTTAATATGCTTTAAGACAAATCATGTGTAAATTCATAAGTCGACAGCATTGCTGAGTATTTTCTGCTTAAAACTGCAGTGAACCAAAGACAGTCTCAAAAACACGCTTTGAAATCGCTGGTGTTTCTGACGTCACAAACTACCTTGTAACCAATCAGATCAACGTGTGATCGTCAACGAGTGAGTGAGTGGAGGCGGGGCTCATTTGCATATTCATAGAACCATACTAAATGAGGCAAGGGTGTAGAGTTACATTCAAGATATTTTAAGGCATGAATAATTGTTTTTTTCATGGAAAAAACTTATACATATGTGATTTTGGTGATCAAAGATAAGTTTTAAGGGATACAATTATTGACTACAGAGGGACTGTAGATGAAAAGTTTGTGTGGATCTTCTATATCAATTTATTCAACGATTTTTCTGATTCAAATGTTTAATTTTGTTAAATGTCTGACATTTAAAATGGTTAAATATCACAAATCAGACGTAAAAATTTTACATTTATTACCTCAAATTTTTATATACACACAACCATGCCACAAATAAACAGCATAGTGTTATTAGATTTTATTATTTTTTATTAAAAAATTAGTCCACGTACCTCATCAACAATTAAAACTGCCTCACGAGTGTAATATTTTCATTATGAACATAATTTGTGTCCAGCTTAAATAAAACTCAAAAATATTTATTTATTCATACCGTTTTCTCTATGGCACATTTACATTCCCCTTATCATTAATGTACATATTTTATGCTATGAGGCCTATGTCTTGTATTGGTATTTTTGTGTACACTTGATTTCTACTTTATTTGTTGTAGTTTTTCTCTGTGCACAAGACGCTTCTGTCAACAAGACAAAAGATTCTATAATAAAAGATTCTATAAAAAGATCCTGAAGATGAATGTACCATTTATCTCTGCTTTTCCCTACAATAGACTGTTCCATGTAATGTGTGACAGGTTATGCTCTATAGAAAAATATGGTAAAAATTAAAACAGTTCCTTGATGTATTCATTTCCATCACTCAGTCTGGCTTTGTAGTCATAATACATTTGTGTTGTAAATGAGGAATGAGAGTGAAAGCACGAGTCTCTGACAGCAGACTGTCCCACGCTGAGTGTCTCATCTGCACATCTGTCACCGTTACCTGCAGATCCCAGTCAGTTATTTACACTTTAATATGTGTCATTATGCACAGGATTCCTTTGATACACATTAAACATTCAGCGTTTTTTCCTCTTCACAGGGCATCCGAGTACAAATGTGGAAGGAATCCTTTTCAAAACAGAAAAATAGAGAGAACTGACTTGTGTCTCTGAATATGGAAAAGATGAACATTTTAGATTTAGCTATGAGACAGTGCATTTTATGACCTCCTGAATGTTGAGTCGTACAGCACTGTTACACTGTAAGAAAAATATCCATAGAAAAACATGTCCTGGTAGAAAATGTGTCATTTATAGGTATATAGGTAAAACACTAGTGAACGATCAATATGGAAAATTCCCTCATATTAAAATGAGACTATCACGTGTCAGTGCTTGTTTGGAATTTCAGTTTGTGTTTTGATTGGTTCCTGTTTTCCTTTGTTCTCCACTCCTTCGTTTCTATGGTTACTGTCATTATCAGTTCAGTTGTATCACCTGTGTTCTGTTAATCAGTGCAATCTGTGTTTGTATTTAAGTTGCACACGGCGGCGCTCGTTCACGGAAGTTTAGCTTGCAGAAAGCTCGCCCACTCATGACAGCAAACTGGAAATATTGACTTTCTAACATTTACAGATGGAGAATATGTCCATGAAATGTAAGGTATGCACTGAGGAAATTATTGGATGTCACTTCAGCTTATGGCTAAATACTATTAGAGGTATATTTGTTTCCACCAATCGCTGCACAAGTGAAGTTTACGTATGATGACGAAAGCACGTTAGTGCGAGCCCTCCCGGAACCCATAGAGAATGCATTGCAGTGCCTGCAGTTCGAAAAAAAAATCTTTGAATGTAAGTCTATGGGAACACTCTGGGTGATATTCGGCCATAGTGAAATCGCCCAAAAAGAGGCGGTACTCCACAGAACGTGACTTGGCGCTGATTGGACTATATCCAGAGGCAGAACAACAGTGAGTGACTGCTAGCGTAACTCTGTGGTTGAATGAGATTGTGATTGAAAAAGTCCCTTTCACACTTTGGTGGTGCGTCGCCCGATCGCCCTAATGAAGAAACCGCCGCTGCTAGCCCACTTGACGACGAAACCCTCATGCTGCTTTTCTGGATCGGGGCCAATTTCCACTAGGCCATTGACCTCCCAAACTTTGGTGAGCGCCGCGTCCCGATCCAGAGAACAACCACCATCAACAGCAGCCGCTGAGACCGTCCTTCCAGAGTCTTGTCCCGCCGAGACCACCCTTATAGGGCTTCTTCATGTCATGTCTGTCGAGCCCTCAGTAAAGACGGCCGCCACCTCACCGCCTGAGTCCTCGACAAAGATGGCCGCCGACGCCACACCGCCTGAGCGTTCAGCCAGTATGGCCGCCATCACGTCAGTGCCTGTTCCTGTCCCAAGACCTGTTCTTGTCCCAAGGCCTGTTCCTGCCCCAAGAACTGATCCTGTTTCCAGACCTGTATCTGTCCCCGAGCCTGAGATGGTTCCTGAGCCTGTTCCTGAACTCCCGCCCTCTCCCACCTCCTCCCATCATAATCTCCTCTATGCCTCCACTGCTTCCTGTCAGCCCCTCAGCTAACCCTTATTCCACCTACCTGTTCTGCCGTCCTGTGTTACCAAGTACCAATAAACCTTCATTTTGGAATTATATCCTCCTCCTCTCCATGTGCCTTCGTGCAACCACCCTTGACGGGTACATTGGGACATATACCAGACTTTCTTAGCATGTACAAAAAGTGCAAACTTTCATTGATGCTTAAGAAGGCAACAAACACACCATATTAAGTACCAAGAGGATGTAGTCGTTTGTAAACAGGATGACCGGTGTAAATTGTTTGGTTGGAAATATGTAAATATTTAATGGAGGTTCTGAAAGGCAGTTGTAAATAAAAGTAAGATCACTTACATTTGCATCAATTCTCTAACAGGTTGAATAAAACCTGGAGACAAATGTGATTTGCATTCAGTTGTATATAACATTTCATTATATTCCAAATCAGTGAATCTTCACTATTGTATATGGCACATTTCTATGCAAGAAGGCCTAGGTAAGTATATTTAACAATATGGGGCCTATTTTAATGATCTGAAACGTAAGTAACTGTGGGTGGATCACACAAATCTAAAATGGGTTGGTCTGAAGTAGCTTCATTACTCATAGGTGTGGTTTGGGCGTAACGTGAAATAAACCAATCAGAGCATCATCTCACATTCCCTTTAAGAGCAGGTGCGTTTGTTCCATGGCGGATTACTATTATAACGGTGGATTTGCCAGGCGCGGTTCACAGCCGAGGAGACAGACGTTCTCGTCAGGGCCATAAAAGACAGAGAAGGGACACTGCATGGGGATGGAGAAATCCACCCAAATTAGCTTCGGTAAAACAGGTTATAATAATTTTGGTAAATGTGTAAGCTAGATTTATGCCAATTTTTTCACATCTTCATGGACACCACAATGATTTCCCTCATGTGGAATATTTTTCCTTGTAATTATGAATGGTTTGCAAAAATGGGAACTGCTGCGTCTGTGTGTAGATGAGAGAAGCAAAGTGTATGCGCGTTATGCACACTCTACATTATGGCCAAGCATGCGCCCTTAAAATAGCATCTGAACGCGCCACTGACTTTAGATTAGGTTTTTCCTGGTCTGTGGCGGAATTGTTTTCTGGAACTGCAAAATAGCACCAGGGAACGTTTGCGCCGGAACACGCCTCCTCTTTTCACTGAACCGCCCCCGGGAGCGCAAGTTCATTCCCTAATTTACCGACGTGCGTCTGCGGAGGGAAAAGTCTGCTGTGCGTCGGGTGCAAAATAGGAATGATACATGCGTCGGTAAGTGCAAGATAGGGCTGGGTGCAAGATAGGGCCCTATATATGTAGCCTACATTTACTGTAAATGCTAAAACAGTTGTTTCTTCCTGTCTATTGACCAAAGACTTAAAAGGCTGAGTCCGAAATCGCATACTCTCTTGAGGTACCTATTTTGAAATAAGGAATTACTTCACGACCGCTAAAATGTATGTTCAGTATACAGTAGTATGAATGTAATCCGCACATACTATATTCGCCATGTTGTCATTATCATGTGACCTACCAGTGTTCACTGGTATTCCCCTCATTCACTGCCATTCCTCTCCCGTGCTATATTTATGTAGTGCTTTTAACACTACAGACTGTTTCAAAGCAGCTTTACAGTGATAATAAGAAATTAAAGTAACAGAGATTGTTTTGGCTTTACAGCAGCTCTAGAATAAAGTTATTGTCCAGTTTAAGTAAGTTTTTGATTGACTCATTTCCGTTGTAAAAATCATTAGTTATTAACTTAGGGGCCGCTTACACGACTCCGTTTTTTCAACTGAAAACAGAAAACTTTAAATGCGTTCTAGCTGTTCATTTACACAACAACACTGTCTCGCTGCCTGAGAATGCAAACTTTGAAATAGGTTTCAAAGTGCAAGTTTTTGAAAGCAAGTTTTGAAAATTATACCGTTATCATCTCTGTGTGAACTTCAAGAACGTGAATCTGTGAAAACGGTGACGGCATTCACATGCGTATTTAGTCTATAGGTATGCGCGTTTGAATGCGTATGGGTCAAAGCGTAGTCTTTCTTTACAAAGTGTCATCTTTGAATTCGGACATACTTCTTTTGTCACATACTGTTTTCGCCTACTAAATAGTAGGGAAGTATGTGATTTCGGATGCAGCCATACAAAGATGGTGCACTGACATTACTTATGAATAGGAGAAAGTGCAACGTGGAATATAGCGTAATAATTCCCGCCTTCTAAATAAAATAGCCAATCGATTTATAGATTATCAAGACAGCATATGCTAATCGATGACTAGAAGATAACTACACATCAGCTACATAAATTCATCAACTAACCATTCAGAATTGTCCTGTTGCTTCTACATATTGTCTCTTCTTCTTGAGTCTCTCAATCATTGTCTGAATCCGGTTTGAACATAAAAGGCTAAAAGTTTTTGAAATTTTCAGTGCATGTGTGTGTGAGGTAAAAGGACACAAGCTGTTGTAGCTCCGCCCCCTGTGCCGGGAGCAGCAGCTCATTTGCGTTTAAAGGAACAGACACAAAACGGTGCGTTTTTGCTCACCCTCAAAAAGTGACAACTTTAACATGCTATATAAAAATATATGTGGGGTATTTTGAGCTAAAACTTCACATACACACTCTGGGGACATCAAAGACACATTTTACATCATGTGAAAATGGCATTATACCACCCCTTTAAAATATTTAGTGTTTTGTGACTTAGCGCTGCAGGTGAGAATGCTCTCTTTGGTCACATGAACAAAGGCTGCAGTTATTGCAAAAGGCTATTGGTGGGGTCACTTTGATATCCCATCAATCACTGCCGGCTCCACATTGTAATAGCTCCCTAAGCAGTCATTGCATTGTTATAAATACTTGGCCAGAGCAACCAGGCAATGCAATTACTGTGTTTAAGAGAGCCTATGGACAAGTAACAAATGCCCTTAGAACATAATTGCATTGCTAGGGGTTGCGCTCTGGTCAGGTCTGAAATTATGCTTCTTTGGATCGATTTCATTCAAACAGGCATGATTTGAATTAAGGTTGTGAGACTAATAGAGCGCTACAGATGAAAGATTCATTCATTTACTCTGGTCTGACTGTTGTTGTAGCTGAAGGCAATGAATTTTACTGAATTTTAACAGTTTGTTAAAAGCCCCTCCTTCCGAAAAGCGCAATGTGCTCTGATTGGTCGGCTGGACCACTGTGTTGTGATTGGTCAGCTGCTTTGAGTGTGTTTCTGAAATGACACGCCCCTTATCATAACCGTAAGTTTCAACACACTACTAACTAACTCAACCAGGCCCCTCCATTTATTTTGCATATGCCTTGGACGGGAATTATTGTGCCGTGTTCGTTACTGGAAGAAAATTCAAGACTACAATTGAGGCATTTAAAAAATCAAAAAAAATCAGTAGACTAAACTCCATAAAACAGTTTTGTGCTGTGAAAATGACATGATTCATCTGCGTTAAATTCAATTATGGTCTAAACTGACTAAGGTCTATTAGCAGTAGTAAGTCTCTGTTCTTGCTCTTCTGCAGCAACAGTCAACAGCAACAGCGTAGCAGATCTATTCCCACCAAGACCAAATACATTAAAGGTAGGGTCGGAAATTTTCGGAGAGGCTAGCAATAGCTTGCTAGCTAGCTTTGAAAGCATAAGATCCCACCTTCCCTTCAGAGCGTCTCTAAAGCCACACCTCCTTCAAAACACATGAACGTCACGAGAGACGGCGTTAAACTTCCTCATGTCTAAAAGCACATAACATTACAATAATTATTAATATAAAACACTTAAAGAGCTCTGACCTGCACCACCTGACTGGTGCAGATTCATTTTAGGGTCGTCACGGGTTTCCATCTCCTCCAAATTACAGTAGTTAGGGCATGAACGCAGCATAAGCTTGTAGTTTCGGTTCAGGAGGAACTGTAAAAGGCTGCTACTTTTGTTTTTGCTGTTTGTTTGTGGCGCTCAGTGACTGACGTCTGTCTAACTCTGCATTGCATGAAACGCGTGGATTACATGTGATGTCTGTGTTAACAGGTGCGCGGAGGTATGGAAATACATACATTGACAGACAGGTAGGACATCGTACCATTGCATTCGGACCAAATGCAATGATGGGACGAACATTTTATGGTCCTACACCTTCCACAGACGATATACAGTCAAACCAACATTTATTCAGACACCTTCAACATTTCTCACATTATCAAAGTTTTTGCGATATAGTTTAGAAAATTGTAATAAAATATGACAAGAACTCAGAGTTATCAAATCAGTTGATATTTCACTGGTTTTGTCCATCCTTCTGTTAGACTGTCTCATAAATGAATTATGTTGAATATCTGTCAGCTGTTAAATTTAACTACACAATTAGATAATACCAATTTAGCTCAACCAATTACCAAGCAATGCTTCATTTTGTTCAGTCTGTGTGTAAAAAGGTTGCATTAGCAATTAAAGAAAAAACACTTCAGCAAAACATGTTCAGGTCAAAGTGTCTGAGTAATTTTTGGTTCCAAATTTGTATAATTTTACTGGTAGTCACTGTATGAAGAATTTTGGGGTATAATATGTCACAGTTTACTTTATTTTGCTTTCCTCACTTACTTAAACGAACTATAGTGTCCTGCACCCACTAGTAAAAAATATAAAAAAATTCAAAATCTGGTGTCTGAATAACTTTTTGGTTTGACTGTGTTCATATAAATACATCTAGACCACTTGACTTAGTGATTGCTATCAGCATGTGAAGAGACTTTCAACCAGAATGACCAAAATGTTTTTGGATAAATCACATACCCTGCCTTTCACATTGTCATATCTATTGAAATCCTAAAATATTCAGAGATTTGTCATAATAGAACTTCACATATGTTGCATATCTTTGAAATCATTCATTTAAAAATCATGTTACAATCCCTTCATGAAAAGGTTGTATTTTCCTTCATAAATGTATTTCTTTTTTTTTTTTATGCAAACAAATATACTATTTACAGGTGGCAGATACAACAAAAACCAAGGCCAACAAAACATAAATAACAACAGCCAACATGTGTGCGTGCGTGTGTGTGTGTGTGTGTGTGTGTGTGTGTGTGTGTGTGTGTGTGTGTGTGTGTGTGTGTGTGTAAGTGTAACTTGGTGTGGAAGTGGAAGCATATAAACAAAGGAACATCTACAGATGTAAAACAGACGTAAAAAAAAAATATATATATATATTGATGACAATAATAATAATGATGATAATAATAATAGTAAAAACAATAACTGGAGGATGGAGGATGAGGAAGATGATATGATAATAAAGTCTTATATAATAATACAATAATGATATAATAAGAATAGTAATAGCAATAATAATAACAATATACACATAAATGTGTTCCAGAGAGACACGTTGAATGATCAGCATGACGATACTAACGAACCTTCATAACTAACGAACCTTATTGTAAAGTATTACCACACTGTCATATCTATTGCAATGCTAAAATATTCAGAGAGTTGTAATGATAGAACTTCACATATGTTGCATATCTTTGAAATCGTTCATTTCAAAATCATGTTACAATCCCTTCATGAATGTGTTCCAGAGAGACACGTTGTATGATCAGCATGTTCCCGGCTCACTCTTGCGGGGATCTGACCCCTGGCTGGAGGAACGAGGGCATCACCCTTCAGGTGTTGAGGAAACACCAGGAGCTGAAGCGGCAGATGGGGAGGACATGACCTGAGACTGCTGGGACAGCTGGAAGCCTCACACCCCCTCTAGCCCACACACCTGTTACTTATTATGTTCAGTCCATCACACTTGCCCCAAGGCCCACCTTAACACAAGCCGAGTATTAATGAAGCGCTCCGTGAGGAAGCAGAGCCTGTAATATTCCTGCAATACAACAGAGACTGAGAACTAATATACAGATATTGTGGGGGTTCTTGACACAGCTCATATTTCCTACAAATTATGCATTTATAATGTGTGTGAATATGGCATTTAACTCTTTCCCTGCCAGCATTTATTTTATTTTTTTTAAGTTGCCAGCGTTTTTGACCATTTTCACAAAATTTTCATGGCTCCCAGAATTTTTTTTTTTGTCAAGTTTTTGTGAAAGTCTTCCCCTGGATCATATTCAGAACGATGATCAAAACACAGACGGAGTAGATCGAGTCAACACCCCCAAAGCTTCACAGTCCTGTAGCTCGTCCTGGGTCGACATTTCATTCATTAACATGAATTATATGCTGTTTAAAGTTGATGATCGCATTATTTTACATATGCATATGATTACAAATGAGATCACTGATTTCTGCATCTTCTTCGCCTGTGTTTTGATCAGGAGATTCAGTACTCTTTTAGAAGATGTGCCATAGCGCCCCCTACTGTATCACAGTGAAAACACGGAAAGACGGACATTTACATCAATGGCGGGGAAAGAGTTAACATATGTATAAACATATATTGATCGTTTATTTTGGTGCTTTTGCTTTTTCACAGAACAAAGAAACAAAACAAACAAATAAATAAATAATAACAATGGTAATAATAACGATTATCGATATACTTTAGGCACGTGTTAATTACATTATCAGTGAAAGATTCAGCAGGGGGTCAGCTGGCTAAAAATGTATAACTCCAGTTATCTTGATCCAAAACCTGTCTAAATAATTCAGGTCTGTCAGTGTTAATGTATCTGAACCTCTTGAACGCAAGCATATTTAATGGATATTCAATCATGACAACTATCCGAACAGTTTTAGCATGTTATTGAATATGGCAATGTATTTGGTCTTGGTGTTCCAGATCTTCTACACTAATGGACTTGCTGCTGCTAAAATATACATAGACATGCTGTTGTGAGTATGTAAGATATTCCGCTGCTGTATAAACATACACACACATGGCAGATCTAGGCAGGTGGAGCTGGGGAGGTGGAGGGTCTCAGAGGAGCTCTGATAGCACTGCAGGACCAGCTTACAGTGAAACAGACTATTTAAATGTTGAGCAAGCAATCTCATTGGCTGCTGGATAAGCAGAGGCCAATCAGCTTGTGCCATGCAGTAATGATGTCATTGCTTGCAGATTGCATGTAAAGGACCGATCAGCCTGTGCCATCTAGAGTTTCATGACTGAACTAGATATTTAACTTACATTTCAAATTTAGGCACTAAATCAGTTTTGTAAATCAAATTTGCAAAATCAACCTCATAGAAATGATCATGCCAAATAATATGGCTTGTTCTTGATGTATGTCAATCATCTTTAGATTACTGGATATTAAGAATAGCTTTGCGTGGACAATGTTCAAGTTTCGGTCACACTTTATAATAGGTGTTTAACTACTACTACTACTACTACTACTACTAACATAAAAAATATTAGCTACAATTGTGTTCATGTTGTATCGCAAAACACTTGTAATTACAGAAACGAATAAAGCTGTAATTACATGCAAATAATTTTAAATATAAGTACAATGTAAAAACATGACTTACACAATACGTGCATTGTATTAAATGGTTAATTTTTAATATAGTGGGACCCAAGTTTCTTTTTTAATACTTTATAGAAACCGTCAGTTAATATTCAACATTAGATAACATTTTTAATATATATTTAGCAAACTAAATGTTAAAATAGTTAACATGATCAAAGATTCTAATTGTATGGAAAATCATAGCTAATAAAGGATACCATTTATTATAAATACTAGGAGGATTTACCAAAATACATAAATAGCAAGAGTTGGCAATCAATCAGCAACATCTTTTGGGAAAAAATGTGCGCATGCATATACAGTCTATCCTTCATCCCTCGAACTGGAGTCGGCCTTTAGAGAAAATATATTGAGGAAAACAAACAACACTAACGAATGCCAGAGCAAACAAGCTTTCCGAAGCTCAGAAAGTGGCAGAGGGAGCGCTAAGTGAACCTCTGATTTCCCAACACTTCCCACAGTGGTCATCCGTCTCCATTCTCAGAACAGGTTGTCAGGAAACTGAAATGGACACTGTTCTCCTCCAAGAGTAACAGCTCTTTATGTGATGATTGACTGTGAAATTTCCCAAGGACGGGCTGGTAATGAAATGATTGTGTAATGTAAACACAACTCCAGAGAGAAAGAGGCCATGTAGCATCATGACAGGCAGACTCGGTTTTTTGGGAGGTTTCATTATAAATCTTCTTACATGTAAAGAAACACCTGAACTATAAAACGATATTATCATCCAGAGACTACAATGTCATGTTTATTCTAAGAAATAATTCTGAAAGTGATTCCAATGACATCATTCATTTGTGTTGTGGACATTATAACTGTGTGAACTCCGCTCTTCTCATAGAATAAGAATGATTATTACAACTTTATGGTTATAGTTATCGTTATTGTAAAATTCGTCCTTGGTGTGAACAGCCACAGACAAATATTCAGATTTCTGATTGTGTTGTTTCTGTGCTGATGACAGTTTAGTTTTCTAATGCTCTCATAAATGATCAGACATAGTAAATACTGACCATTTTTGTAAGGCTATAAGCTGTCTTGGTTGTCAAAAAGAAGTCAATTCACATGCCGTGGATAAAATCAATCATCAAAAAACATTTCACATTTAAGTTACACAACACTACTGTTCAAAAGTTTGAGGTTGGTAAAACTATTTAATGTTTGTTTGTCACCAAGACAACATTTATTCAATCAAAAATACAATAAAACAGTAATATTGTGAACTATTGTTACAGTTTAAAATAACTGTTTTAATATATTTTAACATTTTTAATGTCAAACGATCCTTCAGAAATCAGAAATCATTCTAATTTGGTAACGTGGTGCTCAATAAATATTTATTATTATTATTATTATCAATGTTGAAAACAGTTGTGCTGCTTAATGTTGTTTTTCTGGAAACTGTTAGCCTACTTTTGATTATTATTGTATGAATCGAAAGACTTTGATTTCATGCATCTTCGCTGAATAAAAGTATATATATATATATATATATATATATTTATATATATATATTTTTTTACTTTTGAAAAGTTGTGTATATTGTATGGTTTGTAACAGTTGTATTGCTAAAACAATTTTTTTGCCATTTCTGCTGGCTGGATTGTGTACAATGCCTTTCATCTTCTCATAATCTCTAATTGAGCCTGCAGTCTCTGTGGACAATAGGTAATAGAGCCTTCATAAGATGTACTTCAGCAGTGATTACTGTAGGCGACAGTCCTACTGGAAATGGCCAAGAAATAAGCATCATTTTTCACAGCTGTTATGAGAGAAAAACAGCCCACTTATTTAAAAGACTGAATAAATTAGTGGAAATCTAGTGGAAAAAAACAGGTAATGGAAGGTCAAGTTCATTGAAGGACGTTGTTGGGGGTTCAATCTGCTTGAGCAAGACAGAGGATCAGGTTTAAACCAGTTTTAACCAGGTTAAAAAAAAAAGCCCATCTTGACCAGAATGAACCAGCTTGTATTTTCTAACAGGCTCTGGAGAAAAATCCCTTTGAGATATGCATGTTGTAAATATTTTCCTAGTGAAAAAGAAATGTGATTAATTGTACTGAATGTGCACTTGTAGTGCACTTCAAATATTAAAAGTATATATATTTTAATATATCCTGCGAGTCTGTGTTCCCTGACAAGTATGTCATATTAATGAAATGAAAGGCCACTTAAATGTAGTTTCTTACCACACAAAGTCCAACTTTAAAAAGTGCACATAAAATCATTGTTTTAATAATCTTTCTACACATATTTTTGTGTTGACTAACATACTGAAGCTCACATAAAATACATGATTATAATTTTTACTATAGTGCATTATTTGATATTACATTTCATATGCAACTTCATCATTATATAAATATTTAAATGCATTGTTTTAATAGAAATTATATCAAAATGTATTTTATTTGACCATAAATGCATGTCAGTAAGTTCGGCAGGACTCTTTAAGCATCTTCAAAGAATAGAAGATGTAAAGATGTACTAAACTGAATTAAAAGAAAAAGCATATCATCAATAATAACATGCAATTAAATATCTGAAACATTACATTAATTCTGCACTATATTCTTTTAAAGTATTTAAAGTATGCTTAAGTGTACTTCTATTTCACATGAATTGTCATGTCATATGAAATGGATTTTATTCCATTTATTTAACAGTTTTTGAAATCCTTAGAGGAGCACAGCTTCCCATTGTTTGTATGGATGGCCAGCAGAAACTTTGTACTGGTCAACAGAACAGAAGTGGATGTTGCATTGACAGATAGATTAAAAGGGGGCCCAGACATGAAGGTTTGTCCCAGGCCATGTAGTGTCAGTCATTAACAGTCGTTAGCCGTGAGTGATGATGGTGTCATGAGGACGCTTCATTCAGCATTTGGGAATTTTCTTACTCATATGCTTGTGGATTGACCATTTCTTTCTGAACATCCATCTCGGCCACCTGTTATCAATCAGAAAGCTAGAGGGAGGGATTCTGGAATTCTGGGATTGCCCAAGAATCCACACAAAACTCCACCTCGACTCTCATAAATCATCTTCTGTCCATCATTCAGAACGACTGCCAAATCCCTGTGGTTGCGAGAGTCGAGACATCTCTCTCACATTAACTCCGATGCTAGTCAGATGCTGAACCAACATCTTCATAATAGAACTGCCTGACAGGCGTTAAAACAATGGTTTGCCTAGAACTGAAACATACCGTCAAGCTAAAAAAAAAAACTAAAAAAAGCACCATAAATAAGGCACATTGACTATTTTCACTGGTTTGTGTAAAGAACAGACTAAAATTGAAGTCGATACTCACTAAAAATTGTGCCCTCTCTCAGCTCTTCAATCCGATCTCCATTACACATATGCAAATTGGCACAATGTGACCCCCAAGAACCAATGACATTTGCCGTCAATGAAGTCAGAACCTGGTGTGGCACATCAATGCATCACTTCTGAATCTAAACCTGCTGATGTGAATAATATTTCAGAGCTTCAGCAGAAGGAACGATTCTTTTAATGTCCCCCTGTTGTCAATCATTTAATCCCTTATAACTCATCTTTGATCACCAAAATGACATATTTAAATGTTTTTTCCTTGAAAGAAAATTTGTCATGCCTTAAAACAGCTTGAATGTAACCCGACACTCTTGCCCCATTTAGTATACGTGGTTCTATGAATATGCAAATGAGCCCCGCCTCCACTCACTCACTCAGCTCAGAGATCCACTGGTTGACGATCACACGTTGATCTGATTGGTTACAAGGTAGTTTGAGAAACACCAGCGATTTCAAAGCGTGTTTTTGAGACTGTCTTTGGTTCACTGCAGTTTTAAGGAGAAAATACTCAGCAATACTGTCGACTTATGAACCCTGGAGACAATGGAATATGCGTCAAGGAGTCTCTGTGATTGGTATGCAGCGCCTGCTGTGACTGGACAGTCCGGTTTTGGAGCGGCAGGCTTTGTTGCAGTTGCTACAGGTGTAGTATGTGCCTGGGTCTGGATCTGCTGATGCAACCCTTTGCCGTCTGTGCTTTCTCCGCCCTTCCCACTCGTACTCTCTTTTCTTCTCCGACACTTTGATGCCTGCTTCGACAGCTTGCCTCCATCTGCAGCTGCTGCTTCCCAGACTGCTGGATTGACGTTGCCTGCCTTCAAGTCTCGTTTACAAACGTCTTTGTAGCGCAGAACAGGCCTTCCTGCTGGTCTGGAGCCCGTAGCAAGCTCACTGCAGATCTTTGGGTATACGACCATCCTGCATGCGACTGACATGGCCTAGCCAACACATGCATTTCTGGGAGAGTAATGCAAACATGCTTGGTATTCCCGCCTGGGCCAGGACGTCCTTGTTTGGGACACGGTCTTGCCAGGTGATGCCCAGGATTTGAGTTGACTCAATGAGTTGAGTCTGCGTTCTTGCCGTGAGTACAGGGTCCATGCTTCACTACCATATAGAAGAGTACTGAGCACGCAAGCTTGATACACCCTCATCTTGGTATGGGTTGTCAGCATGGAATTATCCCAAGCTCTCTTTGCTAGGCGGGCCATAGCTGCTGCTACCTTACCAATCCGAGTGTTTAGCTCGGCATGCAGGGAGAGGTTCCTGGAGATGGTAGAGCCAAGGTAGGTAAAGTTATCTTCCACTTTGAGGGTGTAGTCAGCAATGGAGATATTCGGGATACTGCTAACATCTTGGGCTGGGTTTCCCGAAACCTCCTTAACGCTACGTCGTTCTTAAGTTACACCTTAAGCTGTACTTTATCGTTAATACGTGTTTCCCGAAACGTTCTTAGTTAAGTATACCTTCTGTAAGTCATATGTGCGGAAGGTTGGTCTGGACCACTCTTAGCTTTACCTTATCACTGTTGCAGGTCTATATGAAAATAATTCTGAAGTTTTTAATACACACAGACAGTGTTCAGTTAGGCTAATTCAAGTGTTTTCATGCAAAGAATAAAATTGTCAATCACACTCATTGTTGATTATATTATTATACAATATTATTAATTTAATTAAAGAGCGCCTTTAAGGCCAGTGAAAGCATAGGCTACTGTCAGTTAAGTCCTATTCGGACGCTAATATTGTTTCTCATGGGCTCGTCCGGTATTTTAAACATTTACAGGGGTAAGTCGGTGATTTCAGTGCCGTCCGAATCCATAATATCAGTGTTTTTTCTCACCCAACCCGTGTAAAAATCCCTGGCCAAATTAGTACCTACTGTTTTTTGACAAATAGGTCGTGTGGTAATTTAATTGCCGTCTGAATCCACAATCCACAGAAGAGATTCAAAATCCACTGTTTAAATCCTTTTTGATCACTGCCGAGCACCGTACGTAATATTTACACTTTTATTACTGAAATGCTGGAAAGTATTTACAAGAACAATATTTCATCGCAGCTCCACCTCAGCGAACAAAAATGGGAAAGAGAAGAAAGCACATAAAAATTTGAAATGGTTATTGTGGCAGCAATATATGATACAATTTTAAAATATGTAGGCTTGGCTATTATAGGCTATTATAGTTTGGATTATTTTTTATAATATCCCATTAGTCCTAATTAATTCAATTTCAACTATTTCTGAAGTGCTTCTTTTATAAAGAACACCACTTTCTCACATAATGCAGTGAAACAGCCGAGAGAATAATTGATTCTCCAGCCATCGATATCAACCAATTCAGCAGCATCGCCACGGACAGCACCGGGTAACGTCGCTCGTAAGAAGGCATATCTTAAGCAGCTTCCTAAGGTATGGTTCGGGGGAACACGCCTAGAAATGGTATACCTTTAGTTAAGTTATACCTTAAGAGTCTTCGTAGCGCGCTAAGAGACAACGTTATCGGGAAACCCAGCCTTGGTCCATTATGTTGGTCTTTTTGAGACTGATGGCGAGGCCTAAATCTCTACAGGCTTCCGCAAAGCGGTTGATGAGTTGTTGTAGAGCTTCTTCAGAGTGTGCAGTCAGAGCATCTCCCGTATCAGAACCTTCCGCACCTTGGCTTTTGCTCGGAGGCGTGCGGTGTTGAGCAGGTTTCCATCGGTTCGAGTGTGGAGGTATACCTTCTTCTGATTTGCTAAAGGCAAAGAAGATGCCGAAGAGCGTTGGAGCGAGTACGCAGCCTTGCTTCACTCCACCTCTGATAGGGAATGGGTCCGAGGAAGAGCCATCGTACTGGACAATGCCTTGCATATCATTGTTAGGGGTTAATAGTTTAGGGCCCAAGGACCAGATGTTTGAAAGAAGACCCGGAGTCAGAATTATAAAAAATTTAAGAAAAGTTTTACTGAAGATAGTTTTTCCGTTTCATCAGCAGAAGTTCAGCTTCAAGACTCACACAGGAATTATAGGCCGCCCCGCTTACAATTACAAAGATCACAGCAGTTATACCCTACACACCGACACACAGCTTCTCCAAGGTTGGATTTGGCCAGGCTCTAACTATAAACAGGAGAGTATTCTCAAAACATCAAGATAATGCGTTCTTTCTCTCAAGGAGAGCAACACTTTAGTCTAACTGGAAAGTAAGGCTTTAACAAAGAAATGGTCCCTTAAACTATTGGCTTCAATGACCCTTATATGTTTTAACACGTTGAAGACCTTTCTCAAACACAAAACAAGTCCCTATTTCATTTCTGGAAGCCGGGCTAAATGAGCAAGCACTGTTACTGAATTCAGATATCAAATACAGACATTAAAGAATACATGAAAAGAACATTTCAGTGATCACACTGGTAACTTCTATAACAAAGTAAAATCTCCAGAGAAGTCATTCAACTCATTTGATATTTAGAAGGAAAAATATTGATCAATACCTTGATTATAATCACTCATTACCTATACATTGAAGTAATTCCAATCTCTTGGAAGGTCTTCCCTTCATCATCATGAACAGAGATGATGATCCTCAGGAGCTGTATTTTCACCACAAACTTTAAAGGACAAGTTCGGTATTTTACACTTAAAGCCCTGTTTACAGATCGTATCTGATGAAATAGAACGGTTAAGATTAAAATTTGGACACATGCTGCTGTCCCGATAATTTTAGGTTTATTTCGCTTCCCCCCCCCCCCCCCCCACCCCCACAATGGTTGTCTATATGCACTGGAAGATTCCGTCCTAAAAACACATTAAACTTTCGTTTACAAAGACGTGAAACTCACCGAGTGGTCAGGGGTGTTCACTGATATCTTCACTCAAAAAACGCTGAAAAAGATGCATTCCAACAGGTTTTATCGTAGTTTTTGTCCAACTCCATTGACTTAATAGGACGTGCTGTGAGCCTGTGAGACCGCAGCACCTTTACGGTATTACTCCGCCGCTTCTTCTTCTGCTTCTTCTGTGTATTCAATGAAATGCCCGTGGTTTGCTTGCAATTGGCAAAGGTGCATTATCGCCACCAACTGGGCTGGAGGGTCTATTATTCAAGCTCTCAACGGAAGAATCACGGGTGTGACGCGTTTGGCAAAATAGGTCCACAAAAGCGAAATAAACCTAAAATTCTCGGGACAGGAGCACGTGTCCAAATTTTAATCTTAACCGTTCTATTTCATCAGATACGATCTGTAAACAGGGCTTTAAGTGTAAAATACCGAACTTGTCCTTTAAATTTCTGTTTGTTCCTCACACAAAGCTGTTGCATTTGTCTGCTTTGAAGACTTGCGTTTTAAGAAACTTTATGAAACTTTTGGTCTTTTTTTTGTGCTTGCGGGTGGGTAAATAATTTAACCGGTGACTGAGTGATTTTTCCCTTTAACCACTGGAATACACTAACTCAAAATGTAAGAGTGTATTAAAATCCTTCATTTGAGACATGTTGGCAAATAACTTACGGTTCATTTTAACCAATGAAAATGCTATAACATTCAATAGCAGATCAAATTATTTGGTTTTGGAAAAGTTCATACCGACAAGCTCATTTCAAAATCCGAGCACAGTTTGAGACTAATTACTGAAACCTTAGAGACTTTGAATGGAGATTTTTGCATATTCTCGGTACTCCCATGTGTGTTTTCATTGGTTTGGAGAAAGAAAAGAGGTTTTTCTATGGGTTATGCTAAAACCAAAATACAGAAATATACTTACTTGATTAAGCTTTAATATAGGCTGCAATGTAAAGATTTAATAAAGGTATGCACTATTTTCTTATTTAGCTACTTTGTAACATTTTTATTAGAAGTAATTTATAAGATTCCATTTATTCCACTCATGCATGTGTGTGTGTGTGTGTGTGTGTGTGTGTGTGTGTGTGTGTGTGTGTGTGTGTGTACTAGTTATCTTTATAAAAACAATATCAAAATATACAAGACAAAAATAAATGAAAATATGAAAAAGGAATTGGTTTAAATGAGATTTAGGGATAGAAAATATTATTTGCTCAGTATTTAACAATGGAATTCAGTGAAAAGTCCCCACAATGATCGAAATGAATTCCTAAAATATATTTGTTGTTCATCATGTCTCATCATGCATGTAATGAAACTGATGGCCCAGATCGTTTATCTGCTGTATGTACTTTCATTTGTCAAGCTTGAGCTTCAAAGCTCTTTTGGTGTTAGTTCTTGGTGCGAGGGAGGGTTTCGTTTATCCCAGATAACTCAGTCTTGTGTGGTTGTGGATCCCATCCAATCCCGTCATTCCGAACAAAAGAGAACAGAATAAATCAGTTATTAGAAGTTATGGGAATAAAGTGGCTTTGGCTTTGAAAGTTCAATAATCAGATTCCTTTGATAATCCCACACCTTGCTTTCCCGTCATCCTGCTGGTCTCAATTCAGATCTATTGTGTTACTCTCCCTTAAAAGACTGGCTCTCAGGTGTAGTGTTTCAGCGTGAAGCGAGCTCTCTCCCGTCCGCCCGTGTCTTTAGAGGAATGAGGCTGTATAATGTGTGCAGAGAATATTGTTCAGCAGATAATGGGCTCCGTGTTAGACTACACGAGTGTGTGTGTGTGTGTGTGTGTGTGTGTGTGTGTGTGTGTGTGTGTGTGTGTGTGTGTGTGTGTAGAAAGCAGAGAGCTGAGTGGGTCAGAGGCGTAGAGAAGCACCTCATCCGTCATAATGACCCGGCCAGTGTGAGGGATTGACGCAGAGCCCTGGATTTAGTTTCATTAGATGTTCCCTGAAAACCTGTGGAATCTCAGAGTTTGTTTGCAGAATTCTAATGATGGATGTCTACAGTTTCCACACCGTCTCTCCCTTCCTCAGCCGATTGTTATAAATGTACAGGTTGATTTTTTTCCCCACAAGGTCAAGCTGAGGTGAAGTACTGTGTGTTACGCATGCTTTAACAAATTGCCCGTTCTACTTGTTTTCAAGAACAAAACCTAACCAGAATTCCAACCAAGAGGAAAACTGTAACTCGTAACATTTAAGGGCCGTTTACACCAAGAACGATAACTATAAAGGTATCTATGTCGATAATAACTATATTTGCGTCCACGCAACGAACGATAACGGTCTGTTTATTCTAAGCTTGTGCGCTGCGGTTTCAAAGTGTGAACAACGTCACTGAACATGTTCATTAGATGCTCCCTGAAAAGCCTGGAATCTGAGTTTGTTTGCAGATTTCTAATAATTAATGTTTACAGTTTCCATGCCGTCTCTCCCTTCCTCAGACGAATGCAATAAATGTACTGGTTGATTCATAACATTTAAAGTTAGATTTTTCGGTAACACCTTAGAATACTGTTCCTTCATTAATGAATAACTACACAGGAACAAATGAGTAACACACTATTAAAGGGGTGGTATAATGCCCTTTTCACAAGATGTAAAATAAGTCTCTGATGTCCCTAGAGTGTGTATGTGAAGTTTTAACTCAAAATACCCCACATATATTTTTATATAGCATCTTAAAGTTGTCAATTTTTGAGGGTGAGCAAAAACGCACCATTTTGTGTCTGTTCCGTTAAATGCAAATGAGCTGCTGCTCCCGGCACAGGGGGCGGAGCTACAACAGCTTGCACTCACACAAACATGCACTGAAAATTTCTACAACTTTTAGCCTTTTATTTTCAAACCAGATTCAGACAATGATGGAGAGACTGGTTAGTTGATGAATTTATGTAGCTTATGTGTAGTTTATCTTCTAGTCATTGATTAGCATATTCTGTCTTGATAATCTATAAATAGTGTTCCGGGGGTGGGGTTTATGTACAATATAGGGTTGGTGATGTCACTAACCCGGGAGGGATGTCCTGTAGTCTCGACCAGCCGTTTGTTGTAGTCCTTAAAAAGCAATTTCTTTAAAAGCAAATATCTCCCTTTGCTTTGAACTTTGAGCGTCGTAACTTTGCAGATGTTGTTTATGCTCAAACAGCAACATTACACACTCACTAAAGTTAGAAAAGTGAAATCATAATCAATCACCCCTTTAACATTCTAGTAATAATCCTGTAAAAAAAACGGTAGCTACTGGCAGCTGTGGTTGCCAGCATCATACTGTAAAAAAACGGTGTGTTACTGTTTCTTTTTAACAGCTAAAAAAAATACCGTTTTTTCAGCTACATTATAAAACTGCAATTTAACAGCATATTGCATTACAACATTTACAGACCGTATGTTTACGGTATGATGTGGGCAACCACAGCTGCCAGTAGTTTACCGTTTTTTTACAGGAATATTTTTTACAGTGATGAAACTCTGATTGACGAATTAGTAAGTAAGTCGAATGTGGTAGTTCACTATTAGCTAATCAACAACAACTATTTTGCATACCTCACTGAAGACTACTAAGAACTACATACAGGTTCATAATTAATATTAATAATGCAATAATGTATAATATAAGGCATTAGTAATGAATCAAGTGTTACTACATCCTTCTAAAGGAACTACTCATAATTTGGAGCAGTTTTATACAATAATCCAGTCATTTGTAATGTTGATGACAGGTACAGATACATATTTATCCTGTGGTGAGCCAATGGGAAGTGGATAACATCCCTTTATGGGGTTTATGTGCCGATAATGATGAAGATTTGAATATAAACTTAATGTTTTAGATTTACCAATCAATCTACAATGTGTCAATATTGCTTTCAATGTTTTTATTAAAAGACAAGTATCTTTCCTCTGTGTCGTTAGCATGGTAGATGTGGACTTCATGATTCTCAAAGACTTATAATGATTATTAAAAACATTTTTGTCCTTCCTAAAGGCCCGTTCACACCAAGATGAATGTTCAAATTGAAAAGCATGATAATTACCTAATATTAACTTCATTGTAAGTCATTGTAAGATTTTGAGGTTTCTGTAAGGTTTTGGATAGTAATGACTCATGTGTTTCTACATCTTTCATTAGATGTTCCCTGAAAAGCCTGTGGGATCTCAGAGTTTGTTTGCAGAATTCTAATGATGGATGTTTACAGTTTCCACGCCGTCTCTCCCTTCCTCGGCCGAATGTAATAAATGTACTGGATGATTTTTTTCCCCACAAGGTCAAGCTGAGGTGAAGTACTGTGTGTTATGCATGCTTTAGCAAATTGCCCGTTCTTCTTGTTTTCGAGAAGAAAACTTAACCATAATTGCAACCAAGAGGAAAATTGTATTGCTTGTATAACATTTAAAGTTAGATTTTTCTCATAAAATTCCATATCAAAAATAAAAATTGAAGCAAATGAGACCGTTGTTGTCTCGATTGTGTCTGTTTACCACTAAGTGCAAATAGTCTGTCTTGTTGACAAAGCTATTTACAATTGTGTGGTTGAGCTGATTGGAAATGGAAGAGGAATCAGATTGGTAATGAGACGGTGGCGTGAAGAGTAAAACTGCGGATAATAACCAGCTAATAACCAGACTGTGTTTACTAGAGTTAGGATTAGGCTGTGGTTTAGGGTTAGTTGCATGTAATTACTGTACATTACACTAAAGTAAAGTTAAACTTTTTTTACCCTTCAAAATTCTAGAGGAATTGTGAGAGTCTCAGGAGAAAAATCTGAGAATCTGAGATGCAAGAGTCAATTTATTCTCCACATCTCATCGCTGTCACTGAGATAAAAGTGCTATATTAAAGAGATCTAATTTCTTTTCCTTTAGGCCTTGGAAGTATGAATACACATTCACACATGGAAAAGAGTTAGCAACCTCTTACACCAATAACATCATATGTCCTTAAGATGAGGGTTTTTTTTTTAAAGATTACATCTTTCTCATTATTCTTCTTGAGTAATATCAGATGTGTGTAAACATCCTGTAGTCTATGAGCTTTATTAAAGCCTTGGGAGGACAAGCTTTCTCTGCTGAGAATCCAGGGTCATGAACTTAATTAGATGTAACCAGAAGATATAGGACTTTCCAAACAGATTAATGGAAACTGCCAGATTACTTTCATTTATAGATGACAGAGCTGACCTGTGTGCTGCAGATCAGAACTAAAATATAAAACATATTTAATAAAATATAAATAAAATATAAAATTAAATATTAATAAAATGTAAAATTTAATTAAATATAGAACAAAATATAAAATTAAATATAATATAAAATAAAATAATATAAAACAATATAAAATAATATATTAAATACAATATAAAAATAGAATACAAAGCTAAATATAAAATAAAATATGAAATATGATATATATACTATTAGATAACATTAATTATTAAATAAAAATGAAATAGAAAACAAAATAAAATATAGAACAAATTATAAAATAAAATATCAAACAAAATATAATATTAAATAATATTAATTAAATAAAATATTAATAAAATATTAATAAAATGTAAAATAAAATAAAATATAGAACAAAATATAAAATAAAATAATATAAAATATAAAATAACATATTAAATAAAATATAATATAAAATATAGAACAAAATAAAAAATAGAATACAAAACAACATATAATATAAAATATAGAACAAAAAAAATTATATATATAATATTAAATCATATTAAATAAAACAGAAAATGAAATAGAAAATAAAATAAAATATAGAACAAATTATAAAATAAAATATTAAACAAAATATAATATAAAATACAAATAAAGTAAAATATAAAATAAAATAGTTTAAAATAAATAAATTGTTCAATACATTTTCCATGAAATTACCACAAACAGAAAATAAAGGACCCCCATGATTGTGAACAATTACTTTATTCATATGTTTACTAGATTGCAACCTGAGTATTCACTGCTCTAAGTCAGATTATTGCAGTGCATCCATAATTAGCTGTGTTAGGCCTTTGTTAGCTAATTATTTCTTTCTACAAAGCTTGTTATAAAATCACTCGCCCGTCTGTTGAGGAAGAAAAGTGAACATTATGCCAAAATGGACAACCGCTGTGAAAACTAAAAAATGTGCTGGATTTATAAAACGGTGTGAGTTCTGCGGTTAGTTTGTGTGTGTGTGTGTGTGTGTGTGTGTGTGTGTGTGTGTGTGTGTGTGTGTGTGTGTGTGTGTGTGTGTGTGTGTGTGTGTGTGTGTGTGTGTGTGTGTACGTGTCTGTGCATCAGGTGTGTGTCTGTATCATGCTGTGGCCTTGCGTTGAACAGCTCTGAGGCGATGAATAACACATTATGGTGATTAGTTTTGTCTGCTACCTGCAATCGCTCTGTCTGTGGAATACGAACAGCCTGCTTTATTACAGCCTCTCTCTGACTTACACACTACAGATGATGGGCAGAATAAATTGGCTAGAGAAAATGGATGAGGGGCACTTTGGAGAGGGTCTCGTTATTTAACATACTGAATAACTGATTCCACCAATGAGAATTTATATTTTTTGTGTCGGACAATAATTTGGCTTACCAACTGACTTCAGCTGAACAACAGCCAAAATGCATAGTTTTTCTGTAATCACTGAAAGTTGAAGTTAAAACAATAACGATTAAGAGATATTTCTATAAAATAAAGAATATATATTAAAAATTAATCAAATAAAAACATATTATTTCAAAATATACAGCATAATGCAAATGAAATAAAAAAATATATGGGGAGCTGTAAAAGTATATTTTGACCCCCAAAAAATAAAATAAAAAATAAAATAGTAAGATTTTATTTCGATGGTCCACTTTAGTAACTTTGCAGCTGCATGTCAACTAATTCTACTAATCCGAACACTAACACCTAATTTTAAGTCTACTAACAGTTTACTGCAGTCTACTAATACGCTAATGACTGATATTTGACATGTAGTTACAAAGTTACTAATAGATGGTAGAATGTGTAAAGTGGACCATCAAAATAAAGTGTAAAAAAAAAAAAAAAAAAAAAACTAAAGAGAAGGATCAACCCGATCTCACAGCAATTCGTACGTATTTTACGAGGAGGCTAATTCGTATTACCACGCCCCTAAACCTACCCGTCACAAGGGTTTAGACAAATCGTACGAATTCGTAGGAGTGATGTCTTAAGCCGCCATTCCACTGCACACGACAAACGACAGCCATCGGACCGGAAGTCATTCATTTCCAATGGAGAGTAGTACGGAAGCTGTGTGGAGTTACGATCATATGCGTATGCATGCGGAAATTTCTGATCCAAATTGAGCTTCGGATGCGTTGAAATATCTGAACTCATGCGGCTAGACCGTATGCGACCGGTCGACCGAATGTGATGTATTCTAATCAAAACTATGAGCGATAATTACCAATATTTTAATACTTTAACATAAACGCTATTCCTGCAAAATGGCGATTATTAATAATTATGGCTGAAAAAAATATTTTATCATTATTAAATCAATATTTATATAGATTAGCTCTATAAAATGGACTAGTTTTATTTTAGATGTATTGAGGGTCATTTGTTTTGTGTGGATATATTCATGCATGCATTACATTCATTAAAATCATTCATTTTACCATTGTGAATAGCCGAAGGTAATGGTTGCTTCACGACCAATTTCAAAGTTCCGTGCGACTGCCACTAGGGGGCGAAATGCGACAATCGAATGCGAATGGTCGCATTTCGCCCCCTAGTGGCAGTCACACGGAACTTTGAAATTTACCGTTACCTCGGCTTATTCACCATGGTAAAATTAACAGTTTTAATGAATGTAATGGGTGTATGAATATTTCCACACAAAACAAATGACCCTTAATACATCTAAAATAAAAACATAGTAGATTTTATAGAGCTAATCAACATAAATTTAACAATTATAAAATAATAATTTCTGCCATAATTATTAATAACCGCCATTTTGCAGAAATAATGTTTACAGAATAACGTTAAAGGGTTAAAATATTGGTAATTCTAGCTTCTCGCTCATAGTTTTGATTAGAATACATCACATCCGCTCGGCCGGTCGCATACGGTCTAGCCGCAGAAGTTCAAATATTTCGTATCTGAAGCTCATATCGGATCTGAAATTTCCGCATGCATAGCAGGGGGGCAGTCATTCGGAAAACATTGAAGCTTCCCCGGGCGCTGCCATTGATTAGCAGACCATCACCTACTGTTAGCATTCCATTGACATCCATTCATTTTGGCGTCACTCTGACAGCGAATAACTTTACATCTGAGGCGTTTAAAGACTCCATTTGTCCATTATTTATTTCTAAAGCAACACGAAAATGCACAAAAGGCTCCATTACCTTGTATCTTACGTTATGGCCCCGTAGAAGCAGTTTTTGTAAAAGTAGGCTAGCGATTGCGTCATAACCACGCGACTCTCTGTCGCACAGTAGAGAGATTACCGTATGGACAGGAGGAGAAGCTCACGGGCAATCGGGGGGACGTGGAGGCAAAATGACAAAATTATTAATCAGAATACTTAGCAAGTTTCTCCTGCTCCTAGCCCATGGACACCTCCTACTCGCACTCTCCGTCTCTGCAAGTTTCGGAAGGGAATGATTCAGATTTCTCTTGGCACAGCTACTAGAAGACAGACGGGTTGCTCACGTCACATCTACGTCATCAAGCTCAGTTTGAGTCTGCGCAGTACGCTCAGCCATCAGGAAGTGAGAGCTTCTAATTGACCACTTTTCTCCGTTGAATCCAATGGGGTCACTGTTGTTACGATGAGGCAAGGACGAAGCAGAGAGAGAATCCATACGCAAAACTAATTTAATGAAACAAACAGGAACTCCAGGGCAAACAAAAGAACTCAGGACAGGAACACGGAAACAGCTACAACGACCGACAAACAACGACTGAAGCACAGACGTTTATATACACAGGCAAACAAGCTAAACAAGATAACAAGGGGGTGTGGTTAATCAGAAACACCTGGGGAGACTAATAAACAAGAAAAACTACAAAGGACTACAAAACATGGCACAGGACAGGAAATAACAAAAGTCCATACAAGACAAGGGAAACACAGTACAGGAATCATGACAGCTGTGTCCAGTTCATTTACTGTCTATGATGGATACGCATATGATCGTAACTCCACACAGCTTCCTTACTACTCTCCATTGGAAATGAATGACTTCCGGTCCGACGGCTGTCGTTTGTCGTGTGCAGTGGAAAATACATATGAATTGGTAGTGAGATAGCGTTGGGTTAATGTCTTCAGATGAACACCTGTCCTGGGAGAACATTTCAAGGTCCTTGGTATTCTTGTTGTGTTTCAGAATACAATTCAAAATTCTATTTTTATTTCTACTTTCTGTTATGCTTACGTTATGATGATTCGTGTTCAAAGAGACTCTGGGTGCACGCAGACTAGTTTTAGCATGAGGATTTATTAACTCGACTCAGACTCGCAACATGAGTGTTAACTCTTCAGCAGCATAATTCCCACTGAACTATTAGAGCCAATCTGCATAAACTTTACTGACAAGTGCTGTAGCCAATAAGAACACAGGATACAATGTCTCTGGCATGTGATTGGTTCTTAGCAGAATGTAAGAATACTACACTTTCATTCTCATTTACGGTTTTTCTCAGTCGCTTTGTTGCATTTCTCGGACCAGAAATGAAATTCTCAAAACTACCTGTTCAACCTCCACATCATCTAGTCACTTGTGCACATCATAAAAGCAGTTTCTCATTCTTTTGAACAAGTTGCGATTGCTTTGATACATTCATGCAATTGATTATGCACAATTGTCTGCGGTTTCCTACATTATCAGTTGCTAATGCCATGTTGCTCAAATGTATTAAATAGTTCTCTGTGCAATAGTCTTACCCCTCAAAACATCTAGTCATTAGTTCATCATATAAGACTTATTTAGCATTTAATGACTTATACTATAAGTCATTAAATGCAAAATGGTTGATCTAGTTGTCATAAACTGTCAAGCATATTTTCTAGGCATTTCTATTAGACTTTTTGTAAATGTGCCATGAATTGATGAACTGTGCAGGTGAATCTCGACTTTCACTGATGAAGAGAATGTAGATCAACCAATGAGAAACCAGTTCTCTGAAACAGCTCAAAGTTGCATCTCATGAACCTTCAATTGGCAAGCATTATATACAGTGCTTGCCAATTGGTCTTTCCTGTGTTTGCCTTTCTAATGTCGTATTTTCGCCTTTGTGCCCCTATTTCTTATCACAATAACATTGTAGGTTTTTTTTTTTTTTTGCCAGACCACTAGTAAAAGTGTAACTGTGAATCCAATCCAGTCTCTTTCAATCAATAACTCATGTACAGTAGTGTGTACATTTGTACTTTTGAAATGGATATACGGCATACAGAAGAAGCGCAGCTTTGTACATTTCAATACAGTAACTGTCATCCAAACTGTTGCCATAGTTTACATCAGGTAATACTAACAGAGTGCAGTGTTTTATTGACAACATGACTAAGCATTTTGACTATCTTGTTTGTGAACAATGACACAAGGACTTTTCATTCTGATGGCACTGATATGTTCATTGATATAAATACTTTTTTGAGAGATGAACTAAAGATTTTGAGTAAGTTACAGGCTTTTACAGGTAAGCCAATGTGTGGTGCTGTTTGTACGAATTGTTTTGAGAATTCACTACATATATTAAGGAGGATTTGAGAAATGCACCAAAGCGACTGAGAAAAACTGTAAATGCTCCCTCCCATAGATTCAAATTCAAGACAAACATTCTGTGTCATGATGGCTTCCTCAATTCCAATCAAACAGGGACATCATTACGTGCATATCAGCATTCATAAAACTTTACTTTAGACCCTCAATACAGCATGAGAATGCATGAACCCATAATGCAACATTTATGAGGACGTTGGCATTGCTTTCTGTGCGGTGGCATCATGCCTTGCCTGGCAGAGCGCTGTATGTTCTGGCTCTGAGACCCAGTGAGGAGGGAGCGCTGCCAGTCGGTGCTCATCACATTATTGTTGAGATGTTCCCCGCCAGTAACACCTGTTCAATCGGACTGGAGGAGCTCTAGCAGAGGAAGCCCATATGTCATGCCAGTCCCTACACTGCTCCTCCAAACCAGTTACAACAGCCAAGAAAACATCTTATTCCAATATGCTTCAAAATAAATAACAATGTAAAAATTAGACTGAATCAAAAAAGTGTTAAGTGTCCATAGAAGACACCAAAAGTGATTTCCAGAAGGGATATTTGTTTATTTTTTTGTGACCCAACAAGCAGATTAGTGACGACTAATATTTGGCTCTAATTCAAGTGTGCGTGTTTTGCAAAGACAAGAAGTGAATTTCCGTTTAGGGCAGCAAAAGTGCTTGACCAACCTAAATCTGGGTGTGTCTTAGGCTACCTCTGTTTTAATTTAATGTTACTTAAGATAAGTGCACGTGGGAAACCACGACATGGCCAATCCAAAGCTATTATAAAACAAGTAAAGTTGGTTGACTTAGTAGTGGCCATACCTCTACTGAAGTAAACGTTACTTTAATTGTCATAAGTGTAGCCTATTGTGATTGTCAAAACATTTTAGTAACTAAACTGAATTTTACGATTTTAATTAAATTAAATTCTTGTAATTTGATTTAATATTGACTCATTTGGATAAATATTAGGTACACAAGATAGGTATTAATAAAAAATTAAATAAATAAAAAACTCACCTAATGCTGTAAACATACAGAGAGCCCTATCAGCTGGTAGTATTATTTAAGGTTAAAATTAACTCATATTAAATATAATGCGTTTTTTTTTATTATAATAACAACTTTAGTAAAAGTAAAATAAAATATGTCAAGTAAAAATATAATAAATATGTAATATAGTACACATATTTAGCAAAATACTCTCTATAGCTCTTTTTTTTCTAGCCAGCTAACGTGCTATAGCCTATATTATGGTCATTAAATGGCTTTCCTGAGGTAAATGTTATGTGACATAATTGTTCTCCAGCTGTTTTATTGACCCCTTTCCGCTGATGAAAAACACTGATTTATCAATATCATGTATGAGGAATATACATTTCGGTAAGTTGTACTGTATCTTTCAACAGTGTTCGTGTTTATTTACTATTAGCTAGTAGGCTAGAGATGATCGGTTCACGTGCCGCTAGCGATCTGTCATGTCACATTTACAAGCGCCAAAACGGCATTTATTGTTTGAATTTCATTCAAGAGAGCTGAGATTTTTTTTATATCATAAGTAACCTGTTCTGTACCCTGGTAATCCAGAGTTCTCGCGAGAGCACAAGTTGAATTTGCTCAGCGAGTTATGAGTAATGATGCTCATTAAATATGCCCCTCGATCTGAGCTGCACCAATCACATCGGGTTATCTGATATAGGCGAGCCAGAGGCGAGCTAAACAGATGACGAAAGTCATTAGTAAACATTGCAAGATGGCTATGGATGAACACCAGTTGTTTGAAAAGGCTTTGGCCGCTACAATGAACGAGTTAGACTTGGCTTTTTATCTAAAAGAGGAACAGAAGACGACGTTCGAATCGTTCCTTTGCAAGAAGGACGTTTTTGCTGTTTTGCCGACCGGATACGGTAAGAGTCTAATCTACCAGTTAGCGCCGCTGTTAGCTAAGCGTATTGGGCTTGTTGTGATTGGTCGTAGTGTTATCCTATTGTGTGCAGTGAGATTTTTCAAATGCATGCTTGGTGCCGCCCCACGAGCTGGCCGATTTTCATTAGTCGACACCAGACCATTAATCTTTTAGATTTAGGTCTGGATTTCCAGGCTTCCTGCTCTGTCTAGTCTGTCGGTCTCCGTGTCCTCTTTGCTTCGCGATTTTTCTGTGCTTGAGAAAATGGATATGTAGCGTGAGAGCGTGTGAAAAGTGTCAATCGCGTGAGTCTCACGGTGAATGCGTGAGAGTTGGCAGCTACCAAAGTATCTTTGATTATGTAAGTGTAAATGTGACCGATCTCAGGTATAGCAATTCTGTTTAGTGACCGAAGCTGGCGAGATTGTGATCGTGAGAGCCACGCTAAACAAGGCGTGAGGACCTCTGAGCGACATATTATGCTTCCTAATATGAACGTGTAAAATATAAGTAAAGAGTTAAATAGAACAATCAAATGTATTGCTAAACTATTATATCACTGACCAATAACAAGTTGGCAATCTAACTTAAATTTGAGGTCGTGATAAAATGGAGTCAGATAAAAGCTTAAGTGGAATTAAATTACTTTGCCAAAGACAGTAACACGCAGAGACCTTCAACCGTTCTGGCAGAAGCCCTCATTTGGACCGATAAACGGGCTTACATCATTAAAATATGTGTAAAAAAATAAAATAATAATAATATATATATATATATATATATATATATATATATATTTTTTTTTTTTTTAGGTTAGAACCCTAACCTAACAGTCTACTAATACATTTAACTATTTAATACACTATGGCATTTATTGTAGCTCTTCATAGAAGAATGAAATGAGAAAAAAAGTATGTTCCCAGTCTGTTATACTGAAATCTTTACATATTAATAAGTATTGAATTCTCTTGGTTAGGCATTGATCTTTTTTCATAAATCCTGACAGGGATCGAGATGTGTCAGACGCCTTCAGTGAATACAAGTGCATCAATGCATTCAGAAGGATTTGTTAATTATTTATCTGGTGATCGAATACAGTGTTTCTTTTTCTCCTGACGATCAGTCACAGCTGCAAACAGATGTGTTTGGGAGTATATTTCTGAACGCTTGGAAACAGCTGGCCCAACAGATTGTCTGCTATCAAATAATGCTCTGTTTCTGTTTCTCAAATATTCTCATATTGTATGGAAAAATACACTGCAAAAAAAGATTTTCTTACTTATAGTATTTTTTTCTTTTTTCCAGTCCAAATATCTTAAAAATAATTAAATCAAGATGCATTTGCCAGAAAAGTAAAATGCCATAAGATATTATGTCTTGTTTTCTGGGGAAATAAATCAAAATTAAGTGAGTTGTTGCTTAAAAAAAGCAAAATGATCTGCCGATGAGGTAAGAAAAATAACCTTAATTCAAACAGAAACAAGATAATTTTTCTTACTTTTTTTAAGCAACACTTAATTTTGATTTATTTCCCCAGAAAACAAGACATAATATCTTATGGCCTTTTACTACTTTAGTAAATGCAAGAATTTGTAGATATTTGGACTGGAAACAAGACAAAAATACTAAGTAAGAAAAGCATTTTTTGTCGTGTACAATTGCGCACATGACAATGGAAAAGAAAACTTAGATGATTGAGATGTAAATATAGAATATATTTAAACTTTTGTTGTTGTTTGTTGGTTGATCACCATTCTTTTGTTACCAAAAGAAATCTGCAATTGCCTTCATGAAATTATTGGCTGGATTCAGTGAACAAACAGCTTCACAACAAAGAAGTGTTACTTAGGACGACGATTAAGACTTGAACTTAAAAACCTGAATGCATAATTTTGCCTTGAATTTACAACCCTTTTTGTGCATCCTTCAGGAGAAAATTGACTTTAAAAGTATCAGATTCCTGATATGGATTTCAAGGAAATGAGCTTGACAAAGTTGACAGAGCAAACATGCATTAACTCAGTTTATCAGTAGAGCAGGTGGGTCTGAAACACTCCGTGTGTGCTCAAGTAATCTTACCTGATAACAGCATTCCATTGCTCATGGAAGTTTGCTTATTCTTTTCCACAGCAAAACACTGAAACCTGTTCAAGTGATGCCAAAATGAAGCAAAAATCCTCAAGTCAAGCCCTA